>NC_142437.1:20531875-20845781 GCF_059453495.1 Arachis ipaensis | reverse complement strand
GTTTTTATAAATCAAGTTTAACCAAGTTAAATAATAAAACTTAGAATAATGTTAATCATATTTAGTTGGACTTAATTGGTATAGAATTCGACGATCCTAGAATGTTTGGACCATTAAATGGTCCAATAATAAAACATGTTTTTTTAAGTTTTTTAATAATTGCTAAAAAATTCTTATTTAATTTTAACTATAACTTAATCCTTTATATATTATTTAATTATTAAATCTATCCTCTATTTTATAAATTATTATTTTATTATTCATCTATCATGTTTATTAACAATTAGAAATAAAAATGCTAACTAACTATAACTCAAATGGTATAATCTTTCCATATTCACTTAAAAAGTAGCGAGTTCAAAGATCAAGTATAAATAATAATTTATAAAATAGAAAGTAGATTTAATAATTAAATAATATATAAAAAATTAAGTTATAATTAAAATTAAATAAAAACTATTTAATAATTATTAAAAAATTTACAAAAATATATATGTTATTATTAGACTATTTAATGGTCCAAATGTTCTGAAACTGTCGAATTTTATGCCAATTTAACTAGTAAAAATATTTAAATATGTACCATTATCCTTTAAATTTTTGTTCGCACATAATCATTTGATTAATTTATTTATTTTTTATTTTGTTAGAAAATTTATTAGATTCTTTGCTTTGACCTTGACGGCCATATTATTAAGATTTTCTAATACTTTATCACTAACAATTAAAATGATTAAAGTTTCACAGCATGTCTAACATAGAAATTATAATTGTCATTTGCTCATAAACCAGTGAAATTCATAGCAGGCAACTTGGACATGATACTTATAGGCATCATAGAAGTGGCATATATATGTAAAATAGCACAACTGAAGATGATTGATTGTAATTCAGACTTAAACTTTATCATTTTAAATGATTTCCAAAAATAAAAAATTAGAAAAACTCTCTGGTGTAAATGACAAAAACATTTATACATAAACAGACAGAAATATTGCTTCGACTGATGTACTTCACATGAATAAAAATACATGTGTGAGACATTTACTACACCTCAAAGAATTTATTTTCTCCTATTTATGTTTAGCAATGGTGTTAAGAACTTAAGTTTTAATGACTAGTTATTTGATTTTTTTAAAAGAATAAACTATTAAAATCTACTCTATTTTTTGAAGATACTAGTAAAAAAAACTCTAAATTTTATATTTAGTAAATTATTTATCCATATGATCTAAAATTTTGTCAAAAATATTTGAATAGTTATTTAAATAGTATGTAAAAAAATCGGATTAAAATTTGGTCTCTAGATTTTTTTTTTTAAATATTCCGGCCCAACCCAACAAGGATTATAGGTCCACTTACAAACTACCGACTCCCCAGGTATTCGACCCGCATCCAGAAGAAATTCACATGCTACCTCATATTTCATTAAGAATATTTGGATAGTTAGCAGAAGCTTCCAAGCAGCCGGACCTAAGAAAAAAGCTAACCTAATTGTATGGACACTAACTTTAACGTTGGAGTGTCTTTGCAGGTGGCTCCACCCATCGACCCACCGACGACTCAAGCAACCTACTTTCTCAACGAGCTCGCATTCAGGTCCAGATTCCGCACGCAACCTCCAAGTTGGAGGCTATTTTGAATTTTTTATAGTTTATTCTTCCCAAAATGTTGGTCTTTTTATAGTTTCAGTTATCAGCTTGGTGAGTATTTTTTTTGTTGTGACTATGTGCTTGGTGAGTATTGTTTTTGTTTTTTTTTTTTTTTAAATTAGAAACGAGATTCGAATCTGTGACTTTTATGTGAGTATGAAGACATTATATTATTTGAACTATAATTTATTGGTAAACATATTTTTTTATTAAAAAAATATCTCCGTTGTAGAAAAAAATGTAATTAATTGTTATGTTTTCCTAATTAACTTGCTAAGAGAAAAATAATATAACACATCAAATTGAAATCTTCAACGATAATAATAATAATAATAATAAATCCTAAACAACGAGAATATACTACATAGTAACCATAATAAAATTAACAATAATCATAATAATATATATTTTTTTGGTGTAGGAGGAAACAAAAGGTCCGAAAAAAATTACAAATTAATTACTCGAAGCAGAAATGTTCTTTTTTATCATCTATAAAAGATAGTACTTTTTCTTTTGGAGGAGTATCCAAAAACACAATCCTATATAGAGCCCGTTTGAAAAATAGTAGAAGTTATTTTTTCTAACTTTTGAATTATTAAAAGTTATAATATATGTGTTTGGTATTATTTTAAAAAGAACTTTTAACTTTTTGAAAAGTTAATTCATAACTTTTTTGAAGAAGTAGAAATATATGACTTCTCCTCCTCGATAAGTCATTCTTTTATTTTCGTAAAAAAAATTTATTTTTATTATTGGCTTTGTAAAAAAATACTGAAAATACTGGCCCCACCACCATTTTCACCTAAGGTTCCATCTGCTAGAAGCATTGCCCTTCTATCATCATTTTCACGTAATAATTTATCTGTTGAAAATATTGACCATCCACCATCATTTTAAAACAATGTTTCATCTGAACCACCTAGTGTATATATTCCTTACAGTTTTTTTTTTTTTATCATTTTACCACTCTATTTTTTTTATTAAATTTGTATTTAACATTGTGCGTGGTATAAAATCTCAGTTTTAATTTTATTTTTTCCCATGTGATTTTATTTTTATATAGTTGCTATTATTTTTATAGTTAGTTATAGCAAGTTCTTGACCCCAATAAAAGAGGAGAAAATTCTAATAAAAGTAAAAAAAATTAAAAAACAGCAACAAAATATACGTTGACACACATTTCACATTTATATTTTATTTTATCTACCATATCATACATAATAAAATATCAAACACTAATTACACAATAATTTCTTTGGCATTTCCATCAACATTATTGTGAATTAAAATTTTATTACTATTTACCACATACAAGAACACCGTTATGGGTGAAGATGAAGTAGAAGAACCAGTTTCTACCTAAAAAAAATGGAACTAATAAGAGAGCAAATAAAAAATTAATTGCCTAAACAATTGTAATCTTAATAATTAGGTTATAGAAAATCAACATTCAATATTAAAAAGTATTTGTTATCATCGTTGTTTTAATATCCATTTTTTGTGAAAAAAATTGTATTTTGAGTTATTTATTCAAACAAACAAACAACAACAACAACAACAAAGCATTGTCCCACTAAGTGGGGTCGGCTACATGAATCAAACGACGCCATTATGCTCTGTCATGTATCATGTCTACAAAGAGACCGTTTACATGTAGATCTCGTTTGACCACTTCATGGATGGTCTTCTTAGGTCTTCTTCTGTCTTTCGCCCTTTGTCCATCTTCCATCTCATCCACCCTTCTGACTGGATGTTCTATCGGTCTTCTTCTCACATGTCCAAACCACTTGAGACGCGATTCAACCATCTTTTCCACTATGGGTGTACTGCAACTCTCTCCCTTATATCTTCATTCCTTATTTTATCCAATCGCGTATGACCACTCATCCATCTCAACATCTTCATCTCTGCCACACTCAACTTATGTTCGTGCTCCCCTTTAGCCGCCCAACACTCTGTACCATAAAGCATAGCCGGTCTTATGGCGGTGCGATAGAATTTACCTTTAAGTTTTAAAGGCACTTTTTTGTCACATATAAAACCAGATACACTCCGTCATTTTGACCAACCTGCTTGTATTTTGAGTTATTTATTCAAACGCTACAACTTTAAAATAAGTACTTCTATAACTAAAAATCCAAACACAAAATAACTTATTTATAAGTTACTATTAATAAAAGTCCTTATATTTTAAACTCTTTTTTTAAAAAAACTTATTTAAATTATTTACCTAAATTGGCCCGTAGAGACCATAGTGCACATAGTAATTAAATTAAATGATACATTCATGATCTTTCTAGCAGCTTTGTTTTTTTTACACACACACACACATATATATATATATATATATATATATATATATATATATATATATATATATCTTGTTATGTTATTGAACTAGTCAACAAATTCATTTTTGATAATTTATAATTTTCCAACTTTTAGAACAAACAAAAATAAAAATTAATCAATTTAGATTGATCAAATAGTCAATTCACTTATTCACTTAACTTAATATTTATATTTGATAGTAATCAGTGGCTAAGAGAAGGGGGTTAAATCTTAGCCTCAATTTTTGCTGAATATTACTTTCGGACTTTTAAAGGAAATTCAAGAGATATTTTCATTTTTTGTCTCATAACAAGTTAAGAGACATTTTTGTTTTGTCTCGTAACAAGTTGAGAGACAAATTTTATTTTGTCTCCTGCGAACTAGAAACAGAGAAGAAGCAGAGAAGAGAGAATCACACCAAGAACTATCCTGGTTCAGCTGCTAAGTGCAATGCAGCCTACATCCAGTCTCCATCACAATAATGATAGAATTTCACTATCTTTTACAAGATTACAAACACTAATTCTTTTCCTAAGATCTACCCAATCTTATCAGGGACAAACCCAAATTCTACACCCAATCTGAATTTGACTAGGACTCAAAATCTAGCTTTTAACCACAAAGTGCTATCCCAACTTGCAAGGAAATCCCACAGGATCATGAAACACAACATACAGATGTGCAAAGAAACTCTGAGATATCTATGCCTTTTTCCCTAATATTGATCATTACTTTTTTTCTCTCACTAACTTTTTCTTACAAACCTCACCATGTTTGCCTTTTACCATGAGACTCAGACAGACAATACTAAAAAAGAAAACAAAATGAACATTTTTGAAGGAGAAGAACTCAGGAAGCTTGGGTAGTTATGAGAACTCTGTGTTTTACACTTTCTCTCCGTAATCTTAACCCTTGGCCGTTCACCCTTATTATAGAAGGGGAAGCTTACAAGGTTGAAACCAGTGCAACCAAGCAACTTCTTCTCCAACCAAAAATAGCTTCGGTTCGGACAAAGACAAAGAGAAGAGAGAGAAAATAAAAAACCAACATGCATGTACCTCTCTCAACCCTTTTCATCAAACTCTTTCAATTTGAACCCTTGATCTTGTTTTTGGCTCCAAGAAAGGATTCAGACCTTGATGATCTTCTGACCCAGGACAGCTCTTTGTTTTCCATTTTTGCTTCTTCCTACGTGTAGCTCGGCGACTACCTTCTTTCTTTGATGAATAAAAATGGAAGTGAACTTTTGCAACTGAGATCTTCCTCTCTGACAGAGGCAGATCCTTTCTTTTCTTGGTATGAAAAATCTTGAAACTCTTCTTCAAATCTTGCCTTCAATGGCAAAAATCTTGCCATGCCTTACTTCAGATCTTCTTTCCTCATAACCTTTCTTCCATAGGCTTTTCTTGTAACTTCTTTTTCTTCTAATGACTTCTATCTTCTTCTCTGTTTGATTGATATGACCGAAAGACAAGAGAGAGGAGAGAGAAGAGACAAAACTTTTAATGCAATATTAAATTCAACTTAATTTTGAGTTTCGGTTACCTATGCATGCAATCAATTGAATTGAAATTTGAATTCCATTAACCAATGGAGTGGTAACCGAAGAATGCATAAAGACTTGGGTCAAATGCTTCTTTCTTTGATTTATGATGGACTTGGATGAATTTGGACTTCTTAGCACTTAGTCACTTAATTTTTGCACAAGACTTATTTTAAATAACAAGTTGGGCTTGTGTTGCTTCTTGCCCAATATGAAATCTGCACACTAACAAACACATTAAACAAACAATTGGAGGCAAATAATAATTTAATAATTTTCTAATCAATGTTTGATAATGTTTGATCATCAAATATGATACAAGTTTTTCAAACTTAACAATCTGCCCTTGATGACAAACATTATTAAACTGAATTGAAAGGATTAGGGTTAGAGAACTTTCCTTTGATGGTTTGGCTGAATCCTCCCCCTTTCTATTGTTCAATATGCTCTCCCTTAATGTGTGCCTAGTTACCATACAGAATTCATGGCAGCAACACCTATGTGGATGATCTAAAAGTTCCAAAATAATACGAATTTTCAAAATATGGAACCCTTTAAAAATAGAGCCATATATTATCAAGAAGACATCTTTATAAAAAAATAATCAAGGCTCAGTTTGATATAAATCTACTAACAAGCTGCTCAAAGATTCACAACAGAGCACCAACAGATCATAAAAAATAATAAAAATAGAGCAACCATCCATTAAAACAGAGTACAAAAAATAATAAATCAGAGCAACCAGCAGCTCCAATTTTAATTTCAATTCAGCTCTATTTTCATCTTTTTCGCCCCCTTTTGTCATCCAGTAGGGACCCTGCAAAAAATATAGAGAGAAACAATGCAGTCCATAACATTTAAAACATAAATAGTATCAAAGTATTTAGTTACAGTCATCCCAAAATAAAACAGTTCAAAAGAAACTAAGTCCCAATGTAGCAGAATAAAGAGAATCTATAGGCAAAAACAGCAGAGATCAAATCTTAGGCATCAGACAAGTTGACATCAAAATCAAGAAGATCTTCTTCTTCTTCGGAATGGGTCGTGTCCTTGTCAACAGTCTCCAAGTGCTTGATAAGTAAATTCACCCTTTCATGGCATTTTATCCAGACTTTTTCATTCTTAAAGGCTTGCTTTCTAGCCTCTTTTCATGATTTAACCATCATATTGGACATATTTGAGAACTCAGTGAGGACATTCTTTACTGTTTCAGAGAACCGAGACTTGTCAGAGGTTTCAGCATGGGAAAAACTTTCATCTTCACTATCAGTGAACACTGATGCCTTTGAATTGTTTGCCTTTTTTCCTTTAGCCAACTCGGGAACTCCCCCACCTTTGATAATAGATACCCGATTTTCCACTAGCTCATTACTTAACTTGAAAGTACTCAAAGATGCATGTCAAAAATATGCCATAGGACAGATTGCCCTTTTTATCACTACGGATACAGTCCCACATATGCCTAATCATTAGATATGAAAAAGAGATAGGAACAGAATTCAAAATGGCATATAAAACAAGAGTATCACAAATGATCACCCTTTAAAAAGAGCCACTTTGTGACATGATGATGTGGGTGATGATCCGATGCAATAGAGCTTGAACAGGACCAAGAGCCTTATGAGTTAAATTTGTACCATCTAGAGAAGAAAGGTTTTCACAAATCCGAGCCTGAGCTTCTTGAAGGGAAATACCAACATGGGCATCCCATTTTTTAGACATATAAGCCTTGGCTCCTTCATCTTCATATCCCAATGCAGAACTTATGGTTTTATTATTCAAAGAAAGATGAACTTTTTTTCACATAAGAATGGAGTTCCCCATCATGAAAAATCAAATTTGCATAAAACTCACGCACCAAGTTTGGATAAACAGGTTTTCAGATTTTAAAAATGGGAGTCCATTTTAAATCATAAAAAAATATTGTAAAATCAATTCCTTTCTGAGTAAGATTTTTCAGATTAACAACAAATGAGGCACATAAGGGACAGTTTACCAACACTTGAGAATGAAACTCATAAGCCACACAGGAGATAAAGCGGTAAGGATCAAAGTGAGAGTGACTTTTACTATATTTGTTCTTAAAATCCAAGGAGTCAATGTTTGATGGTTCTCGAGTGTCATGAAGGATAGGCCGTTTGGAACGCGGAGAAAAACTTGAGGGATGAAGGGTGGAGCGCCGTGGTGGAGAGGGACAAGGAGGGGAGTCTTCTTCCTATTCAGGCAAAGGCCCTTGACGTTAGAGATTTTTGCCAGTAAAGAATGTCATAAAAACAGTCGCGTTGTAGATATAGTCTCTAAACCGACAAAAATCTCTTCGTACAAACGTTTTGGTTATCACAAGTAACAAACCCCTTTTTAAATTGATAACCGAGTATTAAACCTCGGGTCATCTTCTCAAGGAATTGCAGGGAAGTATATTCTTATTATTGGTTATGGAGATTGTAAATTTGGGGGTTTGAGAAATTTGGAGTTTGGGCAATATGCACAGGTATATTTAAATGACAAGTAAAATAAATTAACAATAATAAAATCTCTTGGCAAGGTATGGAGAACTGGAGGTCCTATCCTGGTTATCCTTATCAATTGTGATGAGAATTGGATTCTTCCCCCACATTATTAACCTCTAACTATGAAGGTAAGTTAAGTGGGCAAATTAATTCCAATTTCCAATCAACAATGAGTTTGATAACTCGAGTTACCAAGGTCTCAACCAAAGCCAAAAGAGAAAAATATCTAAATTAAATTAAAAGCAATCTTAAACAGAGCAAAGCAATCTTAAATCTGAATTACCTCAAATAATATTAATTAAGAAAATCATAACATGAATGTAGCATAAGCCAAATAGGCAACATATCTAATACAAGCATTGAAGCATCTGAAAATAAAAAGAGAATTATAAAGTAAAAAGAATGTTAAACCTGGGATTTAGAGGCACTCATAAAACTAAGAGAAATCATGCATAAATCATAATCCTAAGAGAGAGGAGAGAACCTCTCTCTCTAAAACTACATCTATTCCTAAAATTGTGAATGTGAAAGCCTCCCTCATGAATGGATGTAGTCCCCCACTTTATAGCCTCTAATATGTGTTTTCTGGGCCGCAAACTGGGTCAAAAACAGTCCAGAATTCGCTGGGTTCGAATTTTGCCACGCTGGATTTCCGTCATTGCGACGCGGCCGCATGGATCACGCGGTCGCGTCGCCTAGCGTCAGGGAAACTATAACATATTATATATCAAATCGAAGCCCCGGACGTTAGCTTTCCAACGCAACTGGAACCGCGTCGTTTGAACCTCTGTAGCTAAAGTTATAGCCGTTTGAGTGCAGAGAGGTCAGGCTGGACAGCTTAGCAATTTCTCCAACTTCTTGCATTCCTTCCACTTTTGCATGCTTTCTTCCCATCCTCCAAGCCATTCCTGCCTTATAATATCTGAAAACACTTAACACACATATCAAGACATCTAATGGTAATAAGAGAGGATTAATAATAAGCAAATATAAGATCAAAGAAGCATGTTTTCAATCAAAACACATAATTAGGAAGGAAATATAAAACCATGCAAATAATATGAATAAGTGGGTAAAGAGTTAATAAAAACCACTCAATTGAGTACAAGATAAACCATGAAATAGTGGTTTATCAACCTCCCCACACTTAAACACTAGCATGTCCTCATGCTAAGCTCAAGAGAAACTATAAAGAGATGAAGAGGAATGATAGAATGTATGAAATGCAACCTATGTATATGAATGCAACTATATACAAAATGTTTCTACCTACTTGGTTAAAAGTAAATAAATTCTTTTAAGAACAAATATGAACTGGATTCCACTAATTTAAATCATGAAAATGAAGTACAAATAGACTTGCAAGAAGAAAATAGCTCATGAAAGCAGAGAACAAGGGATTGAGTATCGAACCCTCACTAGTAGTGTATACACTCTGATCACTTAAGTGTTTTAGGTTCGATTCTCTCAATTCTCTACTAACCTTGCTTTCTAAGGCTTGCTCTTCATCTAACAATCAACACAAATTTAATGCATAAATACACAAATCAAGAGGTCTTTTAAGGGTTGTAATGGGGTTAGGGTCAAGGTAGGACTGTATTTGGTCAAGTGGACTAAAATCTGAATCCTTAATTAACTTAAACTTTCCACCTAACTTAAACAATCCATGTAATCACAGTACAAAATCTAACTATCCACCAACCATGTTTTCCACATATTCATGCATTCTAATTTCAAGTACAATTCATATGCATTGTTTTCAACATTTACTTTGGGGCATTTTGTCCCATTTTTGCTTAATTGCTCTTTTTTCTTTTCTTTTTCTCTTTTTCTTCTTCTTCTTTTTCTTCTTTTTTTTTTATATATATATATATTTTTTTTCAATGCATATGATTAAATTATTGAATACATGAACATGTCCTAAACATTTCTTTCACATTTTCATAAAGATATATAACACCCAATTCTTAAACCAGATATTTCCAAACCTACTTTTTCCACACTTAAATCATAAGCATCTCACTAGTCTAAGCTTACTAAGGATTCAAATTAAGGACAATATTGTTTTTCTGCTTAGGGTTAGTGATGAGCTAAAGTAAAGAACAAAGGGATAAAATAGGCTCAAATTGGTTTGCAAGGGATAATGAAGGGTTAAGGCCATATGGGTATGTAAGCTCAGTGAAACAAAGGCCTCAATCACATAAGTGTATGTATACATCAAACAATGGAAATATAGAATTAAGCAAGACAAAGATCACAATTTTAGAGACAAAAATACACACTAAAACAGAATTTTGGTTGATAAAATGCAACCAATTCAAATAGGCTCAAAAATCTCACAGGTTTTGTGTGTTTGAGTTCTAAACCATGTTCCAGTATAATATCTCTTCAAACAAGTGTAACATTAAATTTTATTCAAATTAGTGAAATTCTCTAAAAGGTTTCTTGGAAAAGAAAATATTACTTTAACCAAGTGGTAAAATATGCAAAAAATCAAATAAACATGCAATTAAACATGCAAATGCAACAACTAATTTAATAAAGAAAATTTAAACATTGGTGTTGAGACAGGGATGTACTAACCCACGGAGATCGGTATCGACCTCCCCACACTTAAAGATTGCACCGTCCTCGGTGTATGCTGAGATTTGCAGGTGGATGGGTTGTTTCAACTGTTGCTTTTCTCTAAGGATTGTGCAGATGGACTTGTCTATCTTCCCATGTAAAATGTCTTCCGCTTCCCTTCCGGGTGGCCATCCTGAAAGAAAAAGGGAAGAAGAGTAACCCAGAAATAGAGATAAGAAAATAAAAGAAGTATGGGTTAATGCCAAATGATAAGGGTCTCATTTACATGGTAGCTACAACATGTAAGTGAGAAAACAATAGAAGCCATGGCATACTAGTGGTCCAGAATATGCAACAATGGGGAAGAGAGTGGGGAAGGAAAGATAATATAAATTAAAAATCAATACAAGAGTAATACAGGTATAAAAGATTGGCATTGATTTAAATAATATTACCTAACCAGAATAAAACAAGCCATAAGCACCAAGATAATACCAGAAAAGATGTAATAGTTGAATAAGAATATTTGAACACCAATAATAAATTTAGAAAAATAAAATATGAAATGAATGAAAGTATGCAAATAAATTAAATAAGATAAAATGAAACTGAAAAAGAATGAGAAGTAGAAAAAGAAAGTGAGAAAGGAGAGAAAAGGAAGAAATTAGGATTAGAAGATAAAAGATAAGAAAATTGGCACTAATCTGGATAGGTTGTGCGACGCTGGCGACGCGGTCGCGTGGTGCGCGATAAGGTTGGGTGACGCGGACGCGTGGGGCACACGATCGCGTGACTCGATTTGTGCTAGTGGCGCGAGTGCAGCCTCGCGGTCGCACAACTCTCTGTTCAAAACTTAGTATTGCCAAAATCCAGGGTGACGCGGTCGCGTGGGGCATGCGATCGCGTGAGTGGCCTTATTTCCAATATGACGCGGACGCGTGGGGCATGCTTTCGCGTGGGAGGCTTGGGCTTCCAGCACGAGTCCAGCCCAACTCCAGCACAACTTTCGGCCAAGCACCCTTTTTACGTCGATTTTTAGGGCACGCGGCCGCGTGGGTGACGCGGTCGCGTGGGAGGCCATTATTCCCATATGACGCGGTCGTGTGGGGTGATTTGTGCCATTGGCACGCCTCCAGCGCTGCTCCTGTGAAACTCTCTGTTCATATTAATATTGTCTCCCATCTCCTTGCGACGCGGACGCATCGCTGATGCGGTCGCGTCGCGTGCTCGCCCTTTTTTTTTTAATCTGAAAAGATGCAGAATGCAGTGTTAATATGAATGTGATGCAAAACTCCAGGTTCAATAAAATAAAATAAAATTCGAAACCAAATAAAACTAAATAAAAATGAAAAAGAACGATCATACCATGGTGGGTTGTCTCCCACCTAGCACTTTTAGTTATAGTCCTTAAGTTGGACATTTGGTGAGCTTCCTGTTATGGTGGCTTATGCTTGAACTCATCCAGGAATCTCCACCAGTGTTTGTGATTCCAGTAACCTCCGGGGTCCCAAACTAGGCATGTAAAACCCTTGAGCAGCTTCAAAAAGATTTTTAGGCTTCCGGAGTGACAAATGCCAGAACAGATTCCAGGATCCCAAACTTTACTTTTACACCCGTTCTTGTCTCGATCTGCATTTTTCCAGCCGGGTGATAAGTAATTTGAATTCTCACTGCAGCTACCAAACAGCTTCCTAGACCTATTCAGTTGAGCTTTATACCAACCTTTGCGTTTAAACTTAAAGCTTCCAACTATGATGAACCTTGCAGGACAATTCTTACCACTGACCATCTTCCTCTTACTCTTAATGCCACAAAGAGCTCTAAGTTGACCATCCGTCTCCAGTAGCCCATATTCAAGTGGGATTAGAAAGCTATGGGATATGAATTTTACCCACTTGAATGTTGTGAAGGATGATGGCAACTTAGGGGGAGGTATTTTTAATGAAATTGCAAGCTCCACTCCCTTGTGCTCTTCTCTGATAATTACCACCTCTTTGCAAGCTTCTTCAATTTCAACCTCTTCCTCTTGGCAGCTCTCTTCCAAATTAATCTCCTCTTCATTGCTTTCCAAGGGCATGGGAGGTTGTGCTTCTTCTTCTTGAATCTCCATCTCTTGATCAACCTCTTCCAAGTCTTCAATTGTGATATGCTTTGGAGGTTGTACACCCTCTTCAGCATCAATTTCAACCGTCTCGGAAGGAGGCTCTATGACTGGACTTTCCCATGGAGGTTCTGCATCTCCTAAGTCTTCAACCACTTCTTCTTCTTCTTGAACAATGACAGCTTCTTCTACTTGTTCTAGTACGAATTCATTCTCTGTCTTGTCCACTGGGGTTTTTGGTATCTCCTTCATGCTATGCTCTTCACTAGACTGTCCACATGGGGCTGTGGCTGATCCTTGTGTATTTAAGCGTCTAGAAGCCCATTGAATTAATACTTGCCCCAGTTGTTGAGTGGTTGCCTGAAATCGATCCATTGTTTTCTTGAGACGATCCTTTGCCTCTTGATGCACTCGATTTTCATAAATAGGATCATAATGCTCTTGGATTGATGGATATGGAGATGGTGAATATTGAAGTGGTGGTTCTTGTGAGTAATTGGGTTGGAATTGGGGTGGTTCTATATATGGTTCATATGGCTCATAAGGTGGTTGGTATGGTGGTTGAGGGTTAGGGTCATATGGAGGTGAATGGTGGAAAGGGGCTTGTGAGTATGGTGGTCCAAAATTATATTGAGGAAAGGGTTTATAGGCATATGGTGGTGGTTGTTGATAGTCCATTGGAGGTGGTTGTTGCCATGAGGGTTGATCAAATCCTTGTGGCTCCTCCCATCTTTGATTGTTCCAACCTTGATGCCTGTTCTCATTGTAATTTCTTCTTCCTGCAACATTATTGTAACCAGACTCATAGCCAAAGGGGTGAGAGTTCATAGTATCAAAATAAAAATAAAAAATAAAAATAAATTTAAATTTAAATTAAAAGGTTATTTAAATTTTGAATTTGAAAATTAAATTTTGAAATTTGAAATTTGAAATTTTGAAATTTGAATTTTTGAAATTTGAATTTTAAAATTTGAAAATTTTTAAATTTAAATTTTGAAAATTTTTAAATTTGAATTTTGAAATTTGACTTTTGAAATAAGATAAGATAAGATAAAAATTTTAAAATAAAAATCAATAACCTCTTAACATAAGAAAAAGCAAAAATAAAAATAAAAACAAATAAACAAACAAAAATAAAATATTTACAATAACCAATAATAAGGCACACGTTTGCAATTCCCCGGCAACGGCGCCATTTTGACGTTAGAGATTTTTGCCAGTAAAGAATGTCATAAAAATAGTTGCATTGTAGATATAGTCTCTAAACCGACAAAAATCTCTTCGTACAAACGTTTTGGTTGTCACAAGTAACAAACCCCTTTTTAAATTGATAACCGAGTATTAAACCTCGGGTCGTCTTCTCAAGGAATTGCAGGGAGGTATATTCTTATTATTGGTTATGGAGATTGTAAATTTGGGGGTTTGAGAAACTTGGAGTTTGGGCAATGTGCACAGGTATATTTAAATGACAAGTAAAATAAATTAACAACAATAAAATCTCTTGGCAAGGTATGGAGAACTGGAGGTCCTATCCTGGTTATCCTTATCAATTGTTATGAGAATTGGATTCTTCCCCCACCTTATTAACCTCTAACTATGAAGGTAAGTTAAGTGGGCAAATTAATTCCAATTTTCAATCAACAATGAGTTTGATAACTCAAGAGTTACCAAGGTCTCAACCAAAGCCAAAAGAGAAAAATATCTAAATTAAATTAAAAGTAATCTTAAACAGAGCAAAGCAATCTTAAATCTGAATTACCTCAAATAATATTAATTAAGAAAATCATAACATGAATGTAGCATAAGCCAAATAGGCAACATATCTAATACAAGCATTGAAGCATCTGAAAATAAAAAGAGAATTATAAAGTAAAAAGAATGTTGAACCTGGGATTTAGAGGCACTCATAAAACTAAGAGAAATCCTAAATCCTAATCCTAAGAGAGAGGAGAGAACCTCTCTCTCTAAAACTACATCTACTCCTAAAATTGTGAATGTGAAAGCCTCCCTTATGAATGGATGCAGTCCCCCACTTTATAGCCTCTAATATGTGTTTTCTGGGCCGTAAACTGGGTCAAAAACAGTCCAGAATTTGCTAGGTTCGAATTTTGCCACGCTGGATTTCCGTCATTGCGATGTGGCCGCATGGATCATGCGGTCACGTCGCCTAGTATATCAAATCGAAGCCCCGGACGTTAGCTTTCCAACGCAACTGGAACCACGTCGTTTGGACCTCTGTAGCTAAAGTTATAGCCGTTTGAGTGTAGAGAGGTCAGGCTGGACAGCTTAGCAATTTCTCTAACTTTTTGCATTCCTTCCACTTTTGCATGCTTTCTTCCCATCCTCCAAGCCATTCCCGCCTTATAATATCTGAAAACACTTAACACATATATCAAGGCATCTAATGGTAATAAGAGAGGATTAATAATAAGCAAATATAAGATCAAAGAAGCATGTTTTCAATCAAAACACATAATTAGGAAGGAAATATAAAACCATGCAAATAATATGAATAAGTGGGTAAAGAGTTAATAAAAACTACTCAATTGAGTACAAGATAAACCATGAAATAGTGGTTTATCAGCCCTTTTTCTTTTACATCATTCTTTTGTGATGATCCCGCTTCCTTATGTGTTGAAGCCTTTGGATAAATGACTTTTCTCCTCATAGAACTAGTGGAATGAGAAGAGGGTGAAGAGGATGAGTGAGAGTTAAATGTGTATGTGAGTGTGGGATTGAGGCCCTTTAGATGATGGAGGATTTTTAAAAATGGGAGTACGGGTGCTTCTACGGGTAGGAAGTTTCTTTCTCATGTTGAAGGAAGTGAAATAGAGAAGAAGAAGTTGAAGAGAGTGACGAAGAGAGTGGAAGGTGGAGAGAGGTTACACCATCATAAATGCTGAATGGAAGATATCTCACTTAAAGCAAACAGCATTGAATGAAAACGATTTTTAATAAGAAATTTAAAAATAAAAAAGAATAACCGAAAAGACCTTTCCTTGAAAAGAGGGAGAAGATATAGGAAAAGATTTGATTTGACAAAAACTCCTCTTTTAGAAGATATGATGTAAAAACCTTTTTAAAAATAAATTATTTGAAAAAGGTAAATTTATGATACCAAAAATAATGAACCAATATCATAGAGTAGGCCCCAAGGTGGTTGAACAGGCTTGAGTTCAAGGTACCAGAATTCAGTCTCCCCCTGTTTAATGACTTGTTCATCATGTGCTCATATTTGTCTCCCTGATGCCTACGAGACAAAAACACACAGAGGCATGAAAATCACATTTTTTCAACAGAACTTAAATCCATCATCCCTAAACTGTTTCTTAATGAACAAAATCTGTCTTCACACAGAGGTTTAGTGAAAATGTCAGCATATTGCTCTTCAGATTTTACAAATTGGATATCAATAGTACCCTTTTGCATATGTTCCCTAATAAAGTGATATCGAACCTCCATGTGCTTGGTTCTAGAGTGCAGTACATGATTTTTTGAAATATTTATTGCACTCATATTATCACAAAAAAAGGTATACTATTGATTTTCAATTTGTAATCTTCCAATTGAGTTTTAAGCCATAAAAGTTGAGAGCAACAAGCTGCCGCGGATATGTATTCGGCTTCAGCCGTGGATAAAGCAACAGTGGCTTGCTTCTTGCTTGACCACAAGTTAAAATAACTTCCAAGGAAGCAACACATTCCGGACGTGTTTCTTCTATCCACTCGGTCTTTCGCGTAATCTGCATCACAAAACCCTACTGCACAGAACTCATTAGATTTAGGATACCATAAGCCAAGATCATATGTGCCCTTAATGTATCTAATGATTCTTTTGACGGCTGATAGATGGGAGTCTTTTGGAAGAGATTGAAATCTAGAACACACACTTACACTTTGAACAATATTCGGCCTAGAGGATATAAGATACATAAGTGATCCTATCATTCCTCTATACCTTGTTTCATCCACATCTTTGCTATGTTCATCTTTATCAAGTTTAGTGTTTGGATGTATAGGAGTTTCCATTGGTTTGGAGTTTTCTAGACCAAATTTCTTGATTAACTCTTTGGCATATTTTTCTTGGTGAATAAAGATATCACTAGGAGTTTGTTTGATTTGAAGACCAAGAAAGAAAGTTAATTCTGCCATCAAACTCATTTCAAACTCACTAGTCATTAGTTTTTCAAGCTCTTCACACAAGGATTCATTGCCCGATCCAAACACAATGTCATCCATATAAACTTGAACAAGTAAGAAATTATCATTAGATTCTTTTATAAACAAAGTAGTATTGGTGGTACCCCTTTGAAAATCATTTTCCAACAAGAAGGCACTAAACTTTTCATGTCAAGCTCTTGGTGCTTGCCTAAGGCCATAGAGGGCCTTTAATAGTTTAAAAACATGATTTGGAAACTCTTTGCTTTCAAAACCGGAGGGTTGAGCCACAAATACTTCTCTATCTATAAAACCATTAAGAAAAGCACATTTGATATCTATTTGAGATATTTTAAAACCCTTATAGGCAGCATAGGCAAGAAGCAACCGAATTGCTTCCATTCTAGCTACCGGGGCGAATGACTCGTCAAAGTCAATGCCTTCCTCTTGGTCGTAACCTTAGGCCACTAGTCTAGCATTGTTACGTACCACACTACCATCCTCATTCAATTTATTTTTGAATATCCATTTTGTACCGGTTACCTTTTTACCATTTGAGTTCAGTACAAGGGTCCAAACCTCATTCTTTTCAAATTGAGATAGCTCTTCTTTCATGGCTACAACCCATGAGGGGTCTTCAAGAGCTTGCTTCACATTGAGAGGTTCCAATTGGGACAAGAAGGCAACATTGCTTGGTTTCATTTGCTTCTTGCTTGAGGATCTAGTGGTTATGCCTTGTGAAGGACTAATGATGAATTCATGAGGGTAACCCTTCAAAAATTTCTATTCACGTGGCCTTTGAGGAATGGTTTTGCTTTGACTAGTTTCAGTTGACAACTCTGCTCTGGATTCTCTGGCTTGTTCAGGAGACAAAACAGAAATGTCTCCTCCATTCTGAAGAGATGTTTCTGGACAGACAGATTTAGTAGTTGGGACGGATTTGGGATTTACTTGATTGGCTTGATGGTTCACATCAGTTTCACTACCTGCATCATCTTCTAAAAGAGCACTGGGAATGGAGTTAGAATCACAAAAAGACATATGTATGGATTCCTCAATAGTTCTATATTCTTTGAGGTAAATCCTAAATGCTTTGCTAGTGGTGGAGTATCCAACAAACATTCCTTTATAAGATTTTGGATCAAATTTTCCAAGATTTTCTTTATTATTAAGTACAAAATATTTGCATCCAAAAATATGAAAATACTTAAGATTATGTGGGGTTCCTTTCCAAAGCTCATATGGAGTTTTCTTTAAACGTTTTCTAATGATGGTTCTATTTAGAATATAACAAGCTGTGTTTACAGTTTCAACCCACAAAAACTTTGGAACATCATTTTCACAAAGCATTGCCCTAGTAATTTCTTGAAGACTTCTATTCCTTCTTTCAACAACCCCATTTTGTTGAGGTGTTCTTAGGCATGAAAAGTTATGTGCTATTCCAAATTCATCACAAAAATTTTCAAAATCTTGGTTTTCAAATTTCTTTCCATGATTACTTCTCAAGTGGGCAATTTTTAAATCTTTTTCATTTTGGATCTTTTTGCAAAGAGAGAAAAAATCATAGAACGCATCATTTTTGTGAGCTAAGAAAAGAACCCAACCAAATTTAGAGTAATCATCCACCACTACCAAACCATAATATTTTCTTCCCAAACTTTGTGTTCTAGTAGGACCAAAAAGATCAATATGTAACATTTTCAATGGCCTTTTAGTGGAAATTTCATCTTTGGGTTTAAAAGATGATCTTACTTGTTTGCCAAGTTAACAAGCATCACAAGTAATGTATTTATCAAATTTAATATTTGAAATTCCTCTAACTAAATTCTTTTTAACAAGCTTAGAAATTTGGTACATGCTTGCATGTCCCAATTTCTTATGCCAAAGCCATTTTTCAGATTCAAGAGAAGTAAAACAAGTTACTTTTTTATCCTTTAAATCCTCTAGAGTTAATCCATACACATTATTGCATCTTTTTGCTTCAAACAAAATATTACCGAATTTTTCATAAATAACCAAGCAATCCAATTTTCTAAAAATAACCAAATATGCAAGATCACACAATTGGCTAATGCTTAGTAGATTGTGCTTTAATCCGTCAACAAGCAAAACATCGTTAATGAAAGAAAAGAAGTTCTTACTCACTTTACCTATGGCCACTATATTTCCCTTTCCATTGTCACCGAAAGTAACAAAACCTCCATCATACTCATCAACCTTGATGAAGAATGTTGACTTTTTGGTTATATGTCTAGAGCACCCACTATCCATATACCACATGTTGTCTTTTCTTTTGGATGCTATGCAAACCTACAAAAATACTTAAGTGACCTTAGGTATCCAAATTTTTTTGGATCCTTTAATGTCAAACTATCTGCTCTGTCCCAAGCCATTATAATCATAAACAATATTGTAAACTTTATCTCCAATCATCCTTTCACTTATGAAGCACTGAATAGGAAAATGTCCATTCCAATTGCATAATCTACAAAATTTTTGTGTTGTTGTTTTTTAAAGCTTGTTGGGTTTTGAAATCTTATGTCATCCGAAGAGGATGCCATGTTGGTAAAAGAAGATTTTTCAATAAATTTTTTAGATTTGTGAAAATCCAAACCAGCTTTATCATAAAGAGGTTTTTGACTAGCCAAGAGTTGATTTAAATTTTCAGAACTTTGAGCAAAGCTGGCTAAGTATTCTTTAAGTCTTTTTACCTCTTTATGTAGTCACTCATTTTTCTCAAAATAATTTAGATTTGCAATCACAGAATGATGATATTCACAGCTCTTAAATTCAGCTTTTAACTGCTTATTTTCTTCAACAAGATCAACAGCAGTTTCGACTTCCTTTATTTTATCTTTAAGAAAACTATTTTCTACTTTTAGAATGGTAACTTGAGATTCAAGATCATAGTTTTCATCTAAGAAACATCTAATTTTTCCATTGAGATGATCTATCATAAGATGAAGGTCTTCAGCTGAGGGTTCAGGAAATATTACCTCATTTACTATGTCAGCCATGAGACAAGTTTGGGACTTGGTTTCAGTTTCCTCTTCTTCATCCGAATCATTCTCCAAGTCTTCCCATGATGCCATGAGTCCTTTCCTCTTTTCTTTTTTTGGTTTGTCCTCCTTCTTCAGTTTAGGATAATCAAACTTGAAGTGTCCAGTTTCTTTACAGTTGTAGCAAATCACCTTGCTTAGATCCCTCTTTGGTTTCCTTGAACTGCCTCCTTTGTTCCGTTCCTTCAGCTTCATCATCTTCCTGAATTTCTTAGCAAACAAAACAAAGTCATCGTCAGATAAATTATCACTGGATTCATCATCTAGAGATTCAGTGATTGATTGAGAGCAACTCCTTTCTTTTTTGTATCTCTCTTTAAATAAGTGTTTTCAAAAGAAAGTAAGTTTCCTCTCAGATTATCATAGGTCATTTCATCAATACCACTACTCTCAGCTATTATTATAGCTTTGGTTTTCCACTCTTTAGTGAGACATCTCAATATTCTCCTCACAAGCACAGATTCTGGATGTCTGATTCCCATAGCATCCAAGCCAGTGATGATAATGTTGAATCTTTCAAACATTTCATCGATTGTTTCTTATTCCTTCATTGAGAACATTTCGTAGTCTCTGTTCAGCAGGTCTATTCTGGATCTTTTGACAGCACAGTTGAGTAAGTTGACAGCTTTAGCATTGAGCTCTATTTTCCTTCTATCATCTTCATTCCAATCGGCCTCAGCCTTGGGAACAACCACTCCATCAGCTCCTGTGGTGGTTGGAAATTATGGACCTTCTAGGATTATCTTCCAAAGCATGTAATCCACAGACTGAACAAAAATCTTTATTCTTTCTTTCCAGTAGCTGTAGTTCTTCCCATTGAAGAATGGGGTCTATTGCTTGACGGCCCTTCTGTCAGAGTATAGGCCACCAGATTTGAGTCACTGTTGACTGTCATTAGGATCTTTTCTCCAAGTTACAAAGCTTGATCTCTTTGAGACCAAGCTCTGATACCAATTGACGGTAATCAGTGGCTAAGAGAAGAGGAGGTTGAATCTTAGCCTCCCTTTTTACTGAATATTACTTTTTGACTTTTAAAGGAACTTCAGGAGATATTTTCACTTTTTGTCTCATAACAAGTTAAGAGACATTTTTGTTTTGTCTCGTAACAAGTTGAGAGAAAATTTTCAATTTGTCTTCTGCGAACCAGAAACAGGGAAGAAGCAGAGAAGAGAGAATCACACCAAGAAGTATCCTGGTTCAGCTGCTAAGTGTAATGCAGCCTACATCCAGTCTCCATCACAATAATGATGGAATTTCACCATCTTTTACAAGATTACAAACACTAATTCTTTCCCTAGGATCTACCTAATCCAATCAGGGACAAACCCAAATTCTACACCCAATCTGAATTTGACTAGGACTCAAAACCTAGCTTTCAACCGCAAAGTGCTAACCCAACTTGCAAGGAATCCCAACAAGATCATGAAACACAACATACAGATGTACAAAGAAACTCTGAGACATCTATAACTTTTTCCCTAATATTGATCACTGCCTTTTTCCTCTCATTGTCTTTTTCTTACAAATCTCACCATGTTTGCCTTTTACCATGAGACTCAGACAGACAATACTAAGAAAAAGAAAACAAAATGAATATCTTTGAAGGAGAAGAACTCAGGAAGCTTGGATAGCTATGAGAACTCTGTGCTTTACACTTTCTCTCCTTAATCTCAACCCTTGGCCGTTCACCCTTATTATAGAAGGGGAAGCTTCCAAGGTTGAAACCGGTTCAACCAAGCAACTTCTTCTCCAACTAAAAACAGTTTCGGTTCGGACAAAGAGAAGAGAGATGGAAAACCAAAAACCAACATGCATGTACCTCTCTCAACCCTTTTCATCAAACTCCTTCAATCTGAACACTTGATCTTGTTTTTGGCTCCAAGAAAGGATTTGGACCATTGATGATCTTCTGACCCAGGGCAGCTCCTTGCTTTCCATTTTTGCTTCTTCCTACGTGTAGCTCGGCGGCTAGCTTCTTTCTTTGATTAAAAAAAATAGAAGTGAACTTTTGCAACTGAGATCTTCCTCTCTGACAGAGGCGGATCCTTTCTTTTCTTGATATGGAAAATCTTGAAGCTCTTCTTCAAATCTTGCCTTCAATGGCAAAAATATTGCCATGCCTTACTTCAGATCTTCCTTCCTCATAGCCTTTCTTCCATGGGCTTTTCTTGTAACTTTTTTTTCTTCTGATGACTTTTATCTTCTTCTCTATTTGATTGATATGACCGAAAGACAAGAGAGAGGAGAGAGAAATTTGGGCATGCTTTTCTTTGGTTATTTATGCATGCAATCAATTGAATTGAAATTTGTATTCCATTAACCAATGGAATGGGTAATGGAAGAGTGCATAAAGACTTGGATCACATGCTTCTTTCTTTGATTTATGGTGGGTCTGGATGAATTTGGACTTCTTAGCACTCAGCCACTTAATTTTTGCACAAGACTTATTTTAAATAACAAGTTAGGCTTGTGTTGCTTCTGACCCAATATGAAATCTGCACACTAATAAACACATTAAACAAATAATTGGAGACAAATAATAATTTAATAATTTTTTTAATCAATGTTTAATAATGTTTGATCATTAAATATGATCTAAGTTTTTCAAACTCAACCATATTAATTCAACTAAATAAATGTTTGGGTAAAATAAATATATCCATAAAAGTATAGATGAAAAAAGTGAAATAGTGTACTCAAGATTTAAATAGTTGAGAAACAAATCTAAAATATTTTAGTAATTAGATAAAAATAATAAAAAAAACTAAGATGGATATATTTAGATATCTAAAATTTAAATTATATCAATCAATTTTTTAATAATGTAATTAACACATAAAAAGCATATCAACTTAAAAAAAAAATATTATTTTAATGTTTTGGCAATATTCCTGAACAAAGGTCGAGCCTCATATAAAGTAAGGGAGACAATGGTCTCTCCATCTATTAAGTTTTTCTTATAAATTATATATGAAATTTAATTTAACCTCCTTAAATATTTTATTTTATTCTTTTTTAATTGTAAAATTATTTTTTTCCCTACCTCACATTAAGGCTAACTCCGTCCCTCCTGTGATCTACAATATATTTATTATTAATACTGGAATCTTGTCAAACATTTTATAACTGTCAAATCATATTTTTATTAATTATCATTATCATGTATATAATACAAAATATTATAGCTCAATAGTTAAAGAGAGAAAATAATTTAATATAGATAATTTTAGGATTAAAAAATTTAAAATTTTTAATATATTCACCAATCATTTAAATTTTAAGCACACGCACCACTTCACTTTTTTTTATCTATACTTTATTAATAAATTCTTTTTACCCAAATTATCATTTAATTTAATTAATATAAAAAACTAAAATTTAAAATATTGTTATTAGTTTTATAAAAAAAATTAAATTATTTTTTATGATTGATTCTCACAACATATTCAACAACAACAAAAAATATGAGTCATAAAAAACTAACTTGTTAGGTGACCCAATGATATAGTAAAGTAAAAATAATTGACTTCTTCAATAACGAAGATGTCATTATAAACGGTTAAATAATTTAATATATTTAACTAAATTATCTAATGATTTATAATATCTTTACATGAAGATATCATCGTTAAAATAACAAAATAAAATTCAGTTATTAACAATAAACTATAACAATTAATGCTATTGAGAGGAGCTAAATTATGCCACTTTTTATATTGACACTGCTTCACCTAAATTGTCCAGACGTCTGCTAGATTACTTAGTGTTATTAAGCTAAGTTAGACATATAGAATCTACACCTACAAATACATTTTTAGATCTACATAAGGGATCTTTAATTTATTAAATTTTAAGGTTAATAAAAATAATTATTTTTGAAAAATATTAGTTGAAGAGATATATTTTAAATATTTAATTTGGTTCTTTCTCAAATTAAATGAATATATTTATCATTTATTTTTTAAATAACAATACTGCATAATCAACAAATAATCGTTTTGGGTCAATATTTAATCAACAAACGTATTTTTATGCTTAGTACTTAATATTCAAAGAATACAGTGTTAGTTAAATTTTAAATTTTAAATTATAAATTATAAAATACTAAATTTTTAAACTATAAATCTTAATAGTATAAAAGTAAAATACTAGTTCAAAGTATTAGTTAATATTAATAAAAAAATATTAATCTCCTAATATTTTTATTTTTAAAAGGATAAATTAGTCTTTTGATATTCAAAAAATTTATTTCTAACAAATAATCCATAAAAAATAGAAAGATAGGCATAACTTTTTTTTAACAGGACAAATTTTACTAATTTTTCATGTGCATCGTCTTTCTCTATTTTAAGGATCATTTTATTTAAAATAATTTTTTCAAATGTCAAAATCATAATTTACCCTTTTAAAAAATAAATGAGATAAAGATACAAATATAATCCACTAATATTAATTTAATTTGAAAAGGATAAAAAAATAAATACTTAAAATATGTCTCTTGAACTAATATTTTTTAAAAATGAAAGATTTCACGTAAAAAAAAAAGAAAATTACAAATAAGTAAACGTCAATTTTATAGTATCTATAAATTCGTGTCTAAATTTTACCTAATTTATTTTTTATAATAAATTTTAATTTTTTTTAAAATTATTTATTTTTATATTTTTTAAATTAAATATTAATTTTTATTTTTTTTTAATAAGTCGGCGCCACTTTTCAAGTACTATATCATTTATCTAAAGTGAATGGATTCTCATCTGAAAAGTAAGGGAAGTTATGAAAAGAAGCACAAAAGTGACACATAGATTTGTTCATTTTTACTTAGTTGTCTTAACAAACCATAGAGAAAGATGTTAACAATAAAAAGATGCCAAAAATATAATGTACCAACAAAAAATTGACATTTATAAGGCAGCCATTTCACACAAAAAGGTCCAATACATAGAATTGTTAGAAAAACATTCTTTTCTTTTACATTTCAAATCTTTTGCATAAAATAGTGGACATGCAATAATGTTTCCATCAACAGAAATAACTCAAATAAGCCAATACTAAAATTTAGCAATAAATATATCAATATATGGCCATATATCGGTGTGTATGATTTACATTTATACTTTTTATTTTTAATTTTCAAAATTTTGTAAAAGGAAAATAGAAATAAAAGGTAAAAATAGGAAATTAAACAATATTTTATTTTTTTTCCATAAAATTCTAAAAATAAAAATTATTTAAAATTAAACCAGAAAATTACAACCAAAGATATACTAAACATTCTATATTTAATTTTATATAAAATCAAGTTAAAGTACTATCACATCAACATAAAGCGTACGTCACTGGCTGGTGGCTGCAATATAGAAAACCAATTTATGAGTAGCAACTAGCCTAAAGCCCTAAACTCAATCTATAATTGTATATCCCCAAAACCAAAATTTTATTAACAATAATTAAGATATTCGGTTTGTGGTTCTTTTTCATATTATAAACTAATAATTTTGTCGAACCATGTAACTCCAAACTTCTTGTGTGTTTTCATTCTGTTTATGTATTTATAACTAGATGAAAATTTTCACAAAATGGAGAATATCCTATTTTTGTAAGCGTTTATCGTCTGTTAATAATTTTTCTTAAGAGACCTACTAAGCTACTATAGTTAATAATAAGTAAAAAGAAAAATTAAATAATAGCTTATTTTTTTAATAAAGAGACCTACTAAAGAGACCTACTCTGTTAATAACAATTTATTTTATTTAATATTTATTAATTGTTGATAAAATTAATAAAATTAAATAAAATAAATTTAAACTGTTTTTTTTTTGTCTTTTTAATATTACTGATAATTAAAAAAATGTGTCTACTCAACTTACAGGTTTCAACTTTTTTGGGCAGTAATAATGTTTATTTCTTTTAAGCTGTATAAATTAAATCTATCAACAATCCAGCATGATTACATTATTACATATATTCTATAGCCAATTTTCCTTTTCTCGGAAAAAGAGTTCTATAGTTAAAAAAAGGTGGGCACAAGAAATCAATACAATCATTTAATATGAAATTATGATGTTATGATATATCAATCATTGATTTATTAAGATTTAATTACTCTTTTTGATCCTTATAATTTGACCAATTTATTCTTAATAATTAAATTCTTATATAGTTCAAAAATTTATTATTACACCTTTTTTATTAGATAAAAAAAATTTAACTAATTCCACATATATAATAGTTAATCTTTTAAAAAAATATAATAATCTTATAATATTTTCTTTTAGAATATTTTATTATATATATATATATGCTACAATCTACATTAAACAGAAAAACTATTAGTAAATATATTTAACTAAACTTTTTTAACTAATACAAAGATTCAATTAAAAAATTTTTAAACGTTAAAAATCTAATTGAAGATTTGGTGAATTTATAAATAGAGTAATTAAATCCATTAATTAATTTATCTAACAGCTTGTTTAGTCTGCATTAAAAATTTTAGTAGCTAGCAATTGGTGTACACAACATGCACATGAACATGAACATGAACATGCAGAGGAAACAAATGAAGTACTTCTCCCAACTCAAATCCATGACTTGCTAACTCTTAGTGTTGGATTTGATAGCTACTTTATCATCACATTCAAGTACTTATTGATAGATTACCCTTCCTTTTCTCATCATCACACTCTCAAACCCCATTAATTCTCATTTCTTATATATTAACACCTTCTTTCCTCTTTCTCTCTTCACAACTCTCATTTCTTATATCTGAACTCATCAACCTCCATGGCTGCAGGTTCCACTGCTGGTTCTCACTCCCGGAAAGGGCTCGGATTCATGCGCTATGATGACTCAGATGAGGTAGAGTCATCTTATAATTCTTATAGAGTTCAACTTCTATACACTATACACTGTAAAATACTTTTATACTGATTAATATATTTAAGCAAGGGCTGTCATATAAATAAAAAAAATATCATAGATTCTTGGTGTGTATCCGAGAATTTGAATTTAGAGTGAGATTGCATAGAATTTCAACTCTTTGTTATGAAATTATTTTTAAACTTTCGGGACAAATAGTATCATTATATACTATCAGAATTTTTATGACTAAAAAGTGTAAAGTTTGATCGATGTTGATCTGTGTTGATCCGAAAAAAGAAAAAATTCAAACATAAGACAAATAAAAAGAGAAAGAAGGTGTAAAATTCAGACAAACCATTTATGTGCCTACTTCTGTCAGTTTAAATGTTTAAAAAAATGAGTTTTTGGTATGATTTCGTGACGTACTAGTTATCAAATAGAATTAATTTTCAAGATTTTAGTCTAATATTGAATGAATATGAATGATTTAGAATTCACTATAAGTCTATAACCATGTCTTGAACCAAAGTTTGATTAAAAAAAAAATCAAAAGGTTAAGCAGCTTGATTATGAATAGTATTTATATTTAGCATTCAAAATGAGGCCAAGGCTTTTGTGTCTTTGTAGGAAAATACAGACTACAATCAGCAACAGTGGCAGCACAATGTTGAAGCTTTCTCTTTAGCTGGAAGTGGTAAGCAATAAGCATGTTTTTCTATTGATTTTACTCTTTTCCCTTCTGGGATGCTTTCTGATCTTCAATTTTTTGCAAACTTTTCTGAGTTATTTTATTGTTCTGCAGTTGCTAGTAAGGATTCTGAAGTAGAAATTGGTTTCTTAAGAAATACAGAGAAACACATAGAAAGAAAAGAAAAGAAAGGACTAATAAGCAATGATCAAGAAGATGAAGATTACATGTAAGTATTCTCTCAAATTCTCCATCAATGAATTGAATCACTCATAAACATATATGAGAATGCTTTTTCCTTCTTTAGATTCCAAACATAATAGCAAAAGAAACTAAAGAGCCATCTAATTGGTTTCAGCTTTTAGGATTTCGCGCTTTTTACTTCATAAAATCATATGACAATAGATAACAGGAATAACTAGAATAAGAACAAGAAATGAAAATAGAAATCAATTAAGACTTAAACATCTCATCACAATTGAAACTTGCCATTTTGGTACCCTGCAGTTTGGCTGAAGCCAGGCAACCATTGTGGCGAAAAGTGCCGGTACCTTCAAGCCTAATCAATCCATACCGGATAGTCATTGTCATGCGCCTCGTCGTGCTGGCATTCTTTTTTCGCTTCCGGATCCTAAATCCAGTCCATGATGCATTTCCACTCTGGTTGGTCTCAGTAATTTGTGAAATATGGCTAGCATTGTCCTGGCTAGTTGATCAGCTACCAAAATGGTTCCCCATCACACGCGAAACCAGCCTCGAGCGCTTGTCCTTGCGCTTCGAGCAAGAAGGCAGGCAAAACAAACTATCCCCTGTTGATGTTTTTGTGACAACTGCAGACCCTTTTAAAGAACCACCAATCATAACAGCAAACACTGTCTTATCAGTACTTTCTGTTGATTATCCAGTAGAAAAGGTTAACTGCTATGTCTCGGATGACAGTGCTTCAATGCTTCTCTATGATACTTTGTATGAAACTTCAGAGTTTGCAAGAATTTGGATCCCTTTTGTGAATAAGTACAGCATTGAGCCAAGAGCACCTGAATTCTATTTCTCTCAGAAGGTTGATTACTTGAAAGACAAGGTTCATCCTACATTTGTAAGGGACCGCAGGGCGATGAAGGTGAAAGAACAATATAGAAAGCCATGAATGTTTCTTTTTGTTCTAATTTGGTTTAGAACTCATGTTGGACTAATGGATTCTTTGATTGCAGAGAGAGTATGAAGAGTTTAAGGTGAGAATCAATGTGTTGATTTCAAAGGCTCAGAAGAAACCAGAAGAGGGTTGGGTGATGAAAGATGGAACACCTTGGCCTGGGAACAACACTGAAGATCATCCAGGGATGATTCAGGTTTGGAAGAAAATCTCATTCTCTTTGTTGTTTCTTGTTTGATATTTATTCATTTCCACTTTTCTTCATTGGTGATTGTAAAAATCTATCAATATTTAAGTGTGTTTGGTTCGGTTTTTTGTAAAATTAATTCTACATAGAACTAAACTTTAGAATTGTTTTTGAAGTAAAGTGGTTTGTGTTTGATGATTCCTCTAAAAGTGTTCCTCATAGAAAGTAAAAATGTTTCAATTCTCCTGCAATAAGTAGTCTTAAATTATAAACTTTATTCAAAACTCAATAATTTCAACGAATCAAGAACTAGAAGTTACATGGACTTGCCTTTGCAGGTGTGTTTGGGAAGTGCTGGTACACTGGACATGGATGGCAAACAACTGCCACGGCTTGTGTATGTTTCGAGGGAGAAGCGCCCCGGCTATCGACACCACGAGAAAGCTGGTGCTATGAATGCTTTGGTAATTAAGTAGCTACAACTTTATGAATACAGTGCGAGTAAACCACCAATTTTTGGCTTAATTGGCAGCATTTTAATCTTTTAAGGACTAAATTTATAGTTTACTCTATACTTTGCAATTCAGAGTTCCTGTTTATACTATCATATTGAAACTTGTTTGTAACTCTTGCATTGTTGTGTTTCCTCTAAAGGTTCGAGTTTCTGCTGTTCTTAGCAATGCTCCTTTTGTGTTGAACTTGGATTGTGACCAGTATATCAATAATAGCAAGACTATAAGGGAGGCTATGTGCTTCTTAATGGATCCTCAGCTTGGAAAGAGGATTTGTTTTGTCCAATTTCCAAGAAGGTTCGATGGCATCGATAACAATGATCGATATGCTAATCGCAATACCGTGTTCTATGATGTAAGGAAATTCTTCTAAAGTCCTCCCTCTTTCAGTTTCAAAGTAACAACCAAAAAAGAAAAAGAACACATTAATAATCTTTGCATGGTAAACTAAGGGTGTTATTAGGGGAAAAAAACTAATGGATTTTATCTTGATATTAGAAATAGTTATTAAAAAATTTCACTCTTTTTTATGCTTGACAGATATAATAGAGTACTATAACAGATTATAACAAATTGCAACTACAATAACATTTTTCCTTGAATATTGTATTGATCATAGATCGTGATGAAAGGACTTGATGGGATTCAAGGCCCAGTGTATGTTGGCACTGGTTGTGTTTTCAATAGGCAGGCAATATATGGCAATAAACCGCCATCTGATAAAAAGCCGAAGACAAGCCAGTCTTCATGCTGCTGCTGCTGCTGTTCTGGTGATGATTCTGGGTCCACGTTTGATCTTGAAGAGATTGATGAAGGACTTGAAGGGTTTGAAGAGAAAGAGGAAACATCTTTCATTTCAATGAAAAACTTTGAGAAGCAATATGGAATGTCACCAGTTTTGATTGCTTCTGTTTTGATGGAAGATGGTGGACTTCCAAAAGTGACCAATACACAGTTGCTGATTAAGGAAGCAATTCATGTTATTAGCTGTGGTTATGAAGAGAAAACTGAATGGGGCAAAGAGGTAATAATATAAGTTAATTAGAAAGACTTAGCATTTATTTCTTGCGTTGAGCAGATGAAAATACTTAAAATAGAAATTCTCCCTATGATTGATAAGAAATGAAGTAATCTTTTCACTTTTTCATTTATTGCATTGCAGATTGGGTGGCTTTATGGCTCAGTGACAGAAGATATCTTAACAGGATTTAACATGCATTGTAGAGGGTGGAAATCAGTGTACTGCATGCCAAAGAGAGATGCTTTTAAAGGATCTGCTCCTATAAATCTATCTGATAGATTACACCAAGTTCTGAAATGGGCTCTTGGTTCAACTGAGATTTTCTTTAGTGGCTATTGCCCATTGTGGTATGGTTATACTGGTAAACTAAAATTGCTACAGAGGTTGGCTTACACTAATACTATTGTTTATCCTTTCACTTCCATCCCTCTCTTGGTGTACTGCACGATTCCAGCCGTCTGTCTTCTGACTGGAAAATTCATTGTTCCAGCGGTTAGTTCATTGTTATTAGCTTACTACATTTAAATAACTTGCATAGTGTTCTTTGTTATATATATTAGAATGTGGCAACTCTTTTAGGCTCTAATTCTCTATTACTTTCAAAGGATGTAAAATAGAGAAACCAATGCTAGGTGAATGTTGATAAATGATAACTAATAGTGCAAAAGAGTTTTATTAATTACATACAAACAAATTAAATTCAGCTATATTGCTATAAGAATCCTGTCTTCTAACCTAAGCTTTGTTTAATGCAGTTAACAAATGTTGCTAGCATTTGGCTAATGGCTCTGTTCACCTCCATGATCTTAACGTGCGTGCTAGAGCTCCGGTGGAGTGGGGTAAACATTCAGGACTGGTGGCGCAACGAGCAATTCTGGGTGATCGGCAGCGTCTCCTCGCACCTCTTTGCCGTGTTCCAAGGTCTCCTCAAAGTTGGTGGAGTACACTCTAACTTCACAATCAGAGCAAAATCCACAGATAACAACAGTGTATCCAATCAACTCTATCTCTTCAAATGGACAACTCTTATGATACCACCAACAAGTCTTGTTATCTTGAACATGGTTGGGATTGTGGCCGGAATATCTGATGCCATTAACAATGGATATAACTCATGGGGACCTTTGTTTGGGAAGCTTTTCTTTTCTTTTTGGGTCATTATTCATCTATATCCTTTCCTTAAAGGTCTAATGGGAAGGCAGAACAGAACACCTACCATTGTTGTCCTCTGGTCAATACTTTTAGCATTGGTTTTCTCAATGATTTGGGTGAGAATTGATGTGTTCTTGCCCAAGAAAACAGGTCCAGTTCTAGTACAATGTGGGTTAGAATGCTAAGGTAATGGTGGAGATAAAATCAGGGCTATGTTCTATTTCTTCCCATTTCCTTGTTCTTTTTTTGCTGGAGAATACTGCTTTCGGGCGTCTTTGTGAGTCTGGTTTTGAAGGAAACGGAAGGGAATGGAAAGGCTTGAGAGTTTCACTTTACTAAACAATTCATTCACTTCCCATCCTTTCTCTTCAAAATCTCAACTCATAAACACACTTACACACCCTTCTTAAGAGAACACCTATAGTTATGTGGTCTCAAAAGATAAAAAGAATATTAGTTCTGTACTTGTGGTATCTGTGCAATATATTTTGCTGTATATGATTATCACTTATCTTCTATTATTATTTTATCTTTTTAATTTTATTTTGTTACCATCTATTTAATTTTACACATTGATTACATACTTGAACCTTAATGATATCTTGAGTTAAAAAACTTCACAATTATTGATAAGATTTCTTGTTATCACTGAAAATAACCACAGAAAATATCTTCAATATGACATCTATTTCAACAATATCAAGCTATCTTTCTATGCAACTTGATCCAATAAGCAAGATCATGCTGACGAGAAGATATCATCGATTGAAAATAGAAAGAAGATTTGCTATCACTTATCAGCTACACTTGTATTAATGGATGCATAATAGTTCTAAGGAACCATTGGCTCAAGAAATGTTGTGCCCCATGAGTCAATTATAAGTTTGTAATTAATTAAAATGTGTCATTTCCACGTAAATTTTTTTCTCTCATCTGGTTTTCTACACCACCTCTTTGTCTTGAATAATGTTAGGATATGTGAGGTGTAATGACAAAATAACTAAGTGTTACCATGGAGATTGGAGGAGAGAGAAACTTATATCTGATTTCTAATTCAGTAATAATTAGATTCTTTTTATAATAAAGTATTTAGCATTAAATAATTCCCATGAAAGGATGAAAAATAACTGAAGACACAATGTAGATATAAGATATATGATTGTATTAATTATTTACCCAAACTGCAAATTGAAGAAGTAAACATCACACACTGAATCATTTCATAAGAATAAAAAAATTGAATTCCTAGACAATTCACACCCTGTAACACCCTAACTTTTACCACCTCATGATCGTACTAAAAGTCTGAGTGCTACTTACCTCTAAACCTCTAAGTAGCACTCAGACTTTTAGTACGATCATGAGGTGCTAAAAGTTAGGGTGTTACACACCCCAAAAACCACACAAACCAGTGCATGCATTTCTCTTAGAACACCCTACGCTTCACCAGCAGCAGCACCTCTGTTCAAAGCTTTCTCTAACCTTGTCTCAAATGGAGTTGAGTGCCAATTCACTTTCTTATCCTGCACACCCAGCCAGTGAAATCCAACATCAGAATTCAAGCTCACAAAGTTCCTACTTTGTTGCGAAAAATTCACATTTCAATTCATCGTTACCTCTCTATACTTGCTTGTTGTGTTGGGAATCCCTTTGAAGGATGATGCTGTGCTGGCTTCTTCGGCAAAATTCCAGTAGGTCCCAACAGTGCCTATGATAGGCATCTCATCAGGACTCCTACTAGGTGACTTCCTTGGTGACGAAGTAGCTGAAAATTGCTTGATTTCTTCCAACGTCAATGCACCTAAAATAGGCCTATCATCATGGCTAATTACAGAATTTGAACCTTGTGAGACTGTGCTTCTTTCAGGAGTTGTAACTGAATTCAAGGACACTGAGCTACCCTTGTTCATAGGTGTGCTCGTTTCTGACGAAGTAGCCAACCAATTTGAGAGGCTAGCATCAACTGAAATTTCCTGGCTCAGCTTCTTTGGTGAGTCAGTTTTCGGATTCAACTGGAAAGAAACTTCCTTAACACTTTCATCAACTGAAATTTCCTGGCTCAGCTTCTTTGGTGAGTCAGTTTTCGAATTCAAGTGGAAAGAAACTTCCTTAACACTTTGTTCCGCAGCTGCAATAGCAATCCTTGGAGATTCATGATTGGGAGAAACATAATTCTCTTTCTGAGGCTTCAATGGTGATGATACTGTTCTCTTGGCCTTGACTGATTTCCACTGAGTGAGATTCTCGACAGGGTTTAACACAGGATGAACATAAGCATTTCTATCTCTAGCATTGGGATTAACCCCAAATGGCTTCAAATCACTTTCACAATTTTGGATTGTACTCTCCATAACCCCTTCAGTAACCACATGATCAACATCGATTTTCACCCTATCTTCTTCAAACTCTTCAACCATTTCATCACATTCTTCATCTTCATCACTGAGATCACTAACTCCATAATCCAATTCTTCTTCGTCTTCATCATCACTTTCCCTACAATTCTGGTACCTGTGATTTGGAGGGAAAGACCCTTTTGAGGTAACTGAACAGTCTCCAGAGGAAGAGAGCTTCGATTGGCTTGGTTTCTCCAATGCTTCCTCCTTTCCAGCATGCTCTTCTTCACCACTCTTGAAATCACTAACTTCATCAGGAGAAACAGGATCATAGGTTCTAATATTGGAATCAAAAGTTACTTTCTTTCTTGAACTAACACTTAGTTGCTCCTCATTTTTACCCCTACATGAACAGAAAGATTCATTCAGATAAGTAATAAAAAAGCAAATGATAGAAAACAATGAACTTGAAAAAGCTTTGAATGGAGACTATTGCTTACTGAAGTTCTGATTCAGTGTTAAGAGAGGTTTCGGAATGATCCTGAACCAGAGAGACTCTAGGTTGCTCAGGCTTGCTTGTAGCATTTCGCTGCAACGAGATCGGAAACTCAATAAAGTCACACAAAGAAAAGAAAAGAAAATTACTTAACAATGTTTCTGCCAGGAAAAAATAAAGATAAAGTTTTTATCAGAGAAAGAAAATTTAGAAAAGGGAAAGAAAAGAAGAAACACTGTTGCCGATTTTGGGGGTTTTTTTTCCGGATCCAATTTTGAATTTATGAACCAAATGGGTATAATCAATTATGGGGAAGAAGGATGCAGGGCTTAAGCTCTGTTTTGCTGAAAAATCAAACTTTCTATCTGAAAATAGAAAGAAAAGGAAACAAAAGAAACTGCGTTGTTTTTTGTAACGTGATTCAATTGTTCAAAAGGGTATCCTCAACAATGGAGAACAAAATATGATTACACTTTAGCTATTTTCGGCTGCTATATTAAAATAAAATATTTTACATTCAAAAAAGAAAGAAAAGAAACTGTCTTAGCAAGCAAAACAATAATGGAATTCAAAGTGTCATTTCGTCAAACACGTAGAAAACGAAAAGCTGAATGAGTTTAGGGCTAGGCTTACTTGAACACTGTGCGTGTGTTTTCTGCGTTTGGATTTGGAGGAACCAAAACAAGCAAGGAAGCAACCCATTAATTAATTAAGGGCGTGTTTGGCAGCACCAAGAATGGCTTAACTTGAGAGGAATAAGAAGGTTGTTTTGAAAAAGGGGTTCTTCATGGTGAAATATACGAAGCCAGAGAGAAAGAGAACGAAGAAGAAGAAGAAGAAGAAGAGCGTTTAAGGTTTGGTGTGTAGGGACAAAAACGGTCAACAAGCATCAAAGTTTCTTTTTTTCTTTTTTATTGTTTGTTTCTTTGAAATTGTTTATAGTAGTTTATTGATTATTGATAATTAATGGATTATTTTAATTGAGAAAGGAGGACAAGTGACCGTTATCTGAGCATGATTGTTGAGGATTATTTTACTTCTCCCGCTTCGAGAGAGGAACAAACGAAATAATGAATAAACACAATAAAATTAAAACAATGGGGTGAGAGAGGCTTGAACTCTCGACCTCAGGATAACTCAGGAGCTATGAGACCTACGCGCTAGCCAACTGCGCCACCACCCCATTTTGTGATACAATTTTCACCATTTTTTACTTACCTTTTACTCAAAGAAAACTATTACGCGCCCGTTTGAGTAGTCTTGTCCGGGACCTCATCTTCAATTATACTTGTATAAGTTATAAAAGAGAGCATGCTCAAGGGACCTGATGATATAAGTGCGCTTTTTAGCAATTCATATATGAAAGTTATGGTGGCAATATTATGTATTTTCACACCCTCATTATGGCCACTTTACATTCTATCTTTTTTTATAAATTGGTTTAGATGGCTTTACACTTCACTCAAATAATTTAACTACTCTTAATACTATTTACACTGTTCAAAATCTTTCTTATAACTGAACATCCATTTTCTATCGGTTATTCAATGGCTTCTTCTTATCGTTTGCTCAAAGATTTTGATATTGGAGTAGAACACCAATCATAGCACATCAAGCTCAGGATCATTAAATCTTGATCCATTCTCATTACTAAAGATAGATATAAAAAGTCAATGTTTGAGATGATTGTCATGGATCAACAGGTAACAACCAATAGTTTACATTTATATTTTAGATTTCTAATTTTTATTTTATTTTGAATCCAATGCTCTATTAAGAATCCTTATAGGAGAATTTTTGAACATGAAATCATTGACGGAAAGTTATACAGCATTTTGAACTTTTTCTAGCTAAAAATGTAAAAAAAAAAAAAAAAAAAAAATTATAAGCCTATTATACATGAACTTCGCATTTATTTTAAGCACTCAACTAAGATTAATCGATGATATTAATTTTTCTTCAAATGTTTTTCATTTTGTTTCGATCGAGTTGATTCTCACTCATGTCAATTCTCAGTCTCATTGATATTTTTTGAAATTTATTTGTTTCTTTATCTTAAAATATAATTTCTTGACAGTTTACTAACAACTTTTTACTAATTAGAGTAGATTTAATATGTTTTGATTTTGTATTTTTAAATTATAATTATTTGACATTATTGATATTAATTATTTAATTATTTGGAGTAAATTTTTGTCATTTACTAATTGGAGATAAAGAACAAGTTATTAGACCAGCAATTAAGTGGTGATTATTATGCAATATAAAATTTACCAAATACATGGAGCAGCTGAACTTATTGCATGTTGTATGATTGTCCTTATGTCATAATAGCACCGTATGACTTCTCTTTGGATCTTTTAAATAAATATTTTAAATATTTTATTTATTGGTATAGATAATATGAACACAATTTATATTTTTATATTTTATTATTTATTTTATTTACTATATAAACAAATTAATTATGAGTATATTTTGTTGACATTGTTAATGAAATAAAATACAAATTTTAAGTAAACAAAACAAATATACCTGTAATACGTAAAAATTAACGTATTCAACATATATAAGTATAAATGAGATACGTATATACTGTACTATAAATGATATATGAGTATTTGTAAGTATAAAAATATAATTTTTATAGATATAAAAATATGATTTTTTAAAATAATAAAAAATGTGTTGATAATTTAATTTGATCGATTTAAAAAGTAAAATTTGATATATTTTGTTACTATTTAGATTGAATTTGATTAATTTATACCTCATCTAAAATTTAAATTTTAAATTAATAACTTTTTCACTACTATTAACGTTTGTTTGTGTAAATTTCGAGTAATTAATAAGAGTAATTCTCCACATACAAGTGATTTTCCATACAAGTCATACAAGTCATTTATAAACACGCCGTTTTACGTTTTTTTTTTGTACCTCTTCTTCTTCTTCTTCTTCTTCTTCTTCTTCTTCTTCTTCTTCTTTCTCTGTGTCTCTTTTTCTTCTCTTCCTCCCTCTTTTTTTATTGAAATTTCTTCTCCTCTTTTCGTTTTCTCTTTCTCCTTCATCAAAATCACCAGAAAAAACGAAGAAACATTATTCAAGGTACGTTTCTTGCCTTCTCTTTCTCCTTCTTCTTCTTCTTGCTACACGTTCTTCTTCCTCTTCCTGTTCTTCTTCTTCATTTACGTGCTTTTCTCTTTGTTTTCTTTCTTCGTTATTCTCGGTTTCCATTGTTTTTTGACATCAAGCTCTGAAATCGTTTTTGAAGAAGAAGAAACAGCAGTAGAAGATGAGGAGGAAAAAGAGAAAGAGTTCTAAATTATGCATAAGGTGTACTTCAACGAATTTTGGGTGTATTTTTGTAATCCTTTGAGTGTATTTCTATAATTCGTTGGGTGTATTGATTTCAAGAAGAAATATAATGTCTCTCCCTATATTGGGTGTATTTCTTAAATCCTTTAGGTGTATTTCTTAAATCCTTTGAGTGTATTTCTGTAATCCTTTGGGTGTATTTCTATAATCGTTTGGTTTATTTCTGTAACTGTTTGGGTGTATTTCTGTAATCCTTTGGATGTATTTCTATAATCGTTTGGGTGTATTTTTGTAATCGTTCGGGTGTATTTTTGAAGTTTCATCATCTTCAAAACAATTTCAAAGCTTGATTTCAGAAACCATGAAAATCGAAAAAAACAGAAGGAGATCGAAGGCAAAGAGAGAACGCTTTTCCATACAAATCATACAAGTCATTTATCTTCTTCTGCTTCTTCTTCTGTAACGCGCGTGTTAGGCCCAACTTCTGTAACGCGCGTGTTAGGCCCAACTTGTAAGACTTGTAAACAAAAATGACTTGTATGTGTAGCACTCCTCAATTAATAAATAATTAACTAATAAATTAATTATTATTTAAAAAAATAAAAAAATTAAATTTTATAGTTTCATAAAGTAGAAATAATTAAAATATTAATTTCAACACAAATTTTAAAGATTTTAGTTCAAAATTGGATCAACGGATTGAACCGGTTGAATCAAACCCAATTATATAAAACCCTTCCCTATTGTTTACAATTCAGAATTTCATAGAGAGGAAGAGGGAGAACGTTGATTTGGGAAACGGAAATGCCATTTCTCGTTAAACTTCTGTCATCCATAGCTTTCAATTTGGAGCTCTGATTGACGAGCCATCAGCGACCACGCGTTCGTCTCAAAATTTTCTACAAAATTCACTAAACATTGTGGTAAGAAAAATCTCTGTACACACTCGGTATCTCCCCTCTTCAGTTTTGAATGTATATAGGGTTTGGAATTAAGGATTTTGTGATTTTGATGTTTTAGAATTAAATTAGCTAGCAGAAATTATTGGGTCTTGTTCATTTGAGCCGTGGGTAAGGTAAGAAACTCATAGTTTTTGGTGAATTTCTAATTTAGTGAACTCTATGTTGATTATAGTGATATTGTATGAATTCGATTGTGTTCTTGTTGATTTGGAGTTCAATTGGGCGGTTTAGAACGAAATTTGGGTGATTAAGCTTGAGAAATTGACGTTTGGAAGCTTGGAGCTTGTGAAAGGAGAGGTTTTTAAGGAGTTTCGAGCTTAGGGAGGAATTGACCACGATATAGTTTTGGTTTCTCGTAGATAAAATATAATGTAACGTGAAAACTTAGGCTAGAAAACCATAAGATAAGAATGAACTGAATGAATTATTGATAGATTAAGTATATGGTATACGATGTGTGTATAAAGGATAAATGAATTTGTATGTGTTGGATTGTGATTCTGATGAGTATAAAATAAACATGATTGTTGATGTGTTGAGAATTGATGATGAGTTTGTGAAATTGAATTGAATGGATTGATTGAGAGATGTATGATTCGATCTTATAAACGGTTTGCTATTGGAGTTGGTTGGTTTTTGGAAAAAGATTTAATATTAGAATTGGTTTGATTTTGAAATAATTTGATACTGATACTAGAAATGATTTGAATGATCGAGATGTATTTGATTTCGTGGTTAGGACCCTTGAAGGGTGGCAAAAGTCTGAGTTTTAGAGGAGATGCTGTCGAAATATTTATGAAAATTGAAATTTTAGTTTGAAGTGGTTATTTAGAAAGATTTGCATTTTTAAAGGTTTTATAATTTGATTTTGAGTTATTAAGAAAAGGATTACGTTTTGAGTTTGCTTTATTTGGAAAAGAATGAGTTGTGTTTTGAGTTTGAATTATTGATGAATCGAATGGGAGGAATAATGATGATTGAATGAGAATGAAGAATGATGAGATTATGATTTTAAAGTATGATTTTTGAATGAAATTGAATGATATTTAGAAATGAACTTGAAAATGAAATTGAATTTGATTAAGAGTTGAGACTCCGAGTAAGGGGCAGTGGCATTGTCCACTTGCTCCGGGAAAGAGATGAGGAAGAAGAATGATGAAAACGGATTTTGATTATGAAATTGAATGATTATGATAAATGAGACATGATTGAGGATGATTGATAACAAGTATGTCTGTGTTTTCTCTCTGGTTGTAAGGGTGACAGGGCTCTTATTCTCTCTAATGGTGATAGGGCACATATTCCTTCTAATGGTAACAGGGCACATAATCCCTCTAATGGTGACATAGCATGTATTCCCTCTAATGGTATTATTGCGCAACAGAGAGACAGTGTCCGGATTAACTACCGGACATGTCAGGTTTGGCTATATAACCGACAAATGAGCTCATTAGCCATAGGACAGACATGCATCATATGCATTTGTATGACTTGTTTATGTATGTATTTGTTTTGGATTGCCTAAGTGCTTGCCGTGACTAACCGCTATTACTTGCTGTAACTGCATTCCATCTGTGTTTTCCTTGTCTGTATTGTATATTTATGCAACTGAGAGATCCCTCATGCTGGCTGAGGTGACGCTGAGGGTTGTTCTACTGGTAATTCGGAGAACTGGAGGAGAGTGAGATTGAAGTGTTAAGTTATATTTGGATTAGAAACTGAGTACCTTAGATAGTTTACCTAATTTCTTATTTAAAGTATAACTCTAAGTTTTGAATATGGGCATCGAAGTTTTAGGATTGCCTTTAGCTCTCCCGAGACCTTATATATTATCTATGTGGGCACCTTTACCATATTGAGAACCTTCGGTTCTATTCCATACATATGTTGTTGTTTTCAGAGGCAGGACGCGAGGCACTGCACTGAGCATTCTGGTAACTCTTGGAAGCGAAGAACTATCTTGGAACTTGGTGTTTGTATTTGGTTTATGTTTATATATGTGTATAGATTCTACATCTTGTATATATTATTTTTTGTCCCTCTTAGAGGTTGACTTAGAGAAACAGGATTTATATTTATCTGTTGGTTTATTTCTGGGGTTGTATATATATATATTCTAGCCAACCTTTGCTTCGCAGGTCGAGTCTAGATCTTGATTATATAACTATCATTTGGAACTCTACTTTTATATATATGTCTTTTGATTTTCTGTATAAGCTTTTTATCTTTCCGTTTCTCGTGAGCGTTGTACCTTCGATTTTGTTTTTGTCGTACCTCTTTTCTTTCAAGGCTCCTAGGTACAACTTTCTTCAATTATATTACATTAGTATTTTTATTTTAAAAGTCGTAGCACCTCACCACCTTTGATTTACGTTCTAGGTGTAAAGCTCTGTGTAGTAGGGTGTTATAGTTTGTACTAAATTTATTATATTAGACTAATAACTTCTTCACTACTATTAATTTTCTCGTTAGTAGTGAATAGTTCTAAATCACTAGTTTCAAATGAGTGGGGGCGAGACAATTTACGTAAAAAAATAACTAATTTCCAGAAAAATGGTAGCAATTAAATTTTATTTGCCATAGGTATCAAATACATGATGACAAAGACATATATCTAATCAGGAGTTGGCACAATCATTTTTCAAATGTTCATCTGTTGGAGTTATTTGTATTTTTGGTTAATTTATATAGGGAGATTGTTTCAGAAGTTGGTGAAGAAACCTCCTCAATTGGCAGTTAGAACAAATATCAGATTGATTTGAACATGCCACATAAAGGGATTTAAGCAGGGTCAAATCCTCAGGATAATAATGATGGGATGTTGGAAGCGGATTTTGAAAGCCATAATAGTTCTACGATCAGAGACTCAATGATGGATCCTTACAAACTAAAATTATAATATCTTATAATTTAATTTAGACAAGTAATAAAAAAATTATAAATTTTTCAAAGATGTTAAAAAGATAAAAATTTCTTTCTCTTTGGAAATGTGCATATCAAAGATTACGCCACAGTCGACAAGACTGTCACCAAAGTTTCATTTCTTTATTTAATTTAGAGAAAGACATTTTTTTGTACTAATATTTATATTTCACTTTCATTAATCTTTAGATAAGCTTTTTATTTATATGAAATATATTTTTCTAGACTTTTATTTTATAACTTATTTGTTTATATGGATATAAGTAAAATTTAAAAGTTATCTATTTTTATTTTTGCCATTTACATATTATATTACCTGTGTTAGATAAAATATTGACGTAACAAAAGTAAATACTAACATGGCAAAACAAATTACATCAACAATTAACTTATTACTTTAATTTAGATGAGTAATAAAAAAATTATAAAATTTTTAAGGATGTTGTTCGAAAGGACACGAATCTCTTTCTCTATGGGAATGTGCACATCAAAGATTACACCACAGTTGGCAAGGTTATCACTAAAGCTTTATTTTTTTTCATTTTTTATTTAATTTACGGCTATGACCCTATCAACCGCAAAGACAGCATATTCGAGAACAACGCATTTTCAGCGAGTCCATTTCATTCAGGTAGCGGGTTGATTTGGGACGAACTTTTGACATTTGCCTCCGGGTAGGATTAGCGACCATCATCGGACCCGGGTAAGCATGCCATGCTGCTGGATTGCCTAATGTGAATCTCTAACATTTTATGCACGTCATTGATATACACCTGCTAATCGAGGCACGGGTTAGTGTAGCATAGCAAGATCAACTGCTAACACTTTTTCGCTAGGCATTTCGCGCACCTCAAATACTGTATTTCTTCTATCAAATCGATGCACAACTATAATTCCTACATGTTGCATATTTGCTTCTATCCGCTGAGTGGCAAATTCAGAGTAAGTAAATTCAACATGCTTGTGCTAGTCAGGCTCAACACTCCTTCGCGTAAAAAGGCTCGTTCAACCGAAAATTTTGGGCACCCTTCAACACTTAATTTATGCTGCACTCGAGTAGGTTCGTCGTCATGTGATCCATCGATGTCCCTCATCAAATGCCAATACCCACTGGGGACGTTTGATGTTGTCACACTACCGACCATATGTCTCACCTCACTCTTGCAACCTCTTGTAATTGATGATGTACTCATCCATTGTCCTTGAATAACCTATGTTGACAACAGGCTTATGCAAGTACGGGACCTTGAATGCCCTTAAAAAAGTGCTACCGATGTGCCTAATGCAGTACATCCACCATGCTCTTGGAGGGTACCAATCACTGTTGTACAATTTACTACTGCCCGGATTAACTCATGTCGATCAGAGATTATCCCCACACTGTCTCATCTAACAATTGCCTTCATAAATTACTGAGAAAAAAGTACCACGCATTAGCAGTCTCTCTCTCTACGATGGCAAAAGCAATCGGCATAATGTTTTAGTTCCTATCTTGTGCAACTGCAACCAAAAGACAACCTTTGTATTTTTTTATAAACGTGTGTACTATCAACCTGAACCAGTGGCTTGAAATGCTAGAAAGCTCTAATGCATGAATTGAAACTCCAGAATATCCGGTGAAGTATTTTGACACCGTCCACCTCTTCACTCCCGTTATACAAGGATTTATTTCTATTTGTATCATTGAACCAGGCATCTTCTGAACCATTACCGAGAACCACAATGGCAAAGCTTGGTAAGATTCTTCTCAACCACCAAAAATTTTGGCTATCGATTTCTGCTTTGCCAACTAACCTTTCAGTAACTAATAGTGTAGTTGAACTTTGACTGTACTTCCGCAATTATAGATTTCACTTTTATGGATGTGTCAAATTCAACTAATGGCCTCATAGCCTTAGCAACCGAGTCCGAGTCCAACTTGGAGTGATTCTGTGAAATCATTCCCATGGAGCACGTGTGCCTCCCATTGTATCTCTTTATCTCCCAACAACCTTTCTTCCGTATCAAGTTGGCTCGGATAAGCCAATCGCACCTATGGCCATACTTCTTGCATTTTGCATATAACGCCTGTGGCTCGGATTGATAAACAACACAATCGACTCCTTTTGAGATAGTATAACTTCAAATTGCTGCAACGATCGACTTTCTAGAACTGTATTCCAATTCGAACCTGAACTTCCTGTCCTCAAGATCAACATCCCCTATAGAAAAAACAAATTGTCACTCATCGATCCATCTAAAATATAATATTAAGGAAATTATATTACTCACTTCTCACGTACCTATGTTCGCATATTCGAATAATTTCGGTGCATTCATGGTGTCAAGATCCAAGCTACACATAAAATGTAGAACGTCCATAGGTTGACTGATTGCAAGTGAAACCACTACGTTTTTTATGACTGCCTCACCTCCTCCATCACCGTCGTTGTCCTCATCATCGGCATTGTAGGTAGCTTCAAAGTCCTCTTCGATATCATAGTTCATTCCTTCGTACACTTCAACTCTATCATCTTCCACATGTGGGTCATGTTGAATCCCATCCGTAGCTATATGTTCAAATTCAACATACAACTCAATCTTTAAGTGTTGCACCAGAGTTTGCTGGTGAATATAAAACATACGCTAAATACTTGTTTAGGCAAAAATAGACATAATATCTAACTATATAAGCTGCCAAATACGATAACCGAATTCCTATAGAGAATATTGTCAACTCTCTTTAAAACATCACTATGCTTTGATAGAGATTGTACTATAGTTTAGTGAACATCACAGTGCATAGAACCACAAACAAAAACATATTCCTACATGCGAAGCTTTCTTTCTCATGTGTATTTCGTATAATCTCACCATTGTGGTACACCAATATATTTGCAGTACCCTCCATCACACCAACAATACACTAAAACACTTCTCTCGTAATAAAGTAAAATAGTAACAAGTTTCGATTTTTATAGGCAGAGCACCCACTATGCATGTCACATGTTAGAATCACATCGAATCAATAGCTGACACGTGTCCAGCATGTGCTTTGCGTGCTAACTCAGCACATGCCCTGCGTGTTGGGTCTGCTCTACCTACAGCGTGCATCGACATGCAATTATACCAAAAAGGCCAATTTCCAACCAAAACACCCAAATTATCTCCATATAGAAAAAATAGCCGTTTTCTACACTAATATTTATGTTCACTTCCATTAATTTTTAAATAAGCTTTTTATTTTAATTTTATAATTTATTTCTTTATATTGATCTAAGTAAAATTTAAAAATTGTCTATTTTTATTTTTATCATTTATATATTATATTACCTAACATTGTGTTAAATTAAATATTGGCGTAACAAATGTAAATACTAGCAACGGAAACGACTTACATCAACATTTAACATATTACTTTAATTTAGATGACTAATCAATAATTATAGAATTCAAGAATGTTGTTAGAGAGGATAAGAATCTCTTTCTCTGTAGAAATGTGTCCATAAAAGATTACGCCACAGTCGGCAAGAGTGTCACCAAAACTTCATGTTTTCATTTAATTTAGAGAAATGCGCTTTTCTATACTAATGTTTATATTCACTTCCATCAATCTTTAAATAAGTTTTTTATTTATATGAAATATTTTTTTAGATTTTTATTTTTGTAATTTATTTCTTTATATTGGTCTAAGTAAAATTTAAAAATTATCTATTTTTATATTTGTCATTTATATATTATATTACCTAACGTTGTGTTAGATTAAATATTAACGTAACAAAAATAAATACTAACATGGCAAAACAAACTACGTCAACATTAATCTATTACTTTTATTTAGACAAGTAATAAACAAATTTTAGAATTTTCAAGGATGTTGCTAAAAAGGATACAAATTTCTTTCTCTATGAGAATGTGTACGAAAGATTATGCCAAAATCGACAAAGCCGTAAAAATCTTCATTTCTTCATTTAATTTATAGAAAATTGCTTTTTTATGCTAACATTTATATTCATTTCCGTCAATCTTTGAAGAAGTTTATTATTTATATGAAATATGTTCTTTTAAATTTTTATTTTATAATTTAATTTTTTATATTATTCTAGGTAAAATTTAAAAATGATCTATTTTTGTTTTTATCGTTTATATATTATCACTACTACATTTTACACATTTAGTAACATTTATCTTGTGACATTTATTAAAATGTTAGTAATTATAATAAAATTAAATATTAAGTAACATTTTTAATAAAATGTTAGTAAATGGGTTTAATTTTTATAAAAAGTTTACAAAAACTGTTACCTATTCCTAATTTCATAAATAAAAAAATTCTTACTGCTCTGAAATCGAATCCACCATCATTCTCAGTCTCACTTTCAGTGCTCTGAATTTTTCAATCTAGCTCTGCCTCCTCAATCTCTCAGTTCTCTGAATTTCTCGATCTTGTTCTGCCTCCTCAATTTTTGGTTTTGCCTCTTCTCGATCTCTCGCTCTGCCTCGTCGATCTCATGTATGATTCAATCGCAGACTCAATCTCATTCCAGTAAGGTAAGATTTGAAATCATAGGTGATTCTCTTCAAATTCCTAGGGTTTGATTTTCATAGTTGTTGCTGATTCTTCAAATCTTTTCAAATTGGAAGAGTCTGAGTTTAGTAAAAATGAACTAATTCTCTCTTTAAATCTATAGAAGTTTTAATCCAATTAGCTCCGTGAGAATTGAATAGCTAATTGATCTTAATGAATTTGTTGACTCGTGATCTAGCAGGTCAAATCAAAGGAGATGTTTAATTTGAGGAGGTAGGAACCCTAAAATTGATTGCGATGGGGCAAGGAAAGATTGCGATTCGAAGGATCGACAATTCAACGAGCCGGCAAGTAACAATTTCGAAGAGAAGGAATGGATTGCTGAAGAAAGCTAAAGAATTATCCGGCAAGGAAAGAAGCTCTCTCTTGTTGCCTCCGCCGCTGCCGGTGGCACTGTGGCAGCGTTCATTGCCACCTTTGACAACCCCGCAATAGCTCTCAGGCTCTGCGCCACCGTTCCCCACCGCCTCCTCCACGACGCCGTCACTGCGGCCAACATTGCGTTCGGTAAATAAACTGTAGATCTAACAGAAACTTCGTGGTTCCCGAAGTTTCTACAAATTCAAAAATTCTTATCAGTTTATCGATTATTTATTTATTTGTTCTTGGCTTCAAAGCTCAATCCTACTTCTTTTACCTTATTGAATTCTGTAAATTTGGATGCTAGTTTTGAGTTTGGGTTTCTATTACTAAAAGTTTGTTTGGGGTTAAAGTGATTGACAATGTTGCACATCAATTTGTATTGTCTTTACCTTATTTGAATTAATAGTTCAAATTTGAATTAAGGTTTTGAGTTGTGAATTATGAATTTATGATGTTTCTACGCGTGTTTTCACATTGGTTTATTCATAGACATTATTTTTTGAGTGAGAATGAAGCTTGGAATAATGAAATGTGGTTTGCTGTGTCGTTGTTTTGTTAGATTATGAATATTCACTGCGTGGATTGCGGGAGGGAAGCATTGAGAGGGAGATGGTCAAGCATGAAGTTCACCTCCGGTCAACAGAGAAACTTCGAGACTTGTGTTTTAAGAAATGTGGGGTTTATATAAAGCTTGGGCAGCATCTTGGGTAGTTGGTATACTTCCTTTGCCTCTCCTTTTTGTTTGAATAGAAAAAAATATATGGTGATAACTGACTTTACCAATTACAATCGTCCTCAGTGATGCAAAGGGAATACTTTGTTTGTTCTTTTATATGTTTATTTATGAACAGGAGTACTTGGTTCCTCAAGAGTATGTTATAACATTGAGGGAATCTATGCTAAATAGATGTCCAGTTTCTTCATATGAGCAAATATGTGAAGTATTCAAGAGGGATCTTGGAGACACACCGAAAAATGTATAAATATTTTTGTTTGATTCATTTGTCCTTTATGTGTGTTATTTTTCTCCAGTCATGGTTGCGACTTTTCTCTTGAAATATTACTATTGTGGTGGATGAGTTTTGCTTTTTTAATTGTGTAGATATTTGCTGAGTTTGACCCAATTCTAATAGCAAGTGCTTCCCTTGCACAAGTCCATGTAGCCCGCACACATGATGGCCAAAAAGTTGCTGTGAAGGTTAAAAATAATGCTAATATTTCTTGATCATCTATTATTGAATATTTTGAATCATCTTTCTTCTGCATGAACATGTGTGTTAGTGTTTTTGCTGGGAATATTTCTTCATTTAAAATTTATCTGTTGTTGTTCAGGTTCAGCATGCTCACATGCTAAATTTACTTTAAGATGATCAAGACAAAAACTGTTGATGGAGTTCATAAAATAGAGTATTAACTTTCTGTGCTTTTTTATTTGTCTATTGCTGGTTCAGTGATTGTAACTAATTGTAATTAATTGTTTCAGGAGAGGTTCTTTACAGAGAATGACAATCAATTAGGATGATTTCAGATGGCATTGACAATCAATTAGGGTGATTCCTTACAGAGAAGGACAATCATTGTAATTAATTCTTGCAACATTGAGGAATGTTTATAAAGTTTAAGTGCTATAAGTATTTTTTCTTTTTCCATTTTATTTGCATCACGAAGCAAATTTGTACAATGATTATTGATTAATGAAAGTGGCTATAAAAATTTCATTTTGTGAATTTGTGAATTTAATGAAATATTTCATGTTGTAGTAATTAATTTTAGTATATTTATATTATGTATAATATAAAATAAAAAATAAAAAAGTATAATATAACTAAAAAAATGTTACTAAAGATCTTTTGTAACATTTTTTAAGTGTTACAAAAAATATCTATGGTAATATTTTTTGAAGTGTTACAAAAAATATCTATTGTAACATTTTTTAAGTGTTACAAAAAATATCTATGGTAACATTTTTCTAAGTGTTACAAAATATATCTATTGTAACATTTCTCATGATATTACTATAGAAGATCTATTGTAACATTTTTATTAAATGTTATTAAATCTTTAGAAAAATGTTAGTAAAACTCTTTAGTAACATAGGGTATATTTAACATTTGTTAAAATGTTACTAATATATATAGCTAACATTTTAATATGATTTGGTAACATTTTTTAAATATTAGTAAAAGTCAATTATGTAGTAGTGTATATTACCTAAAGTTGTGTTAGATTAAATATTGACATAAAAAAAGTAAATACTTACTTGGCAAAACAAATTACATCAATATTTAACCTACTACTTTAGTTGCTGATAGAGTAAGATAGGCAAGTTTAAAAATTTATATAACCAAATTATTTTTGTAGAAATTATTAAAAAAGTATTTTATAATAAATTAAATTTTATTTAAACTTACTTTTGGTTATTAACTTAGACATTTTTATTTGTTTAGACTGTGATTAAAAGCCCAAAGCGTTCATCTTATTACAGTGCGTAGACCCAAATAGAAAAGTCGTTAAAATGAAAATAAGTCCAATTCGTCTAAAAATACCCCACTATTGCGCAAAAGGCGATCAGCAAACCAGAGAGCTGCCTTAGAACAGCGTCGAGGTTAGTTTCCTACTTTGTTCTGCCATTTTTCATTTACAAAAATAGTTCTTCAATATTTATTAGTGGTATCCATGCCACGTAGATTTACTCAGGTGATTTTAGAATGAACTGATTAGTGTTACACCTATGATTTCATTGTTTTACATGCTTGATGCTGAACCTCTTTGTGTGTAACCTGTGAGAAGGAATTTACACTGTTATGAATCTTTGTATTTTGGTAATTTTATGTTTCTATCACTTTGGAATGAACTTGTTTCAATATTTTCTAATTTGATTATGAATATCACAGTTTTTTTTTTTGTTTTATTTGTTGATTTTGTTTCTTCTTTTGGTTATTTATTTATTTAGAGTTAGTCTCTGAATTACGAAGTACTGTATACTTAAAAAAAATGAATCCATTTCATTTTCAGTTTGTACCATCACCTCATCCTCTTGGATCTCCTCAGTTTCCGATGTTACCTCCTAAACCACCAAATTCAATTCATTTTGTCAAAATTGAAATGTTTGTAAACACCTCAGAGAATTGCAGGATACTCTTAATCTTGCAAGGGCAATATATCTTTTTTTTGCTTTATATATTATTTCACTTTTTTAAACTTAATGTTTCTACAAAATTAATAGCTTTTATGTTGTAAGCTAGTCAATTACATTCTTATCAAAATAATAAACTTGTTGTTTTTCTTAGGCAGAAGGAGCTAGAGATGTTAATGATGATCAAAGATGGTAAAGTGTCGTTAGAAGATGTGAAACATGGATCTAACGAAACTTATCTGCCTAGTTTCTAGAATATTTACAAGACATAAGGGTTAATATAGAATCCCAAGAATCGTTGGCAGTTGAAGCAGAAATTATTTGATGTCAAAGTTAAGATTTGCGTTGGAGCCATTCAGATATGTTGCGCATGAAGCAAGTCCATAGGAGGAGAAATCTGTGACTACAAGGTTTGCGAATAAAGTGTACAAGTCCAAAATAAATAAGCACTGGCGGAAGAAGAAAAGGAAGCGTATTGCAGAAATTCTAGCAAAGGTTACTTTCCCTTTGTTTTTGTGAGATGTTTTCATTGCCCTTTATTATAGCCGTTTCTTGAAACTCGTTCTATGTTTGGTTCCATAATCCTTTTTCTGTCAAAAAATAAAACATATAGGAGCGAGAGGAATTTCATTGTATTGACCGAGAAGCTGATGAATGGAGAGCAATGGAGATTTCTAAGGATGCTGCAAACTACAAGGTATTGATGTTTTTGCTTGCTTACTGTTTACTTTGACTGAATTTGCTAGTAAGCTTTTGTTGTTGACAGGTTAAAGAGGAAAAGCATGTTTGTTGTCTACATGATTAATTTATATCCAAAATATGAAGTACATGATTCTCAAAATCAGATATACGATTGCAGTCTTTGGTAAAATTCAAGGATTAATCGGTGGCTTGGTGGCTATATATGAATGACTAAAAATTTAACTTCTCAATTTTTTACTTTTTTATTTTTTTTCATGTTTTTTTCAAATCTCATTACACATAATTATAGTCAACATGTTGCCACAATATTGTTTATATGCTATATGTTTCTGGATTAAGAGAGCAGCTAAGTTGTAAAGCTTTCAGTTCATAATATTTCCAATAACGTTTCTGTGTATTGCTTAAAATTGTTTACATGCTATATGTTATTGCTACTATTTTTTCTTTAATAGTTTCTTAGTGAGATGTGAGAACTGGTGAAATTGAGTAATTGTGTAATCTATTTACACATTTGATTAGTATAGATATATTATCAGTTGCTTCAGTTTGAGCTACAATTTATATATGTCTTAGGGATGTCTAAAATATATCTTTTGCAGGTGAAAAAGATGAAGGAAAATGCTAAGCTTAAAGCCAAAGAAGAGAAGAAGAAATTAGAGGCCGAGGTAAAATTTCGTTCTATACAAATGACTAGTAAATAATTGTTAAATTGTGGTTTATGTCAACTTTCGAAAAGTAGTCAAATGTTATATAGAATTTACCAATGTTATGTAATGACTTTTATATCTCGTGTCTACTAATTATCTAAGTTATGTGAATCCTTTCCATCATGCTATGCTCCTAAGCAATTTACCATAATGTTTTGTTCTTCTGTTCTGTAGTTCCTTTTCATGTTGTCTTTCTTTACCACAAGCCCATTTTTTTACGATCAAAAATCATTTGCAGAATTTTCTTCATCTAGCTGTATGTTTATTCTATCAACATAAATAATTTTATTTTTATCCCACACTATTTAATCCATATTTTTGGGTGTTGATTTTGTTACATTACATCCTTTCACATCATAGCTTGAAATGCTCTTGGTTGTGGAGAAGCTTCAAGAATTATGCTCCATAAGGATTCAAAAGTTGAAAAAACAAAGTATGCTCTTAGTTATTTATTTATTTAGAGTTAGTCTTTGAATAACGAAGTAATGTATGCTGGAAAGAAATGAATCTATTTCATTTTCAGTTTGTACCACTACCTAATCCTCTTGGACCTCCTAAGAACCTGCAACATTGGAACCCTGATTGTCTCTTTTTTTTATTTAGATCATTCATAAAAGTCTTGACCCAAAAGGGAGAATTACAAAAGAGTTCTTTATGAACCTAACAATCCTGGACAATACCATCAAGAAAAATTAGATTACACAGACACTAAATCCAACTCAACACATTCAACATATCTCCCATTCTATCAGTAACACCTATCCACCTAATTTTACAAAACAACACAATTTCATGACTCACCAACCATATACATGCATATATTACAAAGCACCTTTATCCTTTAATTGTGAATGAACATATCATTTGATTCATGAATGGTGCACGAAATTGTGATCTCTAAAACGGCGCCAAAAACTTAGTACGCACGAATGTAATCTCAATTCTACTTCACAACTCCGCACAACTAACCAGCAAGTGCACTGGGTCGTCCAAGTAATAAACCTTATGTGAGTAAGGGTCGATCCCACGGAGATTGTCGGCTTGAAGCAAGCTATGGTCATCTTGTAAATCTCAGTCAGGCAGATTCAAATGGTTATGAGGTTTTGATAATTAAAATATAAATAAAATATAAAATAAGATAGAAATACTTATGTAATCCATTGGTGAGAAATTCAGATAAGAGTATGGAGATGCTTTGCTCCTTCTGAATCTCTGCTTTCCTACTGCCTTCATTCAATCATTCATACTCCTTTCCATGGCAAGCTGTATGTTGGGGGATCACCGTTGTCAATGGCTACCGTCCGTCCTCTCAGTGAAAATGGTCCAAGTGCGCTATCACCGCACGGCTAATCATCTGTCGGTTCTCGATCATGTTGGAATAGGATCCATTGATCCTTTTGCGTCTGTCACTACGCCCAACACTCGCGAGTTTGAAGCTCGTCACAGTCATCCCATCCCAGATCCTACTCGGAATACCACAGACAAGGTTTAGACTTTCCGGATCTCAAGAATGCTACCAATTGATTCTAGCTTATACCACGAAGACTCTGATATTTCGGAATGGAGGCTAAGAGATACACGCTCAAGCTATTGCAGATAGAACGGAAGTGGTTGTCAGGCACGCGTTCATAGGTGAGAATGATGATGAGTGTCACGGATCATCACATTCATCATGTTGAAGTGCGAGTGAATATCTTGGAATAAGAATAAGCTCGAATTGAATAAAAAAACAATAGTACTTTACATTAATTCATGAGGAACAGCAGATCTCCACACCTTAATCTATGGGGTGTATAAACTCCACCGTTAAAAATACATAAGAACAAGGTCCAGGCATGGCCGAATGGCCAGCCCCCTAAACGTGATCAATGATCAAAAGTGATACAAAAATAGTCTCAAAAATGATCAAAAGATGTGAAATAAATCACTAAAAGTAGTTTTTATACTAAACTAGTAGCTAGGGTTACAGAAATAAGTAAATGATGCAGAAATCCACTTCCGGGGTCCACTTGGTGTGTGCTTGGACTGAGCATTGAGCTTTGCACGTGTAGAGGCTTCTCTTGGAGTTAAACACCAGGTTGCAGCCTGTTTGTGGCGTTTAACTCTAGTTTGTAACCTGTTTCTGGCGTTTGACTTCATAATAGGGTAGGAAGTTGATGTTTGAACGCCAATTTGCGTCGTCAAAACTCGAGCAAAGTATGGACTATTATATATTGCTGGAAATCCCTAGATGTCTACTTTCCAACGCAATTGAGATCGTGCCATTTAGGTTTCTGTAGCTCCAGAAAATCCATTTCGAGTGCAGGGAAGTCAGAATCCAACAGCATCTACAGTCTTTTTTCAGCCTCTGAATCAGATTTTTGCTCAGGTCCCTCAATTTCAGCCAGAAAATACCTAAAATCACAGAAAAATACACAAACTCATCGTAAAGTCCAGAAATGTGAATTTTTCTTGAAAACTAATAAAAACATAGTAAAAACTAACTAAATTATACTAAAAACTACCTAAAAATAATGCCAAAAAGCGTATAAATTATCCGTTCATCACAACACCAAACTTAAATTGTTGCTTATCCCGAAGCAACTGAAAATCAAATAGGATAAAAAGAAGAGAATATACTATAAATTCCAAAATATCAATGAAACTTAGCTCCAATTAGATGAGCGAGACTAGTAGCTTTTTGCCTCTAAATAGTTTTGACATCTCACTTTATCCTTTGAAGTTCAGAATGATTGGCATCTATAGGAACTCAAAATTTAGATAGTGTTATTGATTCTCCTAGTTCAGTATGTTGATTCTTGAACACAGCTACTTTATGAGTCTTGGCCGTGGCCCTAAGCACTTTGTTTTCCAGTATTATCACCGGATACATAAATGCCACAGACATATAAATGGGTGAACCTTTTCAGATTGTGACTCGTCTTTGCTAGAGTCCCCAATTAGAGGTGTCCAGGGTTCTTAAGCACACTCTTTTTTTGCTTTGGATCACGACTTTAACCACTCAGTCTCAAGCTTTTCACTTGACACCTTCACGCCACAAGCACATAGTTAGGGACAGCTTGGTTTAGCCGCTTAGGCCAGGGTTTTATTCCTTTGGGCCCTCCTATCCATTAATGCTCAAAGCCTTAGATCCTTTTTACCCTTGCCTTTTAGTTTAAAGGGTTACTGGATTTTTGCTCTTGCCTTTCGGTTTAAAGAGCTCTTGGCTTTTTCTGCTTGCTTTTTTTTCTTTCTTTTTTTCTTTTATTTTTGCCATTTTTTTCGTAAGCCTTGTTATTCACTGCTTTTTCTTTCTTCAAGAATCATTTTTTTGATTTTTCAGATTATCAAATAACATTTCTCCTTTTTCATCATTCTTTCAAGAGTCAACAATTTTAACATTCATAAACAATAAATTCAAAAGACATATGCACTGTTCAAGCATTCATTCAGAAAACAAAAAGTATTGTCACCACATCAAAATAATTAAACTAATTTCAAAGATGAATTCGAAATCATGTACTTCTTGTTCTTTTGTGATTAAAAACATTTTTCATTTAAGAAAGATGATGGATTCATAGGACATTCATAGATTTAAGACATAGACACTTAGACACGAGTGATCATGTAATAAAGACACAAACATAAATAAACATAAAGCATAGTAAACGAAAAACAGAAAAATAAAGAACAAGGAAATTAAAGAAAGGGTCCACCTTAGTGATGGCGGCTAGTTCTTCCTCTTGAAGATCTTATGGAGTGCTTTAGCTCCTCAATGTCTCTTCCTTGCCTTTGTTGCTCCTCCCTCATAGCTCTTTGATCTTCTCTAATTTCATGGAGGAGGATAGAATGCTCTTGGTGCTTGATGAGCGGATATTTTATACGCTTTTTGGGATTAATTTCATGTAGTTTTTAGTATGTTTTAGTTAGTTTTTAATATATTTTTATTAATTTCTAAGCAAAATTCATATTTCTGGACTTTACTATGAGTTTGTGTATTTTTCTATAATTTTAGATATTTTCTGGCTGAAATTGAGGGAGCTAAGCAAAAATCTGATTTAGGCTGAAAAAGGACTGCTGATACTGTTGGATTCTGACCTCCCTGCACTCGGAATGGATTTTTTGGAGCTACAGAAGTCCAATTGGTGCGCTCTCAATTGCGTTAGAAAGTAGACATCTAGGGATTTCCAGAAATATATAATAGTCCATACTTTGTTCAAGAATAGATGACGTAAACTGGTGTTCAACGCCAGTTCCATGTTGCATTCTGGCGTTAAATGCCAGAAATAGGTTACAAGTTGGAGTTAAACGCCAAAAATAGGTTACAACCTGGCGTTTGACTCTAGAAACAGCCTAGGCATGTATAAAGCTCAAGTCTCAGCCCCAGCACACACCAAGTGGGCCCCAGAAGTGGATTTCTGCACTATCTATCTTAGTTTACTCATTTTCTGTAAACCTAGGTTACTAGTTTAGTATTTAAACAACTTTTAGAGAATTATTTTGTATCTCATAACATTTTAGATCTGAACTTTGTATCTTTGACGGCATGAGTCTCTAAACTCCATTGTTGGGGGTGAGGAGCTCTGCTGTGTCTCGATGAATTAATGCAATTACTTCTGTTTTCCATTCAAACACGCTTGTTTCTATCTAAGATATTTATTCGCACTTCAATATGATGAATGTGATGATCCGTGACACTCATCACCATTCTCAACCTATGAACGCGTGCCTGACAACCACCTCCGTTCTACATTAGATTGAATGAGTATCTCTTGGATTCCTTAATCAGAGTCTTCGTGGTATAAGCTAGAATCCATTGGCAGCATCCTTGAGAATTCGGAAAGTCTAAACCTTGTCTGTGGTATTCTGAGTATGATTCTATGATTGGATGACTGTGACGAGCTTCAAACTCACAAGGATTGGGCGTAGTGATAGACGAAAAAGGATCAATAGATCCTATTCCAGCATGAGTAAGAACTGACAGATGATTAGCTGTGCGGTGACAGCACACCTGGACCATTTTCACTGAGAGGACAGATGGTAGCCATTGACAACGGTGATCCACCAACACACAGCTTGCCATAGGAGAAAATTTGCGTGCGTGAAGAAGACGACAGTAGGAAAGCAGAGATTCAGAAGACAAAGCATCTCCAAAACTCCAACATATTCTCCATTACTGCATCACAAGTATTTATTTCATGCTCTTTTATTCTTCGCAATTCAAACTGATAATTATAATTGACATCCATACTAAGAGTTACAAGATAACCATAGATTGCTTCAATCCAACAATCTCTGTGGGATTCGACCCTTACTCACGTAAGGTATTACTTGGACGACCCAGTGCACTTGCTGGTTAGTGGTACAAGTTGTGAAAAGTGTGATTTATAATTCGTGCACCAAGTTTTTGGCGCCGTTGCCGGGGATTGTTTGAGTTTGGACAACTGACGGTGAATCTTGTTGCTTAGATTAGGAAATTTTTGTCTTTTGGGTCAGAGTCTTTTATTTTCTTTTCAAAAATTTTTCAAAAATATTATTTTTCTTTATTGATTTTTAGTTTTTCTGTGAGTTTAGTGTCATGTTTTAAGTTTGGTGTCAATTGCATGCTTTTCTTTGTCTTTCAATTTTCGAATTGCATGTTCTTGTTCTTCCTTGATCTTCAAGTTGTTCTTGTCAATTTTTATTGTTTGATCTTTGGTTTTCTTGTTCTGTGTCTTTTCTTATTTTTCTTGTGCTTTTTTTTTTTCAAAATATCAGTTTTCAAAAAAAAATTTATTTATTAAATACCTTATTAAAACACGTTAAATTTATAGCTCAATTGGCTAGAGCGTTGTGCTTATGTTCTTGGTAATTGGCTATCTCCCTTTTAAAATCTCTTTTTCAAAAATAATTTTTCTTTGATTAAATCCTGTGCCAAACTTTAAGTTTGGTGTTTTCTTATTAATTTTTCTTTAGTTTTCGAAAATTTTATTTTGGTTTTCTAAAAATTTTAAGTTTGGTGTTCTATCTTCATGTTCTTGTTGTTCTTGTGAGTCTTCAAAGTGTTCTTGAGTCTTCCTTGTGTTTTGATCTTAAAATTTTTAAGTTTGGTGTTCCTTGGTGTTTTCCCTCCAAAAGTTTCGAAAATAAGGAACATTAGATCTAAAAATTTTAAGTTGTGTGTCTTTTGTGTGTTTTTCTCTTTCATCATAAAATTCAAAAATAAAAAAAATATCTTTTCTAACTATTTTTAAGCAAATATTTCAAAATTTTTTTTTTAAAATTCAGATCTCAATTTCAAAATTCTATCTTATCATATCTTTTTCAAAACCTCCTAATCATTTTCTCTCTCCTCACTTTTCAAAAATCCTCATAAAATATTTTCAATCCTTTTTTTTATTTATTGCAGTCTTTATTTTATTTTATTTTATTATTTCAAAATTTTTTTATAATAAAATAAATAAAATAAATCCTCATCATCTCCCTTCCTCCATCATGGATCTAAGTGGAAATGAACAGTCCAGAAGGACTCTGGGGTCATATGCTAACCCCACTACTGCTACATATGGGAGTAGTATCTGTATACCCTCCATCAAAGCAGGCAGTTTTGAGCTGAATCCTCAGCTCATTGTCATGGTGCAGCAAAATTGCCAGTATTCCGATCTTTCACAGGAAGAACCTACTGAGTTTCTAGCACAATTCTTGCAAATTGCTGATACAGTACGTGACAAGGAGGTAGATCAGGAAGTATACAGGCTGTTACTGTTTCCGTTTGCTGTAAAAGATCAAGCTAAAAGGTGGTTAAATAACCAACCCACAGCAAGCATAAGAACATGGAAATAGTTATCAGACAAATTTCTGAATCAATATTTCCCTCCAAAAAGGATGACACAGCTAAGGCTGAACATCCAAGGCTTTAAACAAGAGGATGATGAATCCCTTTATAATGCCTGGGAGAGATACAGAGGGATGCTAAGGAAATGCCCTTCTGAAATGTTTTCAGAGTTGGTGCAATTAGACATCTTCTACTATGGGCTTACAGAAAGAGCTCAGGTATCTCTAGACCACTCAGCTGGTGGATCTATACACATGAGAAAAACTATTCAAGAGGCTCAAGAGCTTATTGATATAGTTGCTAGAAATCAGCATCTGTACATAAGTAGTAGGTCCTCCATGAAAGAAGAAGCCAAAACAGTATCTACTAAGCTTGGTCCTCCAGAACAAGTTGCTGAACTCAATCAACAATTGTGTTTTCTAATAAAACAGCTAGCAGAATTCAAGGAGATGCTACAAGACACTAAAAATGCTAATAAAAATATGGAAGCACAATTGAATCAGATAAGACAGCAGTTATCAAAGCAGATAACAGAAGAGTGCCAGGCAGTTCAATTAAGAAGTGGAAAAACATTAAATACCTCACTTCAGAGCAGCAAAAAGCCAAGAAAAGAACAACTGACAGAGGATGAACAAAATATTATCCAAAATCCCTCTGAGGACAGTAAGAGCCCAGAGAGGAACAACTCTGGCTTTCAAACGCCAGAAAAGGATGCAAAGCTGGCGTCAAACGCCCAACCCATGCTCAGTTCTGGTGTCCAAACGCCAGAAACAGGCAAGGAGTTGGCATCAAACGCCCAATGGAGGCTCAGTTCTGGCGTTCAAATGCCAGAAACAGGTAAGAAGCTGGTGTCCAACGCTAATCGAGCTTCTAACCCTGGTATTCAAATGCCAGTGAGGGATCAGACACACATAAGTGCTGATGACAACCCCTCTAAAAAGGCTTCTCCAACCACCTCTGTAGGACATAAACCTGCAGCAACCAAGGTTGAAGAATACAAAGCCAAAATGCCTTATCCTCAAAAACTCCGCCAAGAGGAGCAGGATAAGCAATTTGCTCGCTTTGCAGACTATCTCAGGACTCTTGAAATAAAGATTCCGTTTGCAGAGGCACTTGAGCAAATACCTTCTTATGCCAAGTTCATGAAAGAGATCTTGAGTCATAGGAAGGATTGGAGAGAAACTGAAAGAGTTCTCCTCACTGAGGAATGCAGTGCAGTCATTCTGAAAAGCTTCCCAGAAAAGCTTAAGGATCCCGGGAGCTTTATGATACCATGCATATTAGAGGGTGATTGCACCAAGATAGCTTTATGTGATCTTGGAGCAAGCATCAACCTAATACCTGCATCCACTATCAGAAAGCTTGGTTTAACTAAAGAAGTCAAACCAACCAGGATATGTCTCCAACTTGCTGATGGCTCCATTAAATACCCATCAGGCGTGATTGAAGACATGATTGTCAGGGTTGGGCCATTCGCCTTTCCCACTGACTTTGTAGTGCTGGAAATGGAGGAGCACAAGAGTGCTACTCTCATTCTAGGAAGACCTTTCCTAGCAACTGGATGAACTCTCATTGATGTCCAAAAGGGGGAAGTAACCCTGAGGGTCAATGAGGATGAGTTCAAGTTGAATGCTATCAAAGCCATGCAGCATCCAGACACACCAAAAGACTGCATGAAAGTTGATCTTATTGACTCTTTGGTAGAGGAGATCAACATGGCTGAGAGTCTCAAATCAGAGCTAGAAGACATCTTTAAAGATGCTCAGCCTGATTTGGAGGATTTAGAGGAAATAAAAGAGCCTCTGGAAATTCCTCAGGAAGAGGAAAAATCTCCAAAACTCGAGCTCAAACCATTACCACCATCCCTGAAATATGCATTTCTAAGAGAAGGTGACACCTTTCCGGTGATCATAAGCTCTGTTTAAATCCACAGGAACAGGTAGCACTAATTCAAGTGCTAAGGACACACAAGACAGCTCTTGGGTGGTCCATAACTGATCTTAAGGGCATCAGCCCAGCAAGATGCATGCACAAGATCTTATTGGAGAATGATGCTAAGCCAGTGGTTCAACCACAGAGGCGGCTAAATCCAACCATGAAGGAAGTGGTGCAGAAAGAGGTCACCAAGTTACTGGAGGCTGGGATTATTTATCCTATTTCTGATAGCCCCTGGGTGAGCCCTGTCCAAGTTGTCCCCAAAAAGGGAGGCATGACAGTGGTTCATAATGAAAAAAATGAACTGGTTCCTACAAGAACAGTTACAGGGTGGCGCATGTGTATTGACTACAGAAGGCTCAATACAGCCACCAGAAAGGATCATTTTCCTTTACCATTCATAGACCAGATGCTAGAAAGACTAGCAGGTCATGATTATTACTACTTTTTGGATGGATATTCAGGCTACAACCAAATTTCAGTAAATCTCCAGGATCAAGAGAAAACAGCATTCACATGTCCATCTGGAGTATTTGCCTACAGAAGGATGCCATTTGGGCTGTGTAATGCACCTGCAACCTTTCAGAGATGCATGCTCTCTATTTTCTTTGATATGGTGAAAAAATTTCTGGAAGTCTTCATGGATGACTTCTCAGTATATGGAGACTCATTCAGCTCCTGTCTTGATCACCTGACACTGGTTCTGAAAAGATGCCAATAGACTAACCTGGTTTTAAACTGGGAAAAATGTCACTTTATGGTGACTGAAGGGATTTTCCTTGGGCACAAGATTTCAAACAAAGAAATAGAGGTGGATCAAGCTAAGGTAGAGGTAATTGAAAAATTACCACCACCTGCCAATGTTAAGGCAATCAGAAGCTTTCTGGGGCATGTAGGATTCTATAGGAGGTTTATAAAGGATTTTTCAAAAATTGCAAAACCTCTAAGCAACCTGCTAGCTGCTGACACGCCATTTGTGTTTGACACAGAGTGTCTGCAGGCGTTTGAAACTCTGAAAACTAAGCTGGTCACAGCACCAGTCATTTATGCACCAGACTGGACATTACCATTCGAACTAATGTGTGATGCCAGTGACCATGCCATTGGTGCAGTATTGGGGCAGAGGCACGATAAGCTTCTGCATGTCATTTATTATGCTAGTCGTGTTTTAAATGATGCCCTGAAAAATTACACAACCACAGAAAAAGAATTGCTTGCAGTGGTTTATGCCATTGACAAGTTTAGATCATACTTAGTAGGATCAAAAGTGATTGTGTACACTGACCATGCTGCTCTTAAATATCTACTTACAAATCAGGATTCAAAACCCAGGCTCATAAGATGGGTGTTGCTTCTGCAAGAGTTTGATATAGAAATAAGAGACAGGAAAGGGATAGAAAACTAAGTGGCTGATCATCTTCCCGGATAGAGCTAGTAGAAGGGGCATCCTCTCCCTCTATTGAGATCTCTGAAACCTTTCCTAATGAGCACTTGTTCGCCATTCAGGAAACACCATGGTTTGCAGACATTACAAACTATAAAGCTGCAAGGTTCATACCCAAGGAGTACAGCAGGCAACAAAAGAAAAAATTAATTACGGATGTAAAGTACTACTTGTGGGATGAACCTTATCTCTTTAAGAGATGTGCAGACGGAATAATCCGTAGGTGTGTGCCTAGAGAAGAAGCACAAAAGATCTTATGGCATTGCCATGGGTCACAATATGGAGGCCATTTCGGAGGTGAGCTAACAGCCACCAAGGTCCTCCAATGTGGCTTCTACTGGCCTACACTCTATAGAGATTCCCGAGAGTTTGTACGTAACTGTGACAGTTGCTAAAGAGCTAGTAATCTGCCTCATGGTTACGCCATGCCTCAACAAGAAATCTTGGAGATTGAGTTGTTTGATGTATGGGGTATTGACTTTATGGGGCCTTTCCCACCATCATACTCAAACACTTATATTCTGGTGGCAATCGACTATGTATCCAAATGGGTAGAGGCCATTGCCACACCCACTAATGATACTAAGATAGTGCTGAAGTTCCTCTAGAAACATATCTTCAGCAGGTTTGGTGTCCCTAGAGCACTAATTAGTGATGGGGGCACTCACTTCTGCAACAAACAGCTTTACTCTGCTATGGTCCGGTATGGAATTAGCCACAAGGTGGCAACCCCATATCATCCACAGACAAATGGGCAAGCTGAAATCTCTAATAGAGAACTAAAAAGAATCCTGGAATGGACTGTAAGTACCCGTAGAAAGGATTGGGCGAGAAGCTTGGATGATGCTCTATGGGCTTACAGAACAGCATTCAAAACTCCTATAGGGACCTCTCCATACCAGCTTGTGTTTGGTAAGGCCTGTCATCTGCCCATGGAGCTGGAGCATAAGGTCTACTGGGCAACCAGATTCCTAAACTTCGATGCCAATTTAGCCGGAGAAAAAAGATTGCTCCAGCTAAATGAGCTAGAGGAATTCAGACTCACTGCTTTTGAAAATGCCAAGCTTTACAAAGAGAAAGCAAAAAGGTGGCATGACAGAAAGCTATCATCTAGAGTCTTTGAACCAGGACAGAAGGTTCTGCTGTTTAACTCTAGGCTCAGGCTATTCCCCGGGAAACTAAAATCCCGGTGGAGGGGACCATATGTGATTACAAGTGTGTCACCATATGGTTATGTGGAGCTTCAAGACATTGATTCTAATAAGAAGTTCATTGTTAATGGATAGAGAATCAAGCATTATCTTGAAGGCAATGTTGAGCAAGAGTGCTCAAGGCTGAGGCTAGATTAAAAGCTCAACAAGGTCCAGCTAAAGACAATAAAGAAGCGCTTGCTGGAAGGCAACCCAACCATTAGCAAAACTTTTTCTTATTTATTTCTTTTTATCATACAGGTTTAAAATAAATAATCTTCAAGGTAAAGAATCAATTGCATAAGTTCATAGGGTTGCAGAAGGATTCAGAATACAAAACAGCAAAAAGAAGCTCACTGGTGCGAAAATTCCAGTAGAGATAGCCATCTGGGCGTTAAACGCCAGATTTACAGCATCCTGGGCGTTCAGAAAAACGCCCAGTGACAAAGGAGTTTCTGGCGTTTAACGCCAGCTAGAAGCAACAGCTGGGCGTTAAACGCCCAGACCAAGCATCAACTGGGCGTTAAGCGCCCAAAACATGCAGCAGTTGGGCATTTAACGCCAGGATTGTGGGGAGTAGGTAATTTCGTTTTCACTTCAATTTTTTTTCGCTTTTCATGTTTCAATTCATGATTTCTTGCATAAACATATTACAAATCCTAATTTTTCAAATCCTTTTTCAAAGATATCAAATGTATCTTAATTCTAAACATAAACCTTTTTCTTAAAAATCCTCTTCAACTTCTTTTCAAATCTTTTTCAAAACAAATCTATCTCCTTTCCTATCTTTTTCAACTCATCAATATCTTTTTCAAATCTTCACAATATCTTTTTCAAATATCCTTTCCAAAATTTTTTTCATATCTTTAAAATTTTAAAGTGCATCCTTTTCCTATCAGACTTATCTTTTACAAATCATATCTTCTATCATATCTTCTTCAAAAATTTTGAAACCCACCCCCCCTCTTCCTTTTAAATCCTAGTTCGGCCTCCCCTCCACCTTCACAATTCGGACTTGGCTCTCCTCATCTCCCTCTTCTTTCCTTTCTTTTGCTTGAGGACATGCAAACCTCTAAGTTTGGTTTGTCTATCCGTGATCACTAAGCCAATACCCACTAAGATCATGGCTCATAAGGGAAAACAAACCAACTCAAGAGGCAAGAAAGAGAATATTCCAAAACCACTTTGGAATCAAGAGAAGTTCTTAACCAAAGAACATTCAGACCATTACTACAAAATAATGGGTCTAAGGTCAGTGATCCCGGAAGTTAAATTCGATCTAAAAGAAGACGAATATCCGGAGATCCAAGAGCAAATTCGAAACAGGAGCTGGGAAGTCCTAGCTAATCCTGAAATAAAGGTGGGAAGAAACATGGTTCAGGAGTTCTACGCTAATCTGTGGCAAACAGACAGGTAGAGAATAGCTGGAACCGCATTCTATGACTATAGAACTCTGGTCAGAAGGAAGATTGTTCACACCCACCTTGACAAAATAAGGGAGATCTTCAAGCTGCCTCAACTGCAAGATGACCCAGACTCCTTTAATAGGAGAATGATGAGATCAAACCTGAGCTTGGATAAAATCCTAAAGCAGTGATGATTCATTGCATTATGCTGGAAAAAGAAGTGGAAGTTCATCAGCTGATTGCTTGTGAGCTTTACAAAATTGCAAACAAGAACTCCAAAGATGCCAGATTGGCTTACCCAAGCTTGGTCTCTCTGTTATGTAAAGATGCTGGAGTAAAAATGGGAGTGGATGAGTATATCTCAGTTGAGCAACCAATCACTAAAAAGTCTATGGAAGGACAACAAGTGCAGGACGACCCCATCAAGAGGAAAGCACAGGAGTTTCTCCCGGAAATCCCTCAAATTGAATACTGGGAGCGCCTAGAAGCATCTGTCACCAAGTTGCAAGAAGCTGTGGATCAACTGAAGGAAGAACAGCAAAATCAAAACAGCATGCTCTGCAAACTGCTTAGAGAACAAGAAGAGCAAGGGCGTGAACTGAAGGAACTGAAGCGCCAGAATCTATCTCTTGAAGGACCAAGCACCCCACAGACTAAAGAGGCATCTACCTCCCAAAGCAAAGGTTGTTGAGTCCTAATCTTAGCCTTAACTCTGTGATAACTGTTCTTATTAGAAATTTACCTTAGAAGTTATATATGAGTAGTAGTAATTAGTATCTCTATTTTAATTTTATCTCCAATTAAGCTATAATTTATTTTTTTCATCATCATTAAATATGAATAAAATAGCAGATTTTTTTAAAAAATAAGGAAGCAATATTTTTTCGAGTTTTTAATAAGGAAAATTCTAATTATTCACATGTGGTGGCAATGCTTTTTGTCTTCTGAATGAATGCCTGAACAGTGCATTTTTTTATATTGAATTTTATGAATGTTAAAATTGTTGGCTCCTGAAAGAATGATGAACAAGAGAAATGTTATTGCTAATCTGAAAAATCATAAAATTGATTCTTAAAGCAAGAAAAAGCAGTGAATACAAAAGCTTGCGAAAAAAAAAAGAGAGAGAGAAAAAGCAAGCAGAAAAAGTCAATAGCCCTTAAAACCAAAAGGCAAGGGTAATAAAAAGGATCTAAGGCTTTGAGCATCAGTGGATAGGAGGGCCTAAAGGAATAAAATCCTGGCCTAAGCGGCTAAACCAAGCTGTCCCTAACCATGTGCTTGTGGCGTGAAGGTGTCAAGTGAAAACTTGAGACTGAGCTGTTAAAGTCAAGATCCAAAGTAAAAATAGAGTGTGCTTAAGAACCCTGGACACCTCTAATTGGGGACTTTAGCAAAGCTGAGTCACAATTTGAAAAGGTTCACCCAACTATGTGTCTGTGGCATTTATGTATCCTGTGGTAATATTGGAAAACAAAGTGCTTAGGGCCACGGCCAAGACTCATAAAATAGCTGTGTTCAAGAATCAACATACTAAACTAGGAGAATCAATAATACTATCTGAATTCTGAGTTCCTATGGATGCCAATCATTCTGAATTTCAAAGGATAAAGTGAGATGCCAAAACTGTTCGGAAGCAAAAAGCTACTAGTCCCGCTCATCTAATTAGAATCTGAGCTTCACTCAAAACTCTGAGATATTATTGCTTCTCAATTTCTTTTTATCCTATTTTATTTGTCTGGTTGCTTGGGGACAAGCAACAGTTTAAGTTTAGTGTTGTGATGAGAGGATATTTTATACGCTTTTTGGGGTTAATTTCATGTAGTTTTTAGTATGTTTTAGTTAGTTTTTAATATATTTTTATTAATTTCTAAGCAAAATTCATATTTCTGGACTTTACTATGAGTTTGTGTGTTTTTCTATAATTTCAGGTATTTTCTGGCTGAAATTGAGGGAGCTAAGCAAAAATATGATTTATGCTGAAAAAGGACTGCTGATGCTGTTGGATTCTGACCACCCTGCACTCGAAATAGATTTTTTGGAGCTACAAGAGTCCAATTGGCGCGCTCTTAATTGCGTTGGAAAGTAGACATCCAGGGATTTCCAGCAATATATAATAGTCCATACTTTGTCCAAGAATAAACGACGTAAATTGGCGTTCAACGCCAGTTCCATGTTGCATTCTGGAGTTTAACGCCAAAAATAGGTTACAAGTTGGAGTTAAATGCCAGAAACAGGTTACAACCTGGCGTTTAACTCTAGAAACAGCTTAGGCATGTATAAAGCTCAAGTCTCAGCCCCAGCACACACCAAGCGGGCCCCAGAAGTAGATTTCTGCACTATCTATCTTAGTTTACTCATTTTCTGTAAACCTAGGTTACTAGTTTAGTATTTAAACAACTTTTAGAGAATTATTTTGTATCTCATGACATTTAAAATCTGAACTTTGTATCTTTGACGGCATGAGTCTCTAAACTCCATTGTTGGGGGTGAGGAGCTCTGCTGTGTCTCGATGAATTAATGCAATTACTTCTGTTTTCCATTCAAACACGCTTGTTTCTATCTAAGATATTTATTCACACTTCAATATGATGAATGTGATGATCCGTGACACTCATAACCATTTTCAACCTATGAACGCGTGCCTGACAACCACCTTTGTTCTACATTAGATTGAATGAGTATCTCTTGGATTCCTTAATCAGAGTCTTCGTGGTATAAGCTAGAATCCATTGGTAGCATCCTTGAGAATCCGGAAAGTCTAAACCTTGTTTGTGGTATTCTGAGTAGGATTCTATGATTGGATGACTGTGACGAGCTTCAAACTCACAAGGGTTGGGTGTAGTGACAGACGAAAAAGGATCAATGGATCCTATTCCAGCATGAGTGAGAACCGACAGATGATTAGCCGTGCGGTGACAACGCACTTGCACCATTTTCACTGAGAGAACGGATGGTAGCCATTGACAACGGTGATCCACCAACACACAGCTTGCCATAGGAGGAAATTTGCGTGCGTGAAGAAGACGACAGTAGGAAAGCAGAGATTCAGAAGACAAAGCATCTCCAAAATTCCAACATATTCTCCATTACTGCATCACAAGTATTTATTTCATGCTCTTTTATTCTTCGCAATTCAAACTGATAATTATAATTGACATCCTGACTAAGAGTTACAAGATAACCATACATTGCTTCAATCCAACAATCTCTGTGGGATTCGACTCTTACTCACGTAAGGTATTACTTGGACGACCCAGTGCACTTGCTGGTTAGTGGTACGAGTTGTGAAAAGTGTGATTTACAATTTGTGCACCAGTGCTCCACCCTTAGTTATCCCATGTTGGAACTTAATTCTCCTAGGGAGGTGTTAATTCGTTCCCAATAGTTTTGTGGAGGAAAGTGCATCCCTTGAGGCATCTCAGGGATTTCATGATGAGGAATTTCTTCATGCTCTTGTTGAGGTCCATGAGTGGACTCTCTTGTTTGCTCCATCCTCTTTTTAGTGATGGGCTTGTCCTCTTCAATGAGGATGTCTCCCTCTATGACAATCCCAGCCGAATTGCAGAGGTGACAAATGAGGTGAGGAAAGGCTAACCTTGCCAAAGTGGAGGACTTGTCAGCCACCTTGTAGAGTTCTTGAGGTTTAATCTCATGAACTTCCACTTCCTCCCCAATCATGATACTGTGGATCATGATGGCCCGGTCTATAGTAACTTCAGACCGGTTGCTAGTGGGAATGATTGAGCGTTGGATGAACTCCAACCATCTCCTAGCCACAGGCTTAAGGTCATGCCTTCTCAATTGAACCGGCTTGCCTCTTGAGTCAATTTTTCATTGAGCTCCTTCCTCACATATGTCCATGAGGACTTGGTCCAACCTTTGATCAAAGTTGACCCTTCTAGTGTAGGGGCACGTGTTTTCTTGCATCATTGGCAAGTTGAATGCCAACCTTACATTTTCCGGACTGAAATCTAAGTATTTCCCCCGAACCATTGTAAGCCAATACTTTGGATTCGGGTTCATACTTTGATCATGGTTCTTAGTGATCCATGCGTTTGCATAGAACTCTTGAACCATTAAGATTCCGACTTGTTGAATAGGATTGGAGAGAACTTCCCATCCTCTTCTTCTAATCTCATGTCGGATCTCCGGATACTCACTCCTTTTGAGTTTGAAAGGGACCTCAGGGATCACCTTCTTCTTGGCCACAACTTCATAGAAGTGGTCTTGATGGACCTTTGAGATGAATCTCTCCATCTCCTATGACTCAGAGGTGGAAGCAATTGCCTTCCCTTTCCTCTTTCTTGAGGTTTCTCTGGCCTTAGGTGCCATAAATGGTTATGGAAAAATAAAAAGTAATGCTTTTACCACACCAAACTTAAAAAGTTTGCTCGTCCTCGAGCAAAAGAAGAAAGAAAGTAGTAGAAGAAGAAAATGGAGGAGATGGAGGGAGATATGTGGTTCGGCCAAGGGGTAGAAGTAGTGGTTGTAATGTGTGAAAATGAAGGAGTGGTGATAGGTTTATATAGGGGTGGGGGGAGGGTTAGGTTTCGTGTATTAGGGTTGGGTGTGGGAGGGAAAGGATTTTGAATTTGGAGGTAGGTGGGGATCCTGTGGGGTCCACAGATCCTGAGGGGTCAAGGACTTATCATCCCTGCTCCATTTAGGCGTGTAAATGCCCTTAGAGTGCAATCCTGGTATTTAACGCCAGACTGCTGCTTGTTTCTGGCGTTAAACACCAGCTTTTCTCCCTTTATTGGCGTTTAACGCCAAGTTGGTGCTTGTTTCTGGCGTTAAACGCCAGACTGTAGCTTGTTTCTGGCGTTTAACACCAAGCTGTAGCCTGTTTCTGGCATTAAACACCAGACTGTAGCCTGTTTCTAGCGTTTAACGCCAGCTTAATTGATACTTCTTTCTGGTGTTAAATGCCAGTCTGATGCTTCTTACTGGCATTTAAACGCCAGTAAGCTCTTCCTCCAGGGTGAGCTGCTTTTAATGCTGTTTTTCATTCTGTTTTTTTTTTCAGTTATTTTTGTGACTTCACATGATCATCAACCTAAAGAAAACATAAAATAACAATGGAAAATAAATAGATATAATTAAATAACATTGGGTTGCCTCCCAATAAGCGCTTCTTTAATGTCAATAGCTTGACAGTGAGCTCTCATGGAGCCTCACAGATAATCAGAGCAGGGTTGGGGCCTCTCAACACCAAACTTAGAGTTTGGTTGTGGCCTCCCAACACCAAACTTAGAGTTTGAATGTGTGGGTTTTGTTTGACTCTGTATTGAGAGAAGCTCTTCATGCTTCCTCTCCATGGTTGCAGAAGGAGAACCTTGAGTCTTGAATACAAGGTAGTCCTCATTCAACTGAAGGATCAACTCTCCTCTGTCAACATCAATCACAGCTTTTGCTGTGGCTAGGAAGGGTCTGCCAAGGATGATGGATTCATCCTCATCCTTCCTAGTGTCTAGGATTATAAAATCAGCAGGGATGTAAAGGCCTTCAACCTTTACTAGCACGTCCTCTACTAGTCCATAAGCCTGTTTCATTGATTTGTCTGCCATCTCTAGTGAGATTCTTGCAGCTTGTACCTCAAAGATTCCCAGTTTCTCCATTACAGAGAGTGGCATGAGGTTTATCCCTTACCCCAGGTCACAGAGAGCCTTCTCAAAGGTTATGGTGCCTATGGTACAAGGTATGAAGAATTTTCCGAAATCCAGTTTCTTCTGAGGTAATGTCTGCCTCATTAATGCATTCAGTTCATTGGTGAACAAGGGGGGTTCATCCTCCCAAGTCTCATTACCAAACAACTTGGCATTCAACTTCATGATTACTCCTAGATATTTAGCAACTTGCTCTTCAGTGATGTCTTCATCCTCTTCAGAGGAAGAATATTCATCAGAGCTCATGAATGGCAGAACGAAGTTCAATGGAATCTCTATGGTCTCTGTCTGAGCCTCAGATTCCTTTGGTTCCTCAAAGAGAAACTCCTTTCTGTCCAGAGGACGTCCCATGAGGCTTTTCTCACTGGAACTCACATCCTCTTCACTCTCTCCAGGTTCGGCCATGTTGGTCATGGTTATGGCCTTGCACTCTCTCTTGGGATTTTCTTCTGTATTACTTGGGAGAGTACTGGGAGGAGTTTCAGTAATATTCTTACTCAGCTGACCTACCTGTGCCTCCAAATTTTTAATAGAGGACCTTGTTTTATTCATGAAACTTAGTGTGGTCTTGGATAGATCAGAGACAATGATTGCCAGGCCAGAATGGCTCTGTTCAGAATTCTCTGTCTGTTGCTAAGAAGATGATGGAAAAGGCTTGCTATTGCTAAACCTATTTCTTCCACCATTATTATTGAAGCCTTGTTGAGGCTTCTGTCGGTCCTTCCATGAGAAATTTGGATGATTTCTCCATGAAGGATTATAGGTATTTCCATAGGGTTCTCCCATGTAATTCACCTCTGCCATTGTAGGGTTCTCAGGATCATAAGCTTCTTCTCCAGAAGATGCTTCTTTAGTACTGTTGGATGCAGCTTGCAATCCATTCAGACTCTGAGAAATCATATTGACTTGCTGAGTCAATATTTTATTCTGAGCCAATATGGCATTCAGAGTATCAATTTCAAGAGCTCCCTTCTTCTGAGGCGTCCCATTGTTCACAGGATTCCTCTCAGAGGTGTACATGAACTGATTATTTGCAACAATTTCAATGAGTTCCTGAGCTTCTGCAGGGGTTTTTAGATAAAGAGATCCTCCTACATAATGGTCCAATGACATTTTTGACAACTCAGACAGACCATCATAGAATATACATATGATGCTCCATTCTGGAAGCATGTCAGTATGACACCTTTTGATCAATTGCTTATATCTTTCCCAAGCTTCATAGAGGGACTCACCTTCCTTCTGTATGAAGGTTTAGATTTCCACTCTAAGCTTGCTCATCTTTTAAGGTGGAAAGAATTTGACCAGGAAAGCATTGACCAGCTTTTTCCAAGAGTTCAGGCTTTCCTTAGGTTGTGAATCCAACCATGTTCTAGCTCTGTCTCTTACAGCAAAAGAGAAAAGCATAAGCCTGTAGACCTCGAGATCAACTCCATTGGTCTTGATAGTGTCACATATTTGCAAGAATTCAGCTAAGAACTGATGAGGATCTTCCAATGGAAGTCCATGAAACTTGCAATTCTGTTGCATTAGAGAAACTAATTGAGGCTTAAGCTCAAAGTTGTTTGCTCCAATGGCAGGAATTGAGATGCTTCTTCCATAGAAATTGGAAGTTGGTGTAGTGAAATCACCAAGCACCTTCCTTGCATTGTTGTTGTTGGGTTCAGCCATCTCTTCTTTTTCGAAAAATTCTGTCAGGTCCTCTCCAGAGTGTTGTGTCTTAGCTTCCTCTTTAGAGTCCTTTCAGGTTCCGGATCAGCTTCAACAAGAATGTTCTTATTCTTGCTCCTGCTCATGTGAAAAAGAAGAGAATAGAAAAGAATAGGAATCCTCTATGTCACAGTATAGAGATTCCTTTATGTGAGTGGAAGAATAGAAGAGTAGAGTGAAGAAGAGAGAAGATGAAGAATTCGAACACAGAGAGGGGGAGAGGGTTCGAATTATAAGAAGAAGAGAAGTGTTAGTAAATAAATAAATAAATAGAAAGAGATGAGAGGGGGAAGAATTCAAAAATTAAATAAAATAAAATAAAAATATTTTTGTTTTTATTTTAAATATTAGTTATAATTTGAAAATTAAAAAGAGAAATAAAATTAAATTAAAATTTAAAACAATAAGTTAATTAAAAGGAATTTTGAAAAAGTGGGGAGGAGTTTTCGAAAATTAGAGAGAGAAAATTAGTTAGGTGGTTTTAAAAAAGATATGATAGAAAACTTTTAAAATCAAACAAAAAGTCAGGTAGTTAATTGAAAAAGATTTGAAAATCAATTTTGAAAAGATAAGAAGTTAGAAAAGATTTTGAAATTGATTTTTGAAAAGAATATGATTGAAATTTATTTTGAAAAATATTTGAAAAAGAAATTTAAAAAGATTTGATTTTTGAAATTAAAGTTGATTACTTGCCTAACAAGAAACTGAAAGATATGATTTTAGAATTTAAAGATTGAACATTTTTTAATAGGCAAGTAACAATTTGAGATTTTTGAATCAATCATATCAAATGTTAGCATTAATTTCAAAAATATGAAATAAAAATGAGAAAAGATTTTGAAAATCAATTTTTAAAATTTTCGAAAAAAATTGAAAGAAAAATAAAAAAAAGATTTGATTTTTGGAGAGGTTTTGAAAAGATATGATTTTTAAATTGAAAATTTGATTTGACTCATAAGGAACAACTAGATTTTTAAAAACTTTTGACTAAGTCAATCCAAATTTTCGAAATTTATGAGAAGAATAAGGGAAAGATATTTTTTTATTTTTGAATTTTTAATGATGAGAGAGAAAAATATAAAAATGATGCAAAACATGAAAATTCAAGATCAAAACACATGATGCATGCAAGAACACTTTGAATGTCAAGATGAACACCAAGAATACTTTGAATGTCAAGATGAACACCAAGAACTTATTTTTTTGAAAATTTTTAAGAAAAGACACACATGCAAGACACCAAACTTAGAAATTTTCAATGTTTAGACACTAACAAATTGAAAATGCATATGAAAAATAAGAAAAGACACAAAACATGAGAATGCAAAGATCAAACAAAGAAGATCATCAAGAACAACTTGAAGATCGTGAAGAACAATTTGAAGATCAAGAAAGAACAATTCCATGCATGTGTTCTTCGAAAATTTAAAGAAAAATTAAAAAGATGCAATTGACACCAAACTTACAATTTGACACTAGATTCAAACAAGAAACACAAAATATTTTTAGTTTTTATGATTTTGTAAAAATTTTTTTTGGTATTTTTCGAAAATTAATTGGAAAAAGAGAAAATAAGGATTTCAAAATTTTTAATAAGAATTCCAGGAATCATGCAATGTTAGTCTAGAGCTTCGGTCCAAAATTTTAGACATGGCTTAATAGCCAGCCAAGCTTTAGCAGAACATTACATACAACAGCAAGATTGATAGAAATCAACAAGCTTTTGTGATGATGAGTTGAAACCTCGGTCCAAAAGATTAGACATGGCTTCATAGCCAGCCAGACTTCAACAAATCATCATGAAACTCTAGAATTTATTCTTAAAAACTCTGAAGTCATAGAATAATTTATTTTTTTTGAAAATTTTTCGAAAATAAAAATAATAAAAACAAAAAGCTTAAAATTAAAATAAAATTACCTAATTTGAGCAACAAGATGAACCGTCAGTTGTCCAAACTCGAACAATCCCCGGCAACGGCGCCAAAAACTTGGTGCACGAAATTGTGATCTCTAAAACGGCGCCAAAAACTTGGTACGCACGAATGTAATCTCAATTCTTCTTCACAACTCCGCACAACTAACCAGCAAGTGCACTGGGTCGTCCAAGTAATAAACCTTACGTGAGTAAGGGTCGATCCCACGGAGATTGTCGGCTTGAAGCACGCTATAGTCATCTTGTAAATCTCAGTCAGGCAGATTCAAATGGTTATAAGGTTTTGATAATTAAAATATAAATAAAATATAAAATAAGATAGAAATACTTATGTAATCCATTGGTGAGAATTTCAGATAAGCGTATGGAGATGCTTTGCTCCTTCTGAATCTCTGCTTTCCTACTGCCTTCATTCAATCATTCATACTCCTTTCCATGGCAAGCTGTATGTTGGGGGATCACCGTTGTCAATGGCTACCGTCCGTCCTCTCAGTGAAAATGGTCCAAGTGCGCTGTCACCGCACGGCTAATTATCTGTCGGTTCTCGATCATGTTGGAATAGGATCCATTGATCCTTTTGCGTCTGTCACTACGCCCAACACTCGCGAGTTTGAAGCTCGTCACAGTCATCCCATCCCAGATCCTACTCGAAATACCACAAACAAGGTTTAGACTTTCGGATCTCAAGAATGCTGCCAATTGATTCTAGCTTATATCACGAAGACTCCGATCTTTCAGAATGGAGGCTAAGAGATACACGCTCAAGCTATTGCAGATAGAACGGAAGTGGTTGTCAGGCACGCGTTCATAGGTGAGAATGATGATGAGTGTCACGGATCATCACATTCATCATGTTGAAGTGCGAGTGAATATCTTGGAATAAGAATAAGCTCGAATTGAATAGAAAAATAATAGTACTTTGCATTAATTCATGAGGAACAGCAGAGCTCCACACCTTAATCTATGGGGTGTAGAAACTCCACCGTTGAAAATACATAAGAACAAGGTCCAGGCATGGCCGAATGGCCAGCCTCCTAAACGTGATCAATGATCAAAAGTGATACAAAGATAGTCTCAAAAATGATCAAAAGATGTGAAATAAATCACTAAAAGTAGTTTTTATACTAAACTAGTAGCTAGGGTTACAGAAATAAGTAAATGATGCAGAAATCCAATTCCGGGGCCTACTTGGTGTGTGCTTGGGCTGAGCATTGAGCTTTTCACGTGTAGAGGCTTCTCTTGGAGTTAAACGCCAGGTTGCAGCCTATTTGTGGCATTTAACTCTAGTTTGTAACATGTTTTTGGCGTTTAACTTCAGAATAGGGTAGGAAGTTGATGTTTGAATGCCAGTTTGCGTCGTCAAAACTCGGACAAAGTATGGACTATTATATATTACTGGAAAGCCCTGGATGTCTACTTTCCAACGCAATTAAGATCGTGCCATTTGGGTTTCTGTAGCTCCAGAAAATCTATTTTGAGTGCAGGGAGGTCAGAATCCAACAGCATCTGCAGTCCTTTTTCAGCCTCTGAATCAGATTTTTGCTCAGGTCCCTCAATTTTAGCCAGAAAATACCTGAAATCACAGAAAAATACACAAACTCATAGTAAAGTCTAAAAATGTGAATTTTGCTTGAAAACTAATAAAAACATAGTAAAAACTAACTAAATTATACTAACAACTACCTAAAAACAATGCCAAAAGGCGTATAAATTATCCGCTCATCAATGAACTCCATAGTTGGATCCATTCTGTCCACCTACTAGCTATGTTGAAAGCAATTTGCTTCCATTGATCATTGGCCTGAAACTATTTGTCGTCCTTATATACCACTTTCATATGTTGAAATATGTGAATTTTATTCTTTGTTTTGTTTCTCAAGAACCATAACTCCCAACTAATGTCCTCCATTCCTTCAATCTAGTCAACAATATCTTTGTAATTAACTATCATAGTAACCTCTTTAGCTATGACACCAACTTTTTCTAACAAGAACTTAGTTGCATCTTTCAATCCTTAGAGTATAACATCTATAGCCATGCTTGCGAAGGCCTAGATAGTAAAGTCGTCAAAAAGAAAAGAAGCCCAATTAGCCCAAACATAGTGCACAAACGATTTTACACCATCAGTGACAGTGACTGTGAGCTACCCCAATCAGAACGTACTACCGCGCAGAACGCAGTCGGCGAGCTAGAGAGCCACCTCAGATCGGCGTCGAGGTTAGTATCCTACTTCGTTCTACCATTTTTCATTTACAAAAATAGTTCTTCAATATTTATTAGTAGTATCCATGCAATATAGATTTACGGAGGTGATTTTGGAAACCAACTGATTAGCGTTACTCTTATGGTTTCGTTGTTTTACATGCTTAACGCTGAATCACTTTATAGGTAACGTGAGAAAAGGAATTTACAATGTTATAAATCTCAGTTTTTGGTAATTTTATGATTCTATTTGTTTAGAATGAAGTTATTTCAATATTTCCTAGTTTGATTATAAATATCATGGTTTGTTTTGGTTTTATTTGTTGATTTTGTTTCTTCTTTTGGTTAGTTATTTATTTAGAGTTAGTGTCTGAATCACAGAGTAGTGTAGTCTTGAAAGAAATGAATCCAATTCATTTTCAATCTGTTCTACCAATTTATCCTCGTGGACCTCCTAAGAAGCTGCAACATTAGAGCCCTGGTTGTCTCTTTTTTTTAGATCATTCCTAAAAGTCTTGACGCAAGAGGGAGAATTACAAATGTGTTTTTTTATGAATTTAATAATCCTGGACAATATTATCAAGAAAAATCAGATTACACAGACATTGAATCCAATTCAGCACATTCAACATATTGATAAACCCCAATTTTGTGGTTTATCTTGTGCTTAATTTAGGGGATTTTATCACCTTTTCTCACATTTATTCAATGAAATAGCATGGTTTTGTTATTCTCCCTTAATTTGTGCTTAAGTGTAAAAATATACTTTTTAGGCCCTTAAATTGGTGATTTTAATTTACTTTAATTCCATGCGATGCCTTGATGTGTGTGTTAAGTGATTTCAGGTTCATAAGGTAAGTATTGGATGGAAGGAGTGAAGAGAAAAGCATGCAAAGTGGAGAATTCATGGAGAAACAAGGATTTGGAGTGCATACATCGACGCACACGCGTGACAGACGTGCACGCGTGAAAATGAGGTCGTCCAGGTGACGCGTACGCGTGACATGACGCGTATGCATGAGAAGGAAAATGTCAAACGACGCGTACGCGTGACCCATGCGTACGCGTCACAACTCGCATGTGACCTCATTAAAGTGAAAACGTTGGGGGCAATTTCTGAGCTGCTCAGGCCCAAATCCAACTCATTCCTAATGCTATTTCATGCAGAATTCAAGCTTGGGCAAAGGGGGGGAGCAATTAGTTATAGCTTAGCATCATGTAGTTTAGTTTCTAGAGAAAAAAGCTCCCTCTTCTCTCTAGAATTAGGTTAGGATTAGGTCAATTTCTCCTAGATCTAGGTTTAATTCCTTGTTTTCATCTTGTCTTCTTTACAATTCCTTGTTGTTACATCTATGTTCTCTTAGTTTTCTTGTCAATTTTCCCTTTGATGTATCTTTTATGTTGATGTACTATTGTTGGACCTTTATTTTCCTTTAATGCAATTTATGTTTTATATTCCCTTGTTGTTTAATTGAGTTGTTGTTAATTCTTTGCAATTGGGTAGTTGTAGATTTTACACTTGTTGTCATTTTAGCTTGCTTTCCTTTTATGCCTTCCAAGTGTTTGACAAAATGCTTGGTAGGATTCAAGAGTAGATTTTGAGCATTCTTGACTTGAAAAGAGTAATTAGGCAATCTTAAGTCATTAAGACCCAACCTATGTTGGTGATCTAGAGTTGTTAGCTAGTATTGTTTCCATTGACTCTAATCTCTTGCTAATTCAATTAGTGAGTTGATTAGGACTTTTGAATTGAGATTAGCTAGTCTTATTTGACTTTCTCCCTATGTGAAGATAACATTATACCTTCTTCCATAGTTGGAGATAACGAAATAAGATAAATTCTTGTTAATTATTGTTATTAGTGACTAGGATGGAAAGCTTATATTCTCAATCCTTACCATGAATGTCTCCCTTATTACTTGTTTTCTTTAGTTGTTTTCTTTATTTTCTTGCCATTTATTTTCTTGCCCTTTTTCCAAATCAAACCACCCCCCATATTCCTTCATAGCCAATAATCATTCACTTCATTGCAATTCCTTGTGAGACGACCCGAGGTTTAAATACTTCAGTTAATTCTTATTGGAGTTTGTACTTGTGACAACCAACATATTTAAATTTGATTTGAGGATTGACTATCGATTCGGGCTATGCTCACAATGAAATTATTTTGCTAATTTCCGAACCGATACAAATTCTTCCTATCACATATCTCTCATTATATTAGTAACACCTACCCACCTAACATTACAAACCAACACAATTTCATGACTCACCAACCACACACAAATGCATATATTACATGAAGACACCTTATATTACTAAGCACCTTTATCCTTTAATTGTGAATGCACATATAATTTGATTTATGAACTCCACGGTTGGATCCATTGTGTTTACCTACTAGCTATGTTCAAAGCAATCTGCTCCCATTGATCCTTGGCCTGAAACCATTGGTTGTCCTTGTATACCACTTTCATATATTGAAATATATGGATTTTATTCTTTGTTACATTTCTCAAGAATCGTAACTCCCACCTAGTATCTTCCATTACTTTAATCTAGTCAACAATATCTTTGTAATTAACTATCATAGTAACCACTTTGGCTATGACACCAACTTCTTCTAACAAGAACTGAGTTGCATCTTCCAAACCTTAGAGTATAACCTCTCTAGCCATGCTTGCGTAGGCTCAAATAGAAAAGTTGTCAAAATGAAAAGAAGCCTAATTGGATCAAATACAGATCACAAACGAGTTTATAACATCAGTGACCGTGATTGTGAGCTGCCCAATCGGAATGCACTACCGCACAGAATGCGATCGTCGAACTAGAGAGCCGCCTTAGAACAGTGCAATGTTAGTTTCCTACTTCATTTTGCCATTTTTCATTTACAAAAATAGTTCTTCATTATTTATTAGTAATATCCATGCAACATAGATTTAAGGAGGTGATTTTGGAACGAATTAATTAGCGTTACTCTTATGGTTTCATTGTTTTACATGTTTGATGTGAACCTCTTTATAGGTAACTTGAGAGAAGGAATTTAAAATGTTATAAATCTCAGTGTTTTGGTAATTTTATGATTCTATTTGTTTGGAATGAAGTTATTTCAATATTTCCTAGTTTGATTACGAATATCATGGTTTGTTTTGGTTTGTTGATTTTGTTTCTTCTTTTGGTTATTTATTTATTTAGAGTTAGTCTCTGAATCACAAAGTAGTGTATGTTTGAAAGAAATGAATCCAATTCATTTTCAATTTATTCCTCCACCTCATCCTCTTGGACCTCCTAAGAAGTTGCAACATTGGAACCTGGTTGTCTCTTTTTTTTTAGATCGTTCGTAAAAGTCTTGACCCAAGATGGAGAATTACAAAAGAGTTCTTTTTTAATATAATAATCCTGGACAATATTATCAAGAAAAATTATATTACATGAACATTGAATCTAACTCAGCACATTCAATATATCTCTCAGTCTACAAGTAACACCTCCCAACCTAACAATACAAACTAGCACAATTTCATGACTCACCAACCCAAACATGCATATATTACACGAAGACACCTTATATTACTAAGCATCTTTATCCTTTAATTGTGAATGTGCATATCATTTGATTCATGAACTTCACAGTTGGATCCATTGTGTCCACCTACTGGCTATGTTCAAAGCAATATGCTCCCATTGATCCTTGGCCTGAAACCATTTGTCGTCCTTGTATACCATTTTCACATGTTGAAAATGTGGATTTTATTTTTTGTTTTGTTTCCCAAGAATGGTAACTCCCAGCTAGTGTACTCTATTCCTTCAATCTAGTCAATAATATCTTTATAATTAATTATCATAGTAACCTCTTTGGCTATGACACTAACTTCTTCTAACAAAAACTGAGTTGCATCTTCCAATCCTTAGAGTATAATCTCTCTAGCCATGCTTGCGTAGGTCCAAATAAAAATTTTGTCAAAAAGAAAAGAAGCCCAATCGGCCCAAACACAGCCCAAAAATGAGTATACAACATCAGTGATAATGACTTTGAGCTACCCAATCGGAACGCACTACCGCACCGAACGCGGTCGTCGAACTAGAAAGCCACCTTAGAACGGCGTTGAGGTTAGTTTCCTACTTCGTTCTACCATTTTTCATTTACAAAAAGAGTTCTTCAATATTTATCAGTAGTATCTATGCGACATAGATTTATAGAGGTGATTTTGGAACTAAATCCTTAGCATTACTCTTATGGTTTCATTGTTTGACATGCTTGACGTTGAACTTCTTTTTGGGTAACTTGAGAGAAGGAATTTATAGTGTTATGAAACTCTCAGCGTTTTGGTAATTTTAAGATTCTATTTGTGTTTGGAATGAAGTTATTTCAATTTTTTCTAGTTTGATTATGAAAATCATGGTTTGTTTTAGTTTTATTTGTTGATTTTGATTCTTCTTTTTTTATATATTTATTTAGAGTTAGTCTTTGAATCACAGAGTCGTGTATGCCTAAAGGAAATGAATCCATTTTATTTTCAATCTATTCCACCACCTCATCCTCATGGACCTCCTAAGAAGCTGCAACATTGGAGTCCTGGTTGTCTCTTTTTTTTTTAGATCATTCGTAAAAGTCTTGACCCAAGAGGAAGAATTACAAAAGAATTCTTCATGAATATAATGATCCCAGACAATACTATCAAGGAAAATTAAATTACACGGACATTGAATCCAACTTAGCACATTCAACATATCTCAGCACATTCAACATATCTCCAATTCTATTAGTAAGACCTACCCACCTAACATTACAAACTAGCCACAATTTCATGACTCACCAACCACATACATGCATATATTACATGAAGACACTTTATATAACTAATCACCTTTATCCTTTAATTGTGAATGCACATATCATTTGATTTATGAACTCCACGGTTGGATCCATTGTGTTTACCTACTAGCTATGTTCAAAGCAATCTGCTCCCATTGATCATTGGTCTGAAACCATTGGTCGTCCTTGTATACCACTTTCATATGTTGAAATATGTGGATTTTATTCTTTGTTTCGTTTCTCAAGAACCGTAACTCCCAGCTAGTATCCTCCATTACTTTAATCTAGTCAACAATATCTTTGTAATTAACTATCACAGTAACATCCTTGGCTATGACACCAACTTCTTCTAACAAGAACTGAGTTGCATCTTCCAATCCTTAGAGTATAACCTCTCTAGCCATGCTTGCGTAGGCCCAAATAGAAAAGTTGTCAAAAAGAAAAGAAGCTCAATCGGATCAAATACATCCCCCAAACGAGTTTACAACATCAATGATAGTGACTGTGAGCTGCCCAATTAGAATGCACTACCGCACAGAACGCGATCGTCGAACTAGAGAGCCGCCTTAGAACGGTGTCAAGGTTAGTTTCCTACTTCGTTCTGCCATTTTTCATTAACAAAAATAGTTCTTGAGTATTTATTAGTAGTATCCATGCAACATAGATTTACGGAGGTGATTTTGGAACTAAATCGTTAGTGTTACTCTTATGGTTTCATTGTTTTACATGCTTGACATTGAACCTCTTTATAGGTTACTTGAGAGATGCAATTTACAGTGTTATGAATCTCAAAATTTTGGTAATTTTATGATTCTATTTGTTTGGAATGAAGTTATTTCAATATTTCCTAGTTTGATTATGAATATCATGGTTTGTTTTGGTTTTATTTGTTGATTTTGTTTCTTCTTTTGGTTGTTTATTTATTTAGAGTTAGTGTCCGAATAACGAAGTAGTGTATGCTTGAAAAAAATGAATCTGATTCATTTTTAGTATGTATCACCACCTTATCCTCTTGGACCTCGTAAGAAGCTACAACGTTAGAACCATAGTTGTCTCTTTTTTCTTTTATATCAATAGTAAAAGTCTTGACCCAAGAGAGAGAATTACAAAAGAGTTTTTTATGAATCTAATAATTTTGAACAATACCATCAAGAAGAATTAGATTACACAGGCATTGAATCTAACTTAACACATTCAACATATCTCATATTCTATTAGTAACACTTACCCACCTAACATTACAAACCAGCACAATTTCATGACTCACTAACCACATACATGCATATATTAAATGAAGACACCTTATATTACTAAGCACCTTGCTTTATCCTTTATTTGTGAATGCACATATCACCTGACTTATGAACAACAAGTTGGATCCATTGTGTCTACCTACTAGCTATGTTCAAAGCAATCTGCTCCCATTGATCCTTGGCATGAGACCATTTGTCCTCCCTGTATACCACTTTCATATGTTGAAAAATGTGCATTTTATTCTTTGTTTTCTTTCTCAAGAACCGCTAGTGTTCTCTTTTTTTTTTTAATCTAATCAACAATATCTTTGTAATTAACTATCACAATAACCTTTTTAGCTATGACACCAACTTCTTCTAATAACAACAGACTTGCATCTTCCAAGCTTTAGAGTATAATCTCTCTAGCTATGGTTGCCTTTTTAACATCACCATTAAAGCACTTTATCTCTCCATGGTTACTAGTCAAGTAACCTCCAACTACAAAACAATTTAAGCCTTAGTTATCTTTTTTTGTAGTCTTAGTTGCTTTAAGCTTATTGAGACTTATGAAATTCATAGGGTTGTCCTATAGTTTTTGTGGGGTCAAAGGAGAATGGAAAGGCTTTTTCCCTGTTCAAATCCGGGTGTCGTCTGATCGACAAGAGAATTGAACTTTGACCTTTTAATTAAAAAAATAAGAGAAAAAAAGAATTTATCTATAATGTTTTTCGACTCAACTAGAAATCTGATCAAAACTTGTTTGATGTTCTAATAAAATTTACAATGGGTTAGTTGAGAGATAGTCAGCAGATCGAAAGCTCAAGACGGATTGAACTTTAAGAATTTAAAAGTGTCTAATTTAACACTTTTGGAAAAACAGGACTGGAGATTGCGAACTAAATAGCACTCTCTATCCTTTGAAGTATACCAAAGTAAGTATTTTAGGTATTCTACCTTTCTAAAAGGTGACATTGGAATAAATCCCTTACGAGATTGGAGGAGTTTGCTAGAAGATAAGAAAGTACTTGACAAAAGTATTTTGTGGAGAATAGGGAGAGATAATCAAGTTAGAATATATGAAGGCTTTTGGCTCAAACAATTTAGCCCCATTAAAAATCCTTTTTTTCAAGCCCAAATCAACAACTTATCTAGGTTTCAGACTTAATTATATCAGACAGACAGTGAAAATACCAAACAATTCAGCAAGTTTTAGTTCACAATTTGACACAACATATTCTTCAGACTCCTATCTCAGATGAAGAAGACATACTTACCTGGTCAAGAGAGAAGAACTCGCAATACTCAGTCTTTTCGGCATATCCATTGGCTTATCAGCTCTTCCATCCCTTATTAGAGCAATTACTAGAGCAATGTAGACAAAAGTCTCGGTAGTCTTCAATTTGGTAACTAAGATACTAACTAAAGAACAAAACTTTTCTATGGAAAATCATGTACAATAGGATTCCACAAAAGCTCAATCAAAGGATTCACAGTGTTAACCTGATGTGCATCCAAATATAATCAATTGGAAGAATCAGTTAGGGGCAAACAAAACTGATCAATCGAACAAAAAAAATACAAAAATTGAACACATTAAAAATTGAAAAAACTGTAAAAAAATTTTTTTGCAGTTTTTTGTTCGGTTCGGTTCGATTTTCGGTTGTCACAAAAAAATCTGAACTAAACTAAACCTAACCAGCATATATAACTGCATATAATATAACTTGACAAAATATCCCCATTTAACCTAAATCCTAATACACTCCCTCCCTCTTACTCATGTCGCAGCGCACACTAGGGGTGTTCAAAACCGATCCAAACCGAACAAAACTAACCAACCATACCAAAAAATAATTAAAAAAAGTCACATTTTGTTGTTTTTTATGGTTTGGTTCGATTTTCAATTTTGTTGTTTTTTATGGCCTTAGAGGCTTGATTTGATAGATAAGTTGTATAAGCTGTGTTAAACTTCAAAATTCTGTTGTATTCAGTTTGACTAGACGGCTTAAACTTTGCAGGCTGTGACTAGTCTTCTTTTTGGTATATATATATATATATATATATATATATATATATATATATATATATATATATATAATGTCTTGTTCTGTCCGTACCTATACGTTTAGTTATCATGTGTGAACGTTTCGCGTTTCGTAATTCCGCTTTACGCGACTTTGAGCTTTATTCCTTCATCGGGCTTCTAGTTATATATATATATTAAGCTTTAGAACTGTCGTGGCACTTTGTTATTCTTTGCTTTACGGCTAGAGGTAAGGCTTAGGGTAACGGGGTGTTACATTAAGTGGTAATAGAGTGGTTCGTCCTCGTGAGCTTAAGGGATGGACCGATTGTGCTTCGTTGCATACTCTGGGTCATTTTTCTTTCGTGCTATTTAGGATATCTGTTTGATATGCATAGCATGCTTGTTTGTGAGTGCCTTTGGGGATAATTGAAGCACTGAGCTTGAGATATTGAGACTGATCACCTTGATATAGATTGTTTGGTGTGGAAAGGAAACCTGAATGGCAACTCACGGACGAGGTCGATCACGTTAACGGAGAGGTAGTGAAGATGACTAACCTAGCCTATGCGTTACGAGCTCAGCATGTTCCAAAAAATCTGTTCGTGGAGTTTGCGGCATATCGGTTGATGGGTGCAGTCCAGCACTAGTGGCAAGGGAAGTACCGACTGATGCTTTTGCGATTTTTAATTATGATTTTCAATTTCTAACCGGTATGGCTTGAATCTTGTTGAAAAAGTTTTAAAGTTTAGAATGATTTTCAAATTTGGTTTTAAACTTTTGGTTTAAAAGATTTGGTTTTGAAACTAGGTGGGAACTCTTGGTTTAAATGATATGGTTTGAAAGAAAAGTGAGTTCTATGATTTCATTAATTTGTGGATTTGGTTTGAAACTTAACTTATCAAAAGGGATTCAAATTGAAAGGTTCTGATTTAAGGATTTTAATGAATTTAAGAAAACTCATGATTTAAAGTAATTGATTTAAGAATAAATTATTTTTGAGTCTTTTGTAAAAACTTTAGTATTGAACTGGTTTAGATTGAACTTGTTTTGGAGGTTTTGAAAAATGTTACAAAATCAGTATTTGGTTTAAGGAAAAATTTTGGATTCTTAATGACGATAATCAGAGTGACGCAGCGGAAGGCGAGAGGGAGCATCGACATGGTAGGACGACGGTGGATGAGGTGCTTTGACGACTTGTTTGGGTCGACAACGTTGATAGTAGAACGCTTTGCGAAGGATATATCACGCGATTCGAATTTTGGGGACAAAATTCTTAATTAGGAGGGGAGGATGTAAGAACCAGAGTTTTCACGTAAAATTACTTTAATAAAATAATAATTTAACTTCTCGGAATAGGTTCAAAAATATAGAAATGTTATTTTGAAAATAAAAAGGTGAAATTTGAATTCAATGAATTTTTCTGAGTTGGAAAATGTATCTTTTACGAAAAATCTTTGTAAAAATGTGTACCGGTGCTTAAGCCGATAGTACCGGCTCTAGTCTGTCTGGTACCGCGTATTTTGGAAAAAAAATAAGATTTTAAAAATTAATTTATTGTTTTGAAAGGACAAGAATAATTTAGAATTGAAAATCGGATGCTAATTTTAAAGGTTTTGACCCAAAGTGGGTCAAACAGACCAAAAACGCTAACGGGTTGGACCGGGTCCAAGGCGCAACATATGTATGCTCATTAAATGAGCTTTCAGCTCATTTTCACCACCAAAGAGAGAGAGAAACGTGGATTGAGAGAGAAAGGAGAAGAAAAGGGGTGTCACTATTCATTGTCACCTTCTGGGAGCCATAACTTGAGCTACAGTACTCCGATTGACGAGCTGTTTGCGGTCACACAAAGCTCTTGTCGATCTCTTCATTTCTAGCTAAGCTTTGTTGGTAGAAATTGAAACTCAAGTTCCAGTTTTCCAGCCCTAATAATTCTGCATTTTTGGGTGTGGTTTTTGAGTAAATTTTGTGATTTTGTTTGTTTAGGGGTGATCTAGCATTGGAATATTGTTGGGTGTTGCCCCTAATATCTTTGGGTAAGGTAAGTCACTTCAAACTCTTATGGTTTGATGTTTTGGATACCTATAGTGTTGATTCTTGGTATGTTATATGTATATAGCTTGATAGTTGGTGAGTTTTGGAATTGGTGTTGGTACTTGAAGCTTGTTGATCTTGTTGGAATCCATGTTTTGGTGTGTTGTGCATATTGGGGATCGACCAATGTATGGTTTCAGTTTTCTTTATGTAATATGTAATGTTTTTGGACACTTAGACTAGTAGACCATAAGATATGATTGAATGATGTTGGTGTATGCTTAATTATATATGAAATTATGTCGTATGATGAAGAGGAGTATATGGAATATTAGAATGTGCAATATATGATTATGATGATAATGAGTGTTGATGATTATTATATGTGATGATGGATGTTGATGAGCATAATGATGTAATGTTGTGAAGATAGTGTTTGTGATGTTAGAAATGGAGTGGTGAGAATTGTGAATAATGATTATGAGTGTTGATTAATGATTGAATTGGAAATTATGGATTTGTAGTGATTTATGGTGTAATGGTTGAGTGGATTAGGTGTGGAATTGATGGAAATGATATGAAGTGGTAAGTTGTTGTGTGTGGTGGTGTTTTATGATGATTAAGTAGGCTTTGATTTGGTTTTAAATTGAGAGTTTGGTAAAATTGAGTTTTTAGAATTTTTGGTAAAAATGGGTTTTAAGGCCAACTTTGGCGGATCATATCTTGAGCTACAGTTTTTGAAATTGATTAAATTTTCAATCAAATTAAAGATGATTTAAAGAACTTTAAAACGGTATAGATTTTGTGGAAATTGAAATTTTGTAGAAAAAGATATGATTGTTGAAAGTTGGTGTCAAAAATCTAATTTCGTTGATGTTGCAGAAATTGAGTTCTAGTTTGTATGCGCACACACATTGCTGTGCGCGTGCTCTAAACAGGGGCCATGTTTTGGCTTGTGCGCACGCACACCCTGTGATTTTTAGAAAATGTGCGTACGTACACTCTGATGCGCACGCACACACAGGGATATGCCTACTATTAAGAGTGTTCGCACACTCTGGTGCGCACACACTCTGTGAAATTTGCAAGTTGTGCATACGCACAACATCATGCATACGTACAAGCTGGGCAAACTCTTCTGGGCGTGTGTACGCACAACCCTATGCGTACGTACACTACCCTATTTTTCGATGAAAACCTTGTTTTTAACCGTTTTACCTTCCCAGCAAGCTTGCAAACTTCCGTAATACTTGTTTAAAATCTTCTTGCCAGTTTAGGGTCTTGAATCAAGGAGAAAACAATAAAGGATTAAAAAAGGTATTTTTAGTTATGAGTTTAAAGCCGGTGACATAGGTTTTTGGAAGGTCCATGTAAATCCTAGCTTGAATGGGTGAAGGTTGAGTTGTGAAATATAGGGTTGAAGAGATTTTTGAGAAATAGGAGTGCTTATGATGAATTTGAGAAGTTGGAAACCAATGATGGTTATGATGAGTTGAGAACTTGGAAGGGAATGATGAATTTATTGGATTATATGAGTGTGCGGAGCCTATATCTCTGGCGTGGCAGTTTTTCTGCTGTAAGAGTGTGCCCAACACTATATCTTTGGAATGATTTATGATAAGACAGTTGTTGTTGTTTCCTTCCTTGTTGCATGAGTGTGCAGAGCCTATATCTCTGGCGTAGCAGACTCCCTGCTGCATGAGTGTGCGGAGCTTATATCTCCGTCGTGGCATATTTCTCTACTGCATGAGTGTGCCGAGCCTATATCTCTGGGCGTGGCAGGAAGGCTACATCCAGGATGATGTGTTGGGTTGACATTTATGGACCGACAAGTGATATCATGAGCCAATAGGAAAGGCATTCATCATTTGTATCTTCTACCTGTTTGTGTGCTTTGCTTAAATTCTGTTATACCTAAATGAATCACATGTTTACTTGCTAATTGTTATATTTACTGTACATGTACTTTACTTGTGCTTTCCTTGTCTGCATTACTTGTGTTTTCTTCTGGGATTGAGGAGGCTCGGTAGGCGGTGGCGATGTGATCGCATGGAGGTTAGGCTGGCGAAGGCCGTGGGACAGCGGTGCTATGTTAGTAAGAAATCCCTTAAGATAGAATACCCTGTTTATGGTTTAAGTTATTTATTTATTCTAAGCTTGAATATCTGTATCGGTGTGATGTTCTAGGATTGCCTTTGGCGTCCCGGAACCTTACATCTTATATATCGGGCACTGTTACCATACTGAGAACTTCCGGTTCTCATACCATATGTTGTTATTGTTTTTCAGATGCAGGTCGTAACCCACCTCAGTGAGTTGCGAGATGGTGACGGAGCGGAGGATCTTATGATCTATTATGGTATTTTGATTATTTTGTTGTAGTACTTTGTCTCACCTTTTTATCTTAGACTTTATGGCCTTAGAGGCTTGATTTGAGAGATAAGTTGTATAAGCTGTGTTAAACTTCAACACTTTGTTGTATTCAATTTGACTAGCCAGCTTAAACTCCGCAGGCTGTGACTAGTCCTCTTTTTGGTATTTCACACTTATATATATATATATATATATATATATATATATATATTGTCTTGTTCTATCCGTACCTACGCGTTTAGTTATCGTGTGTGAACGCTTTGCGTTTCGTAATTCCGCTTTATGTGACTTTGAGCTTTATTCCTTCATCGGGCTTCTAGTTATATATATATTATAAGCTTTAGAACTGTCGTGGCACTTTGTTATTCTTTACTTTACGGCTAGAGGTAAGACTAAGGTTAACGGGGTGTTACAAAACCGAACCGCAATTTAATTAAACGATTGGATCGGATGACTTTTTCCTAAAAAACTGAACCAAACCGAACTGTGAACACCCCCTAGTGCACACGACCTCTCTCACTTCTCCCTCATGCCCAAATGACAAAAACTGCTCTGTGCTCTCTCACTCACAGTCACAGTCTCACAGCTGCACCCTCCTATTTCAGTCACAGACTTGTAGTCCTCTACTTTTTTCTATCATCGCCGTCTAGCCGTCCAGTAACCCTGTTTTCGTCTGCGTCTGTCGATGCATCTTTTCGAAGCGTTATCGTCTTCCGAGTTTTATTTGTTGTCATCTTCTCAGTTTGTATCACTGCCACAGCGTTGTTGTCTTCCGAGTTTAATTTGTCATCGTCTTCTCAGTTTGTATCACTGTCGCCTTCTCAAATTGCAACGCCTTCTTCTTCTCACTTTGCAGTTCACAGTGTCGTTGTCTTCATAGTTCGCAGTGCCTCGTCTTCATATCTCTGTGATTTGAAGTTCTAAATTATTTTTTGGATTTGATTCTTCTTTGTTCACTCTTCTCACTTTGCAGTTCACAATGTCGTTGTCTTGATAGTTTGCAGCGCCTCGGCTTCATATTTCTGTGATATGAAGTTCTAAATTATTTTTTGGATTTGGTTATTTGTTGTTAGTTTTGTTTTTTGGTTCTAATATGATATTTGTTTATGTTCTGATTTGTTGTTTTGATTTTTGGTTATGATTATTTGTTTTTGGTCACGATTTTTGTTTAGCATTTTGGATCTTATTATTTCTTCTTGATTCTAATTGTATCTTCTATTCTGATTTTTTATTATAATTATTTTTATGATTATTTGTTTTGTGTTTTTATTTTTTATTTAGGGTTTTTATTTTGTTTTTATTTTTTTTGTTCTAATTTGTGATTTTAGCATGGTTCTAAAAATTGAACCGAATTGACTGGTTCAATCGAAAATTGGTCACTTGACCGATTCAGTTCAAATAAAAAATTATTGACAAAAAATCGGTGAAAGAATCGGTTAAATTGACGGTTAATTAGTGAACCAATTGAACCGTTCGATTTTTTTAAAGATTTCCGATTTTTAAAATTGTATATAAAAGAAAAAATAAAACCCCCCTTCTCTGACTTCCCAAACTGCACTGTACCCCTTGCTAAACCCTATCAGAGACAACGACTCCAGCCACCACCACCAGTAGCTGCCACTCGCCCTCTTCTCGCTGTGGAATTTCTGTTCAGACACATCGCACGTCGCTCGCGTCGCCCACCTCACCTTCGCACGTCGCTCATCTTGTCGCTCGCCTCTTTGGTCACCTCGCCGTTGCTCACCTCATCGGTAAGCACTCCTCGGCTCCTCCCTCACTAGCGACTGCTTGCTGCTTGCTTTCTTCAGTGCTTCGTCAGTTTTATTTTTAAAAATTTTATTGATTTATTCTTCAATCTTCAATGCTTCTTCAGTGCTTCTTCTCTCGGTTGTTTGTCACGCAACCAGCGTAGGTCACCTCACCCGCGTCCCTCTCCTTGATACTTCACGGTTCGTCTACTTTGTCTCTGTCACTGGTTCGCCGCCCAAATCGCCTCTCTGCTCGCCTCTCAGTTCTCCGCCACGAGTGATAATGTGTTGCCGTTTGCTTCTTCGAGGTCGTCGACGGTAAGCTCCTCGCCTCCAACCTTTCGTTCTTCCCTGACTCCCTATATCATCGCCGTGGGTTCTTCAGTTACTGTTAAATTAATTTTGGGTTCATCTTTTTTTTCCATTAATTTTAAGATTGTGAGCTGAGTTTGTGTTCTGAGCTTGGAATTGGATTATTTATTTAATTTGTTGAATGCTGGTGTGATTTTGAATTCAATTTAATTTGAATGGAATTGGATTCAATTTAGTTTTTGTTGCTGATATGTTTTCAGTTTAATTTGGAGTCAAAAGTCAGAAAATGTTGTTGATTAATGGATTAGAATCCCCAAAACTAAATATGGATATATGCTTTGGCTCTCTTATATTCAGCAGATTTAGAAATTTGTAATTGAATTAAACTTTGTTTTGTGTTACAATTGTATGATGTTTGGTTTGAGGATTTTTACTATTCAGTAAATAGAAATGATGCTCTTATTAAAAGTTGGAAAAATAGACAAAAGTATACTCGGATTTTCACACGATAGATGTACCCTCAAATTTTTTAATGAGTCATTTGTACACACCAATATAAAATTCCGTTGTCAATTCTACCCTTATGTGGCCCGAGTAATTTTTTCGGCGGTGGTGGAGGCCAAGTGGTACGGTATTGTGTGATGTGGCCATTTTAAGTGACATAGTGGAAAATAAAATTATTACATTGTTAAATTTGGTAGAAATAAATATAAGAGAAGGACATAATGGAACCATTGTTCATTCTCTTTCTTCTCCAATTCCTTCGAACCCTAAGAACCCTAAACAGAGAGTGGAAAAAATTGGGGCTTCATTCTCTTTATTTTCCTCTATAGATCTTATCCCTAAGCAAACATACTTATTAACCCTTGATTAATCCTATCAATTGTCTGCAACATCTTCATTTCTTCTACCTTTCAGTTGCTTTCTTCTGCAGACCTCCATTTTCTTTCTTCACTTTGCTCTTGAATCCCACAATCTTTTTCAGTATCAACAACTTCATCAGCCCAAATAAAATAATCACACCTCAATTCAACCTTCTTGCATCAAGAATCCGACGACAATTTCAACCATTTCACATAAGATTCACAGCATTTGTCATCATAAACAAAATCAGAATTTACATACCTCCCATAACGGACAACGAAGAAACAATCTTCTAGGGTTCCACTCTGTAGCAGACTCAAGCACCATTGCGTCAAATCCATGTAGACACTTGCTATTGTTGTAGTCGAACTTTTTTTTCTTCCTATTCTTTGGCGCAGAAGACGAGCCACCACAACCACTGGCACAAGCATGAGGTATATTCTTCCTTCGATGAGAGTGTGACATTTTGATACATTAGAGTTTACAAACCCCTAATACTAGACAGGAAAATGATCTACAGAGGAACATGAAGAAAATGAAGCCCCAATTTTTTCACCCTCTGTTAGGGTTCTTAGGGTTTGAAGGAATTGGAGAAGGAAGAGGATGAATAGTGGTTCCATTATGCCCTTTTCATATATTTATTTTAACAAAATTTAATAATGTAAAAATTCTATTTTTCATTGTGTCACCTAAAATGGCCACATCACACAATACCGTGCCACCTGGCCTCCACCATCGCCTGAAAAATTACTCAGGTCACGAAAGAGTAGAATTGACAACAGAGTTTTATATAGGTGTGTACAAATGACTCATTAAAAAATTGGGGATACATCTGTCCACCGTGTGAAGATCCGGGTGTACTTTTGTCTATTTTTCCTTAAAAGTTTTTGAATACTTGATTATTAGAAGTTATTGTTAAACTTTTTGTTCCGAATTTTTGTCGCTGATGTGGTGACTATTATTGCTAACTACTTGATTTGAACTTAGAAATCAATTAAAAAAATTTTTATTTTGTAAATTTTTAGTGATAAATTATGAACATTATGAAATTTTGAAATAAAAGATTATTGAATTTGAATATCTGAAATTATATATTGAATTTTTAATAATTTTATTGTATATTTAATTAAACCGGATCAATCATTATTCGACCCCGGTTAGATCATTGAACCATTGAACTTGTCACTTGACGGTTCAATGATCGGTTCGGTTCTTGTAACCTTGGATTTTAGCACACTTAGATACGATTAGATGATTAAAACAAGATAATTTTTTGAATTAATTGAAAAACTGAAAAAACCGAATTGGTTTGGTTTGGTTTGGTTTGACTCGGTAAAAAAATTGAACCAAACTGAACCGAAGAATTAATATGAAATTGTATCGGATGAAAATCGGACCGGACCGGCCAGTCAAACCGGTTCAACTGAGAACCGGCAAAGAAAACGGTCCGGTCCAGTGTGTAAACCTACAAAATCAAAAACCGCTTAAAAATCGTTGAACCGGCCAGTTACCGGCAGGTCGGACCGGACCGGAACCCGGCCAGTTTACAGAAAACGACGTCGTTTCCTTCCTTGAAAGGCAGAAAGCACGCGTTATCCCCAATGTTCTGAAAACCGGACCGGACCGGCCGGTCGGACCGATTTAACCGTGAACCGACTGTATTAACGGTCCGGTCAGGCATATAAAACCGACAATAAAAAAACCAACTAAAAACCGTTGAACCGGATGAGAACCGGCCGGTCAGACTGAACCGGAACCCGGCCGGTTTACACAAAAAGGGAAGCTCCTTCGTTTCTTTTCTCCCGTTCTCCCTTTCTTTCTTTCAATCAGAGAAATCACAAACCTAACCACAAAACCCTAGCACTGTAAGCCTACACCACCGCCACAAGGAGGGGCATACTGCTGCCGTCCGTCGCACTCAAAGCTCGCCATCCGTCATCTAGCTTCCCTCGTGCTCGAAGTCTTCAACCCCTGTTCGCTGTCACCGATCGCGGTTGCTTCCTCGAGCTCGGCGTCCGTCGTCTTTGTCTGCTCAGCCACGCTTCTGTCGCCGTTTGTTTGCCGTTCACGTTCGCGTCTTCGTTCGCGTTCTTCGCCGTTCGCGTTCGCTCGTCGTTCACCGTTCGCGTTCGTCTGGAAGCCACGTTGCTCTGCTTCAAACTCTGCAACCAACCCGCGTGCTCCACTCGTCGAACTGCTCTCTGTTGTCCCCGCCGTGAGTTCCCTAAACCAGCCACCAGACAATACACTCACACAACAGACAACACCAATACTCTTCTTCAAACTCTGCAACTTCTGATTTCTACTACAATAAGTAATTATTTGATTTGGTAGTGGTTTGGATTTTTTCATAGATTAAATTAAAGTTACAATAGTTTTGTTCTCTTCTCTATCACATTGAAATTAAGCTTTGGATTCTCTTATTTCATTTTAATTTTACCGCACTCAACATGTTTGATGAAATGCTTTAACCATATTTCTGATTGGTTTTATAATTTCTAGCTTTTATAATTTCTCAGTCAAGGTTAGTGGTCTGAACTCTGAAATTTCAAATTACTCAAATATGCAATTTCTGAAATTAGGGATTTGTGAATCTGAACTCTGAAGTTAGTGATTGATTTCTGATATGTTACTGATTCTGTTCTAATATGTGCTTTTGTTACTGATTTGTTACTGATTCTGAAATTGAGTAATGGATTTGTTTCTGAAATTGAGTAATGGATTTGTTACTGATTCTGTTCTATGGTCTTATGGATGATTATTGGATTTCTAGCCGTTCTGTTGCTGTTTTTAATTTGGATTATGGTTTATTGAATTTAGTTATGGATGAAAGTATTAATCAAGAAGCAGTTGCTTATAATGCCTGTTTGAGTAATAATTCGTTTGCCAATCCTCCTAATTCAAATGATTCTGCTAATCCTAATCCACCTAGTTCGAATAATAGTCAGTCACAAGGTTCTAATTTATGGATTTTGATGATTGATAAATCTTCATGTTGGTTTTTAATATTTATGTATTTCTTTTTACTATTTAACTTTTGAGATTGTATTTTGATAAGATCACACTTTGTTGTTGAATGCTAATTTTTGTTGTTGAATGCCCTGTTTGTTGCTGAATGATAATTTTTGTTGCTGAATGCTGAATGCTGTTGGTACTGGTGTTTTTGCTGCTGAATGTCCTGCTGTTTTTATTTCTTTGTTTGTTGCTGAATGTTGGTGGCAGAATTTAGATATGCTCATCTTGATAATTTTTTGATTTTTCAATGTGCTATGGCTAGTCTTTAATTTTGTATCTGGTTATGGATACTTCTTTGTTTTGTAGTTACTGGTTTTGCTTTGATTTGTAGTTGCTGGCTCCTAATTATTGCTGGTTTTGCTGGCTTTGTTTGTTGCTGAATGTTGGTGGCAGAATTTAGATATGGTCATGTTGATAATTTTTTGATTTTTCATTGTGCTGTGGCTGGTCTTTAATTTTGTTTTAACTAATAAAACTTTTTATTAATTTCAGTTTTGGATAATAGTATTAATCAAATAGAGATTAATAAAACTTTTATTAATTTCGAATGATGCTGCTAATCCTAATCCTAATCCACCGAAGCAAATTTGCAACAAGTTCTTGTGGATTTTGATGATTGATAAATCATGATGTTGGAATTTAATATTTAGATATGTTTTTTTACTATTTAATTTTTGAGTTTGTATTTTGATAAGATCATGTAGATTAGGTTGATGATATTTTATGTAGTGTTTTAAATTTCGAAGATATTTTAAGATTTATATTATACTGTAATTATATTTTAGGATGTTTATTTATAATTTATTTATTATTTTATTCTAGAACGGTTTTTCCGGTTGAACCACTGGTTGGACCGGTTAGACCAATAAACCAGTGAACCAGTGACTAGAACGGTTCGATGACCGGTCCGGTTTTCAAAACCTTGGTTATCCCCCATTCCCCCTTCTCCAACTCCTTCCTTCAGCAAAGAGCAAATTGCGCTAGCCTCCACCAAAGAAAGCAAACCCTAGCCTCCACCAATAGTTGTCGCCGTCTGTCGGAGTGAGAGACTGCTGCCGCCGTCCATCGCATTCAAGAACTTCTGTCTTCGTGCTCTCGGGCCTCTCGCCGGATCCTCCACGTTGGGTGCTCGCATCTCGCCGTTCTCCTCTGTGCTCGGCTGCTCGCGCCTCCCTCCGCCAGTGAGTGCTCGAGCTGTGCGTGTTGGTTGCTGCTCGTCGTCCGTGGTTGTCTCTGCTCGATTCTGCCTCCCAGTCTCACTCGAGTCTTGTCTCAGTCACTGGCATCTCGTGGTTCGTCTGTCTCGTTGCCGGCGGCAGAAGCAACTCGTGGGGTTGTCTCTTGCTTCGTCGCCTTCCGTGGGGTGGTCGCCGACTCGCCGTCGACCGTTGGTGAGTCCCTGCACCATCCTTCCCTGTTCTCTCTTTTTCAGATTTCCCTTCTCCCTGTATTTTTGCATGTTGCTGAATTGCTAATCAAATTTGCCTTGTTGCTAATCTAAATGTTACTGTAAATTGGGACTTTACTTGGATTTGTTAAATTTGTTGCTGTAACTTTTGTGGCTGAATTTGTTGCTTCTTAGTCACAGAATCAGAACAGAATACTTAGTTAGTGCTTGGTTGATTGGCTTTGCTCACTGATTGTATTTGATGATAAATTTTAAATTGATAACTTTTAAATTTTAAATTTGCACTGCCTGTTACTGATTCACTGTTCCTTCATTACTTTTTGTTGTTGTTAATCATTGTGATGAGCTTTATTAAAATTGGGTTGAAAACTGTTGAATCTTTTTTCATTTTTCATTGTTCTTAACTTCTGTTCTTATTAAAAAACTTGCTATTGGTGATCTTTTGATTTATTATATGCTTCATGTTTTTAATTTCACTCTGCTTCTAGGCTTTGAAATCAATTTATGATAACTGTGATGCAATTATTTAGTTGGATATCGGATGTAATTATTGAGTTCAAGAGATTGAGTTTTTGATTTGCAAGGTGATTTTTGGTTAATTTTTTATTTAATTTGGTAATGGTGTTTATGATTGGGGTTATTTCAATGCATATTTGTATCTGTGTTATTAGTCAAAGTCATGTCAAGGCCATGCAAATTTATTCAATGTAGTTAAGCATTACTTGCCTAGTCCAGTATCTATGCTCTCTGGTTCCCTAGAGTAAACATTTTGTGAATTCATGAATATTATAATGTTTCTTGGAGACAAATTCACAGGGGGAGCATTGTATAATCTCATGTTAACAAAGAGACAAAAATTCACCTCACTACACTACATAATCATGCATCTAAGCTCATATCTATTTCCAGTTAGTTTGTAGTTTTGTACATATCATCGTAAAAGAAAAAATAACATTGGTTACAATTGTTTGCTGAAAATGTGAACTTAAGTCGTGAAAGTTGTTTGTATAATGTGAGATCTCAATGAATAAGTAGCTTTGCATTGTATTCAATGATTATGTTGTTTGAATGATAGTGTTGTCATGAGACAAAAAATAGGTTGAGTTATATTTTAGGATGTTTATTTATAATTTATTTATTATTTTATTTTAAAACGGTTTTTTCGGTTAAACTACGGTTAGACCGGTTGGACCAATAAACCAATGAACCAGTAACTAAAACGGTTCGATGACCGGTCCGGTTCTCAGAACCTTGCTTAGAATATTAGCTGAACTTCCAGTACCAGACTCTGACGTGGAAACTTGGAAATGGTTGGATAATCTCTTTGAAGAATTTCAAAGAGCCAGAGAGACAAAAAAGAGGAATAGGGCCGCACACCTAGTTTGGAGCTATAGAAAGCTCGAAACTTGCTAGTCAGCCGCTGTCACCCATCGAAGAAGCTCGTTTCGCCATGAATGCATCTGAAGAAGCTTGATTAGTTCTAGTGTTTTGATGATGGATAAGCTCATCTGTTTTGTGATTGTTAGAAACTATCATATCGTGAAAATTCCCATTTTTAACGTTGCTGTTGTTCTCTTTAGCTTATATTTAATTGCTAATTAAATAAAATAACCTATCTTTAGAAAAAAATTATGAACATTAAATTATTTATTTAGAATTTAAGAACAAAAAATTTCTATGGGAAATCATGCATAATGGGATCCCAGTTTGGCAGGAGCGCTCAATTGAAAAATCTACAGTGTTATGAATCTGTTTTTTTGGTAATTTTATGATTCTATCAGTTTGGAATGAAACAAGTTATTTCAATATTTCTTAGTTTGATTATGAATATCATGGCTTGTTTTGGTTTTATCTGGTGATTTTTTTTTCTTCTTTTGGTTATTTATTTATTTAGGGTTAGTCTCTTAATCAAGGAGTAGTGCATACTTGAAAGAAATGAATCCATTTCATTTTCAGTATGTGCCACCACCTCATCCTCTTGGACCTCCTCAGTTTCCAATGTTACCTCCTGATCCACCAAATTCAAGTTCATTTTGGCAAAACCGAAATGTTTGTGAACGCCTCAGAGAATTGCAGGACACTCTTAATCTTGCAAAGGCAATGTATGTTTTTATTTTGGCTTCATATATTACTTTCACTTTTTTAAACTTAATGTTTCTCCAAAATTAATAGCTTTTATGCTGTAAGCTAGTTAATTATATTCTTATCAAAATTATAAACTTGCTGTTTTTCTTAGGCAAAAGGAGCTAGAGATGTTGATGATGATCAAAGATGGTAAAGTGTCTTTAGAAGATGTGAAACATGGATCTAATGAACCTTACCTGCCTGGTTTTCTAGAATGTTTGCAAGACAGAAGGGTTAATATAGAATCCCAAGAATCGTTGGCAGTTGAAGCAGCTAATTATTTGATGTCAAAGCTAAGATCTCAGCTGGAGCCATTCAGATATGTTGCGGATGAAGCAAGTCCATGGGAGGAGAAATCTGCGGCTGCAAGGTTTGCGAATAAAGTGTACAAATCCAAAAGAAATAAGCGCTGGCGGAAGAAGAAAAGGAAGCGTATTGCAGAAATGCTGGCAAAGGTTACTTTTTCTTTGTTTTTGTGAGATATTTTCATTGCCCTTTTATTGTAGCCGTTTCTTGAAACCTGTTTCTATGTTTGGCTCTTTGGTCCTTTCTTTATCAAAAAATAAAAAATATAGGAGCAGGAGGAATTTTATTGCATTGACCGAGAAGCTGATGAATGGAGAGCAAGGGAGATTTCTAAGGATGTTGCAAACTGCAAGGTATTGATGTTTTTGCCTGCATACTTTTTACTTTGAATTTGCTAGTGAGCTTTTGCTGTTGCAAGGCTAAAGAGGAAAAGCATGTCTGCTGTCTGCATGAATTAATTTATGCCAAAATATGAATCACATGATTCTCAAAAACAGATATATGATTGCGGTCTTTGGCAAAATTCAAGGATTAATCGGTGGCTTGGTGGCTATATATGAATGGCTAGAAATTTAACTTCTCAATTTTTTACTTTTATATATATATATATTTTTTATGTTTTTCAAATCCTCATTACACATAATTATAGTCAACATGTTGCTACAATATTATTTATATGCTATTTTTCAGGATTAAGAGAGCAGCTAAGTTGTAAAACTTTCAGTTCATAATATTTCCAATAACATATTTCTGTGTATTGCTTCAAATTGTTTACATGCTATATGCTATTGCTTCTTTTGCTGCTATTTTTTCTTTATTAGTTTCTTAGTGAGATGTGAGAAATGGTGAAATTGAGTAATTGTGTAATCTGTTTGCACATTTGATTAGTATAGATATATTATCAGTTGCTTCAGTTTGAACTGCAATTTATACATGTCTTAGGGATGTCTAAAACATGTCTTTTGCAGGTGGAAAAGATGAAGGAAATTGCTAAGATTAAAGCCAAAGAAGAGAAGAGGAAATTAGAGGCTGAGGTAAACTTCCTTTTCGTACAAATGACTGGTAAATCATTGTTAAATTGTGGTTTATGTTAACTTTGAATAACTTGTCAAATGTTCTATAGAATTCACCAATGTTATGTGATGACTTTTATATCTCGTGTCTACTGACTACCTAAGTTATGTGAATCCTTTCCATCATGCTAGGCTCCTTAGCAGTTTACCATCATGTTCTGTTCTTTTGTCCTGTAGTTCCTTTTCATGTTGTTGTCTTTGTCAAAGGCATCCATTGCCTCTTTCTTTGCCACAAGTCCAATTTTTTACTTTCGAATCTTTTGTAGAAATTTCCCCATCTAGCTGTATGTTTATTCTATCAACATGAATCATTTTATTTTTTATCCCACACTACTTACTCCATACTTTTGGGTGTTGATTGATTTTGTTACATTACATTATTTCACATCACAGCTTGAAATGCTCTTGGTTGTGGAGAAGCTTCAAGAATTACGCTCCATAAGGATTCAAAAGTTGAAAAAACAAGGTGACTGAAGTGTAATATAAATGTGTGTGTGTATATATATATATATATATAATGTAACATTCAGTTTCTTTCATACTTGACGCGACCTTGGTTCTTTACAAATTATGCAGGCCATTTTCTTCCTGAGGAGGATGACAAGTTTCTTGAGAGAGTTCAGGCTGCAGTGGAAGAAGAGGAGCGTGAAGCTTTGGCTGCAGCGGAAACAGTTGCTGCTAAAGATGCGATAGCAACTGCTGAAGAATCCAGGAAAGCTAGCAAAAATCAAGGGATGCTCTCAAAAGAAAGTAGCACTGACACTAAAGTTGAGGAGAACAAAGAGAAAACGGTTGATAAGGTGCCTGAAGAGGGATCTGATGCTGTTGAGTATAAATCCAGTAAAATTGCTTCAGAAGGACAGAGTAGTGGAGGAACATATGATCCTTTGGCAAATTTACCTATTGAGTTCTATCATTATTATCATGGCAGCAACAATGACATGGGAACGCTTATTGAGGTATTTTCAACTACTTTATCATCAAATTTTTAATTCTTAATGCATATTACCTTTTCTTCTTTATCTCTTCAGAATTTGTATGTTATCAGTTGAATTCTTTAGTAGTGAAGACTGCTACTTTTACTTCATTGATACACTAATAGCCTAATAATACTATTTCCCCCCTTTTTACGTGCTTAAATTTAATCCATTCATACATTCATTTTGATTTATTGATTATTAAGAATTTTTTCTGAATGATCTCATGCAGGTTAGAAGAGGGTGGGATGCCTATATCAGACCAGGAGGAAGGTAAGAAATAAGAAAAAAAATGAAGCTTTTCTGCTAATTCTTCATTATTTGGGTTAATTTGGTTGGTATACCCTTAAAATTAAGGGATGATATCAATTTAATTCCACGCATAAATCTCATCCAAAAAAAGAATTTACACTTATGTTTAACATGTTAACTCTGTATTTCACTAATCTGTTTTTAACCCCTTTTTGTTTTGGTGCCCCACTTCGAACAGCCGCATACCAGGGCACTGGGTTCAACCTCCTCCTCCAGCCAACGAGATATGGGCTTCTTACTTGGTCAAACCCAAATGATTGCTAATTCATTGCCAATTTTGTGTAAAAATTTCAGATGATTAGTGTTGTTTTGCTACCTATGAAGTATGAACTGTGTTCATGACCAGCCAGGTATTAATGTGTGGGTGAAATGTATATTGTAGTAATCTTTTGTATGCAACCAATCATTTGTAAGTATTTTATTCAAATCAAAGACCATAGCATAATATTGTTGAATATACAGTAAATAAATGAAAAAATAATTTCAGAATCATTTTTCAAAATTGCAGAGGTGATGCAATCTGATGAAAAGTTGTATTATTCCTTCTTCACTGCCATTTATATCAAATGTTTTTTTGGGACGTGGAATGGTGTACCAAAATTAAATACAAACTATCGGCTAAATTAGTTGCACACACTCGAGGAATGGTTTAATCTCTGAATTTTTTTTTCACTTGAAGCGGTAAAGTGGAAAGGAGAAAAAGGTATAAGGATCGTGAAAGAAGAACGAGAGATTTGTATTAGGTTAAGTGCAAAAAGGATAAGGATGAAGAGGTGCTGGCTCAAGAGGAGAAGATTAATAAAAGGTGGAAGATCTACTTCTACGAGTTATTTAATGAAGGACAGAAGACTCTTCCAAGTCTTGGTCGGTTATGTACAAGGAAAGAATATCAAAATTTTGACTACTATCGAAGGATTTGAGACTTCGAAGTAAAAAAGGTTCTAAAGCAGATGAAAAATGGCAGGGTAGTAGGACTTGATAATATTCCGATTGAGGTTTGGAAGGGTTTTGGAGGGAAAAGCATCAACTGGTTAACCAAGTTTTTTAATGAGATTTTAAAGTCAAAGAAGATGCCTGATGAGTGGAGAAAAAACACCTTGGTACCTATCTACAAGAATAAGGGGATATACAAAGTTGCAAAAACTATAGAGGGATCAAGCTCATGAGTCATACCATGAAGTTATGGGAAATGGTGATAGAACGGAAGTTGAGAAAAGAGACACAAGTAAAAGAAAATCAATTTGGATTTATGACAGGCAGATCCACCACCGAAGCGATATACCTGTTAAGAAGGATGATGGAGAGGTATCGTAGTAATAAAAGGGATCTACATATGGTGTTTATTGATTTGGAAAAAGCATACGATAGGATGTCAAAGGAAGTCTTATGGAAGGTTTTAGAAAAGAGGAAAGTAAAGATAACATATATTCGTACAATTAAAGACATGTATGATGGGGTCACAACTAGTGTGAAGACCTAAGGTGGTGTGACAAAGGAATTTTCTATTAGTATAGGATTATGCCAGGGATCATCCTTAAGTCCATATCTTTTCACATTAGTCTTGGAAGTACTCACAGAGCACATCCAAGAGCCCGTGTCATCGTGCATGCTTTTTGCCGATGATATCGTCCTTATGGGAGAGTCAAGGGAAGACCTAAATAAAAAGTTGGACTTAAGAAGAGAAGCTTTAGAAGTATATGGTCTGCGCATAAGCCGTAGCAAGACGGAATATATGGAATGTAAGTTCAGTCTGAGAAGGGAAAACCCTAATATAGAGGTGAAGATTAGAGAAAATATCCTACCAAAAGTTAAAAGTTTTAAGTATCTTAGATGCATCATACAGGATAATGGAGAGATTGAACATGATGTAAATCATAGGATCCAAGCAGGTTGGTCAAAATGGCGGAGTGCATCTGGTTTTATATGCGACAAAAAAGTGCCTTTAAAATTTAAAGGTAAATTCTATCGCACTACTATAAGACCGGCTATACTTTATGGTACAGAGTGTTGGGCGGCCAAAGGAGAGCACGAACATAAGTTGAATGTGACAGAGATGAAGATGTTGAGATGGATGAGTGGTCATATGCAATTGGATAAAATAAGGAACGAAGATATAAGGGAGAGAGTTGGAGTAGCACCCATTGTGGAAAAGATGGTTGAATCGCATCTCAGGTGGTTTGGACATGTGAGAAGAAAACCGACAGAACACCCAGTCGGGAGGGTGGATGAGATGGAAGATGGACAAGGGATGAAAAACAGAGGAAGACCTAAGAAGACTATCCATGAGGTGGTCAAACGAGATTTACATTTAAACGGTCTCTTTGTAGACATGATACATGACAGAACACAATGACTGTCGTTTGATTCATGTAGCCGACCCCACCTAGTGAGACAAGGCTTTGTTGTTGTTGTTGAAGCGGTAAAGTGGAATTTTTCATTATATATTTCATAAGTGGTACGTGGGTTGCAAATAAAAAACATATCTATTTATCTATTTTTAATATGATAAAAATTTATATACATTAATTTTTATGTGAAATTGATATTTAAGAATCGTTAGATGGTTTGATAAGTTTAATTAAATTATCATCTACGGTTCTTAATTATAAATTTTATATGAAGATAAATTGCAGATAAGTTTTTATGATTAGATAAAATTTTGACAATGTAAAATTTTTAAACTTTATAGCCAAAATTTTGGTGTAACTGTCGTCTCCTCTTTGATTTTTACTGTTGGTCTCTTCATTTTTAATTTCATTCTCATTCTCGTTAATTCATTCTTTGATTCCTCCTTAATATCATTATCTATATCAATAAGGATATTCATAAAATCTATCTGAAAAAAAAGGCAAAAACGGTAGAACAAGTAATAATTTATAAGAGGTTTTTTTAACGATTTAAGATGTATGTTAGTGAATATATTAAGTGATTGTATAAAAATATCATTTGTAGAGCGTAATATCATAAAAAATACGGTAACAATATTTAATTTTCTATTATACAATCTCAACAAAAATCATTCTAAAAACAAACATAATTAAGATAGATCAGGCATTAATATCTAATGTATTATTTCCACACATTAATATAATTATTTTTTTATTTTCTAAAAATATGTATTGTTAGAGGTAATAATTAGTCCTTAATCATTTAAAGATAAATAATTGATATGCGAAATAAAATTCAAATCTTTCATACATAATCAGAATTTCAATTAAATTTTTAAAATCTTTTGATATATATTGATTTAAAAAAAAATTAAATCAACTTACATTACACCGCTACATTAGAATTATCATGAATGATGACTAATTAAGCAAGTAGTTAGAGATATATGGGTACAAAGATCAAGAAATAACTAGAACACGAGACAAGAGTAACTTGGCTAATAGTTTAATTTTAATTGGTTAATATATGTGCCGAAAAGTTTGAAAAGTCAAATAAGGTAAAAAAAAAAAAAAAAATCATGCAAAAGGTACATCCACAAGTTTCTTACGGCCAATACTTACGAATAGTTTATTATCTACAAGGTTTTAGAAAGTGTTTTAACTGTAAGTTGGGACCTGATTTGGTACTCTCAAATTATTTGGAGTTTTAGTGTTCTTTAATTAAAAATAAGAGAAAAAATTTGTTTGGAGTTTTAGTGCTTCTTAATTAAAAAGAAAGAGAAGAATCATCGTTTAATTATTAAGGAAAGAGAAAAGAATCAGCATTAAATTTTATTTGGGTTAAATTTTTTGTTTTAATTTAAATTTATTTTATTTTTAGATTGATATTAAATTATTATAAAATTATGATAAAAATAAAAATTTAAAAGAATTAAAAGGATATTTTTTTTTGGTGACTAATTAAAAGGATATAATACTCTTATTATTCTAAAATTTTTTTATTTAAACAAACATATTCGTATTATTTTAAATTAATATGAATAAATTTATTTAAAATTTTTAAATTTTAAATAAATATATTCATCTTATTTTAAATAAACGTTCTCGTATTATTTTTTAAAGCGGTTAAACATGTTTTTTAAATATCTTAACAAAAGAGATAAATATATGAAATCTTTTAAATTAATAATATTAAAGTGTATATATAAGTACATAATATCTGAAAAGATTAATAAATCTTACCTAAAAAATATAGTTAGAGATATTTTTTGCTTAAGATAATAAAAGTAATACGAATAGAAAATCACGAAGGAGATGTAACGTTGAACAAGACACCGGTAACGGTGGTGAACAACGGTAATAGATTTGGTTAGAAGTGAGATTTAAGAAAGAGAGTTATGAGGTAAAATAAATATAAAAAATTTTTTAATTTAAAGTAGAAGAGGTAAAATAAATATAAAAAAAATAAAAATTTTAACTGCAAAAAACTAATTTAAAAATAAAAATATATAAAGTATTAATTTATTAAATAATTAAAAACTTTGTACACGGTTGATTCACCAAACTATTAGGAAGTATTGTAAACGTAATATTAAAAATAATGAGTATATTAATTTTTTAATTTATAATTAACAAATTTATATAATTTTTTTTTAAATCGAATAAATATAATTAATCATATGAATATAATAATATGAATACATTTATTTTTATTAAATTAAATTAAGTTATTAATGAAATTATATTTATTTAACTTTTAATTTAAAAATTTTATAATTTAAAATTTTAAATTATGTAAATAAAATTAGATTAAATAAAAATTAAAATATATCGATTTAGATCGTACTGGAATGAGTTTATGAAATTCTAAAATAAAATAAATCTTAAAAGATAAAAATAAAAAAATTGTTATGGAAAACAATAATTTTTTTATTTTATTTCAATAAAAAAATTAACACTAATAAAACACTAATTAAAAAAATGTTGCTTAATAAATAAAGATGGGAGATTAATATTTTATTATTTTTATTTAAAAATATAATTTTATGTTAGTGTTAATTTTTTAAATATTAACTTTTTAAAAAAATATAATTTGTTGGCATTAATTGTTTGATGATGTTATCAATATATAATAAAGGCTCTATTAATAAAATACCTATTAAAAAATTGTGTCAACATATATTACAATATTAATAATGTAAAGGAGTTTCAAAACTCCAAACATAAAGGGAATATTGTAACATCCACCCTGTAAATTGTATTGCAAATCACCGCCTACGACATTTATAAATAAGCCAGGTGATAGTTATATGCTTGTAATGTGTGTTCCATATAATGAGAAAGGTCATGAATTAAACCTCTTTTATTATTTTTTTAAAGTGTTAGTGAGTTTGAGAGATAAAAGATATGGTGGTGTTATTTATGTGAGTTAGAGATTTTGGGACTAATAAATTATTTGGTCATAGAGTTAGTATGACAAATATTTTTAATGTTGTGTGGTTTGGTCCTAAATTAAATGGAAAAGTTGATTATAATTATTGGGAGACTTTGATGTCTACCTATTTGAAGGTTTAAGACCTGTGAAATTTTATTGAACTAGTTTGCAAGAAGGAGCAGATGCTGCCCAATAGAAGAGAGATCAATTAGCGCTGTCTCAAATTCACCAAGGTGTAAATTATACGGTGTTTGACAAAATAACAAATGCCAAAAGTGCAAAAGAAGTATGGAACATGTTGGAACTGTCATACAAAGACGTAGATAAAGTCCAAAAAGTAAAGCTACAGTCTTTACGAAGAGAATATGAAAGTTATGAGATGTCTAGTTTAGAAACTGTTAAGCAATATTTTACTCATGTTACAGATCTTATCAATAACATGAGAGTTTATGAAGAAGACATGCTCGATAGTAAAGTGGTGGAAAAAATTCTTCGCACCATGCCGATAAAGTATGATCATGTGGTGACTACAATACTAGAGTCCCACGATATGGATACCATGATGATTGTAGAGTTGCAAAGAACCATAAAAAGCCACATCAGCAGAATATTGGAGAAGTAAAAAGAATCAATCAAAGAAGTCATGAAAAGTCGGGTGAATTTAAACAATGTTGCATAATCAAGCCGTACATAAGAAGAATGAGGTCAAGGTTTTAATTTTCAAAGTAGAAGTAGAGGAAGTTTTAGAGGAAGAGTTCGCAAAAATTATAACCATGGAAGTTATAATAATTTTACATTGCCTAATCAAGGAAAGGTGGAACAAATTTCAGACATGCCAACCGAAAAGAGGTCGAGGCAATTTTTATCAAGAACGAACCAATTTCAACTGCTTTTATTATGAAGATATAGACACAAAGCAGCAGATTGCATATTTAAAATGATGAATAATAATCAAGCACACATTGTAGAAAATCAGCATCAAAATATTGATGATAATCCGGTACTCAAACTTTATTTTTTACAAGTAATTCATGTTTTAAAAATGGAAATATATGGTACTTGGATAATGCTTGCAGTAATCATATGTCTGGTAGAAAAGAATTATTTTTTTCACTAGATGATTTAGTTAAACTATTATTGAAGTTTGGTAATAGTACAAAGATCACTATTGAAGAAAAAGAACAAATGCCAATTAGATTGAAGGAAGGTTCTCTGAGTTATATTTTTGATATTTTGTATGCTCTTGAACTTTATTACAATTTACTGAGTATGGAACATTTATCTGAGAAGGGATGTAAGATGATAACATATCGTGGATATTGCACTGTATTTGACAACAATGGAAGGTTTATAGATAAAGTAAATATGACTTCAAATAGAATGTTTTCATTAAAAATTCAACATGTTAATCCCTCTTGCATGAGTTTTGTGATATTTGATGATAACTGGCTGTGGCATATGAGGTTTGAACATTTTCATTTTTCTGGCCTGAACTATCTGTTAAGAAAAGAACTTGGTCTACCACGAATTCATATTCCTAATTGTGTTTGTGAGCTTTGTCAATTAGAAAAGAAGCACAGAGATTCATTCCCTACAGGAAAGTCATGTAGAGCTAGAAGATTACTTAAAATTATGCATTCAGATCTTTGTTCTGTTAAAGTTTCAAGCAATAGTGGTAGCAGATACTTTATCACTTTTATTGATGATTTTAGTATATATACATAGGTATACTTTTTGAAGCAGAAATCAGAAGCATGTAATATCTTCAAGACATTCAAGGTATTTGTCGAAAAATAAAGTAGTTGTAAAATTAAAATTTTTAGAACAGACAGAGGGACAGAATATCTTGCATGTTCAGATTACTTTAAGCAACATGGAATTCAACACCAACTAACAATCATATATACTCCTTAATGGAGTTGCTAAAAGAAAGAACAGAACCATCATGAATATGGTCAGATGCATGCTCAAGTCAAAATGAATGCCTAAAGAGTGTTGGGCAGAAGCAGCCGCAATAGCAGTTCATATTTTGAACAGGTGTCCAACAAAGAGTGTTCGTGTTAAGACTCCAGAAGAAGTTTGGAGTGGAAAGCGGCCTTCCCTTCATCATTTCAAAGTATTTGAGTGTATTGCTTATGCCCATGTTCTAGGTCAATTAAGAAAAAAGTTAGATAATAAAGGCAAGAAGTGTATCTTTATCAGCTATAGCACAGACTCAAAGATACACAAGTTGTACAATCCAAAAACAAAGAAGGTGATCATCAACAGAGACGTGACATTTGATGAGAAAGACATGTGGGACTGGAGAACAAAGACAGAAAAGCAACCGATTGTAATTTCAAATACGTGTGATGAAGTAGAAAAACGCAACCTAACACAATTGAACAACCAAAATTATCTAGAAGACCTCAAAGAGAGTGGAGATTACCTACTAGATTAGCATATTATAAAGTTGGCAATGACAACGATCCGTCCGATGAAAAAATCATAAATTTTGCTCTATTTTCATATTTTGAGCCATTGAACTTTGAAGAAACCTTAGAGACAATTAGAAGAAAGCAATGGATGAGGAGATTCATGCCATTAAAAAGAATGACACATGGTAGCTGGCAGATTTACCAGCAAATAAGAAGCCGATTGGAGTAAAGTGGGTTTACAAAACTAAATATAAATCCAATGGTGAAGTTGATCATTTCAAAGCAAGATTAGTTGCTAAGGAATACAAACAAAAGCCAGGTATCGATTACTTTGAAGTATTTGCTCCTGTTGCTAGATTAGACAATATCCGTATGATTATTTCACTCTCGGTTCAAAATAAGTAGAAGATACATCAAATAGATGTAAAGTCTGTATTTCTAAATGAAACTTTAGAAGAAGAAGTGTATGTTAAGCAACTTATAGGATATGAAATTCCAGGAGAAGAAGATAAAGTTTACAGGTTGAAAAAAACTTTGTACGGATTAAATCACGTACTAAGAGCGTGATACAAGAAGATTGATTCTTATTTTGCTAAGAATGGTTTCAGAAGATGTCCATTTGAGCATACTCTTTACATCAAGTTTACCGAATATGAAGATATCTTGATCGTGTGTCTTTATGTTGATGATTTAATTTTTATTGGTAACAATTTGATAATTGTAGAATTCAGGGAGGCTATACTAAAATACTTTGAAATGACAGATATGTGTTTGATGTCTTACTTTTAGATGAAGCATTCAAAACCAGTTCCTACTCCAGTCGAAGAAAAGTTTAAGTTGTTAAGAGAAGATAAAGAAAGAACAGTAAATCTCACTTATTACAAAAGTTTGATTGAAAGTCTAAGGTACTTGACTGCGATTAGACCAGATATCGTGTTTGGAGTTGATTTTCTTAGTAGTTTTATAGAGGAGCCTTGTACCCACCATTTGTAAGCGACAAAAAGAATTCTTCGATATATCAAATGTACTTTAAATGATGGTATTTTTTATGAAAATACTAATGAAGTAAATCTTGTCGGCTACACTGATAGTGATTGGGTTGGAGAAATTGAAACAAGAAAAGGTACGTCGAAATTTCATTTCATCTTGATTTTGATACAATTTTATGGTCACAAAAAAACAACCAGTAATAGCACTCTCTATAGCAGAAACAAAATACATAGCAGCAGCAAGTTGTGCAACGCAAACAGTTTGGCTAAGAAGAATTCTTGAGTAATTAAATGAGAAATAAAATACTCTAACAACGATATTTTGTGATAACAAGTCGGTTATTACACTTTGTAAAAATTTAATGTTTTATAAAATCAGAGAGTTGGCAAATAAAAAAGAAATTATGATCAAGTACTGATTTACCGAAGAATAAGTTGCATATTTATTTATAAAGTTATTAAAAATCGAAATATTTTATAAGTTAAAAAAGATGTTAGAAATAATCAATTATGCAAGTTTGATTTAAGGAAGATAATGTTGATTAAAAAAAATTTAAATCAACTTGTATTACATAGCCACATTAGAATTATCATGAATGATTACTAATTAAGCAAGTAGTCAGAGGTGTATAGATACAAAGATAAAAAAAATAACTAGAACACATGAGACAAGAGCAACTTGTTAATAGTTCAATTTTAATTGGTTGATATATGTGCTGAAAAGTTTGAAAAGTCAAAGAAGGTAAAAGAAATCATGCAAGAGGAACACCCACAAACTTCTTATTGCCAATACTTAGGAATAGTTTATTATTTACAAGGTTTTAAAAAGTGTTTTAGCTCCAAGTTGTATTGTAAATAACCGCCTATGATATCTATAAATAGGTGGTAGTTATATGCTTCTAATGTGTGTTCCATATAATAAAATGGGATACTACACAACCATGTAATCATATAATCAAGTTGGTCCAACATTAAAAAAATCCAATACCATTAAATAAAACGTGAAATACACGCGCCCAATACACATGAAATCGCTCAACGCTTCTTCTCCCCCACGCTTCTTCTTCTTCTTCTTCTTCTTCTTCTTCTTCTTCTTCTTCTTCTTCTTCTTCTCACGCTCGTTTACGCACGGAGCGTCTTCTTCTTCTTCGCCTTCTTCTTCGCGTTCCTCTTTCTCCTCCTGCTCCTCCTTTTTTGCGTTCCTTCTTCTTCACGTGTTTTCTCCTTATCATCATTCTTTTGTTGTTGTTGTTGTGCTGTATTTTTTTGTCTTTTCTTCCTTCTCTCTCTGGTGAAGAAGCAGTAGAAGGTGAGGAAGAAGAGTTTTGAATAGTGCAGAATGAACCGAACACAACACTCATAGTGAACCGAACATAGTACTCATGGTGAACCAAAAATAATACAATTGTATAGTACTGAGTGAACGAAACATATCCATTATATAAAATCAAATTCAAACAGCTTTCTGCAGAATGAACCGAACACAGTACTCATGGTGAACCGAAAACAATACAATTGTATAGTACTGAGTGAACGAAACATAATCCATTATATAAAATCAAATTCAAATAATTCTGCCTACAATTTACATATTATCAATTTAATTCAATTCAATTCAGTACACCTCCGTCCATTTAATTCAATTCAAAATAGCAATTGCATTCCATTCAATTCGATTCAAAATTGAATAATTCAAACTTTGTCAGTTTGATTCATTTCAGAAGAGTAATCCAAATCGCTCTCCTGTTTACCAAAAAATTATGAACCCCTAAACACGAAAACCAGAACCCTGAACACTGAACCCTGAACCTATAAACCCTAAATCCCTAAAACCCTAAAACCTAAACCCTAAATCCTACACCCTAAAACCTAAACCCTAAACCCTGAACCCAAACCCTGAACTCTGAACTCTGAACCCTAAATGCTAAACCCTAAACCCTAAATCCTGAACCCTACCGTAAACCCTAAATCCCTAAAACCATAAACCCTGAACCCTAAACCCTAGACCCCTAAACCCTAAACCCTCAACCATGAACACGGTGAACCGAAATTAATACACAGGGTGAACTGAAAGTTTGAAACACACTGAATCCCTGTACACTGAACCCTGAACTCATAAACCCTAAACCCTGAAACCCTATCGTCATTCTTTTGTTATTGTTGCTGTTGTATTTTTTTATCTTTTCCTCCTTCTCTCTCTGGTGAAGAAGCAGTAGAAGGTGAGGAAGAAGAATTTTGAATAGTGCAGAATGAACCGAATACAGTACTCATGGTAAACCGAAATCTTAGTTATGGTGAACCGAAATCTTAATTACGGTGAAACAATTATATTGTGCTTAGGGAAGAAAACAGAACATATTGGTCTAATTTTTGTTAGACTCCTTTCTGCGGACCGAACTGAAAACATGAAAGTGATGAACCACCTCTTTAGTACTTATCGAACCGAAAAGTTACTCACATTTACTTAGAGAGGAAGAAGAGTTTTGAATAGTGCAGAATGAACCGAACACAGTACTCATGGTGAACCGAAATCTTAGTTATGGTGAACCGAAATCTTAATTACGGTGAAACATTTATATAGTGCTTAGAGAAGAAAACAGAACATATTGGTCTAATTTTTGTTAGACTCCTTTCTACGGACCGAACCGAAAATATGAAAGTGATGAACCACCTCTTTAGTACTTACCGAACCGAAAAGTTACTCACATCTACTCTACTACTCACAATTACTGACACTCACAATTACTCACAGTTACATATTATCAATTCAATTGAATTCAATTTAGATGTAGATCACCTCAGTCCATTCAATTCACTTCAAATAAAATTAAAAATTTCATTCCATTAAATTTGATTCAGAATCAATAATCCAAACCTCATCAAATTGATGCGTTTGAGAAGAATCATCAAAATCGCACTCATTCAACTGATTTGAAGTTGATTCATTCATTGTTTCAATTCAAAAGTGCAGATCGAAGAAAAAAACGAAGAAGATGATGAACGACAAAGATAATTGCGTTGAATCAATCCAGATCTATAATGCAGAGAAGAAAAACGCGAAAGAGGAGAACAACGAATTTAATTAGGTTGAAGAAGAAGAAGAAGAAGAAAAAGAAGAAGAAGAAGAAGAAGAAGAAGAAAGAGGTTTATGTTGTATGAAAAAGTTTACGTTGAGAAACGTTGATAACGCAAAATAAAGATTCGTTATATAGGTTATAAGAGGCGCGTGTAAAATAAATGGGAATATGGGGCGTGGAATAAAAATTACTTGGATATCATCCATGTAATTTTTACATGAATGTAGAACTTCTCCTATTTGAAATGTACCTCGAATCTAAGCATGCATATTAATAAATAAAAAATTCTTCAAAATAAATCAAGATATCTTAAATTTCTTTTTTAAAATAAAAAAAAGCAACGCAACAAAATATGCAAAGAACCGTTGAAGCAAAAAATGTCCCATTCATAAAAGTCCTGTCTGTCCATCATAATTCATAAACAAAAATAAAAAAAAAATATTCATTTATTGCGAATCACTGAATAATTGTCCATTCAATTCAAATTAACACAACACAGCACTATATTCTCCTTCTCTTCCCTTCATTCACTCTCTCTCACACATTCATTCTTTCGTTCATTCCCTGTTCCAATCTTTCACACATTCGTTCGTTCGTTCGTTCATTTGTTCGTTCTGTGGAAATCATTTCTTCAGAATTCGAAAAAGGTTCCTCCTTTTCTCACTTGTGATTTCATAATTGCTTCAAACATATATCCCCATCTGGATTTTTCTTTCAAGAGCTGTTCTAAGATGCATAATCTGATTAACGTGATAATTATTTCCACACAACAGCGATTTTGATTTTAAAATTCTCATCTAATCTGATTTTTTTTATTTATCTATTGGGAGAATTTGACAACTTCTTCGAAACAAAGTCTGCATCTTATTAAGGGAATGATGCCATGCCTAGTGAAATTGAACATTTTGTACCTTTGTGTTGGGTTTGATAATGTTCTTTTATAAAATGTTAATAATTTTGAAATATGTTGTTGGATTAAGCAGGTAGGGTATTGACAATGATGGTTGTTATGGCTCTCTAACAAGAGAGTAGGGGTTTGATTAAGGTTTTGGTGTTGAAGTAGATGATTAGTTGTGGGGGATGTGGAAGGTTCTTGCGAGGAGTTCTGGAGCTACTGAGTTGAATGACTTCTATCCCATTAGACCGGAATGCCAAGCCGACGCTCCAGCTCCTCGTTTTAAGCCAAGGGTGAGAGTTCTTTTTGTGCTTTAGCTCATGCTGCTGAATTTTGTTTGATAAGATTTGCACATCAATTGAATGAGTTGTGTCAAAAGAAAGAGTTATGTTGTTTGTATACCTAATTCCAAGCCTGGAAAATAAGAGTTTGATTGTTAGAGTTGGGATCATAGCAAAAGTCTTTTGCTGGTAGAATGGATCTCAGTATGGTGTATGAAGAGATATGTGTCCAGAAAACATATCGTCAACTAAATTTAGTTATTTTGAGTAGTGATTATACTAGTATTGCCACACTCGATTAGATGATATGCAACTCATTGAAACTTGTACAAGGTAGAAAGATCAAAGTTTGCTTTTTGTGACATCTGTAGCTTACCCCACGTAGGCAATTTTTAGATTTTTACGTAGGTTGATATGTCTAACTGATCCCAACTAGTCGAATAAGGCTTAGCTGTCATTGTCATTGTATATAATATAGATGCTTTTCAGTATTATTGTTGCAATTTTCATATATTTGAAAGTTTACATAAAAGGCTTTTGTGATTTATACGCTGCACTTTTGTTTTGGCACAGGCTGGCAAAACTCTAAGTCAAAGAAGATGGAATTCATCATTCGATGCAGAAGGTCACTTGAACATTGCCAAAGTGCTTAGACGAATCCAGCGCGGGGTAATCTATATTTTCTATCTCGATACTGGTCACATGATCGAATCTGTTAATAATGACATTTTTTTCTTTTGGTTTCTACCTGTGTGGTTGCCTCTGAATTTGCGGATTTGTCATTGATTACTTGCATTTAACAACATTGTGACCTAATAGATTGTAGACGGTAGCTATATTAATGAGAAGGGCTAGTTTATAAATTACTCACTTCAAAGTGCCTTAGACATTGTTCTCTGTGAAACAAATACCTTTTGATGATGATCTATGATAACAGTCTGATCTGCACTTATCATTGTCACTATTCAGGATTCTCTCTCTCGCTCTCCTTTTTCATTTGTGCTTATTGCTACCCATATCTACTTCTATGAATCATGTAGGGTGTCCATCCTTCAATCAAAGGGGAAGTATGGGAGTTCTTGCTAGGTTGCTATGATCCTAACAGTACATTTGAAGAACGGACGGAGCTCAAGAACCGTCGAAGGTATATTATAGTTGAAGCATATCTCTGTAGAATTAATAAATCAGATTAAATGGGTTATTCTAACAGTAAAGCTCAAATTTGTTCTCTGAAGATAAGCATGACGTCCAATTTTTCCTTTAAATATACATTCTGTAATCTTTTAGAGGACTGTTTTGAGTGTTTTCTCATAAAATACTGCTCATTGCCATACGTCATCGGCCAATGCAACCGTCCTCTAGTTGTCATTGCGAGCATGACTTCCCTTTTATTGCTGTTACTAGTGTTTCCTGTCTGTCACTCCCTGTTTCCTATCACCATTATAGTGCTCATATACAATTATTGGCCAATGTTCATATCATGCCATTCTAATCAAAATTGTGAAATGAAAATTGTTACCACTTGGGTGACCCTTTTGTCTGTTATTTTTATTCTTCGTGCCACATAATCTATGAACAAAAGGGTTATTGTTTTGTAACTTTGACACCTATAATTTCTAGAATGTATCAACATGAGATTGGGTAGCTACTGATGTTTCCTCTCTACTCCATGTTGGTCTTTCTAAATGCAAAATGGTGCTTGTTTAAATGTTTTAGGGTGTAAACCCTACATCTTCTCACCATTTGTTCTCTCTCTCTCTCTCTCTCTCTCTCTCTCTCTCTCTATTTACTGAAATTAAACAAAATGAGTAAATAAAATCATTTATAAATTGATTATGCAGGGGACAGTATGATATGTGGAAAGCAGAATGTCAAAGGATGGTTCCAATGATTGGTAGCGGAAAATTTATTACAACACCCCTCATCGATGAGGATGGCTACCCAATAGATAAATCTTTGATAGGTGTCCAACCTTCAAATAAGAAAGTTTTGCAGTGGATGCAAGTGTTACATCAGATTGGTATGTATACACTGCTGCATAAATAGTGGATACATATTTCCATTCTGCTTTATTTAGTTTAGATCTACAAATTTCAAATTTTGAGCTTCACTAAAGATTAAAGCTCGTGTCTATTAACTCTTCTTTTGCAATCATAAAATCAGTGGCATGTAAATTTTCTTCATAAATGTAAATATCATTAATGTAACACCTGAAGAAATTATTTACAAAATAATGAATTAAATATGTAGTGATGGAAATGGTACAACCTGGCTTACATAGCATATAACTTATACTGACAATGATAAGTCATTAACACAGGGTGGTAAGCAACCTTGATCCTTGGACAAGAATGCAACTTCTAATCCAAGGAAGATACTTCATACTTCATAACCTTATGCTTCCTTCTATCGTGAACTATTCCTATGGGCCAAACATGTGGGTTACCTGGTGATCTCACGAAAAGGGGGAAAACTTTGAGATGTTACTTTAAAGCAAATATGCAACCTGCTCGTCTATCAAAATTTTCATGAAAAAGCAATGGCTGCATATAATTTTCACTACCCTAAATGATAACCTGTTAATAAAAGTCTGAGAATTCATCAAAATTGACTAGGAACCTGCAGGTTTATGTCTTAGATAAGGAGTTTTAAATCAGAATGTCTTGTGCATGAGTTCTGACTTCTGAGGGTGATTGCATATGTTCCATGATGTTCTCATGAAAAGGGCATCATATAATAGTTTCATAATTTAACGCTGTTTTTTTCTTCTTAAGAAAGCTTGTTTTATAAATAATTTATTTGTCATAATAGCATCTGTGATGACAAATTTGTATTGTAGGCCTGGATGTTAATCGAACTGATCGAGCACTTGTCTTTTATGAGAGTGAAGCTAATCAAGCAAAACTTTGGGATGTTCTATCAGTTTATGCGTGGTTGGATGATGATATTGGTTATGTGCAAGGTGAGACTCTCTCTTCTAAATTTTCAAATGATGAGTTGAAAGAGCTCCAAAAATGGGACATTCTAAAGGGACCACATTTACTTTTCAGGAATGAATGATATATGCTCACCTTTGATTATTCTCATCGAGAACGAAGCAGATAGCTATTGGTGCTTTGATCGTGCAATGCGAAGGATGGTATGCTAGATGTACTGAACAATAAAATTTCCTTAACATGCTAGTTCTAGATGTTTCTGGTATCAGTAATTGATATGTAGCAATACAACCTTGTGTTCCTGAGGAATTATTTAACTAAAAAGATTTGTCGAAAGCTTTGTTTGTGTTTGAATCCTCTCAGGAAAGTGACTGTCATGTTCACAGTTCCACCGTTTCTTTCATTATTCTAAAAAAAATGTTCAAAAGATAAAAATCAGTGGTAGAGATGTGAATATGACAAGGTCATGTACTCATGTTCATGTTGACCATGAGAGGATAATTACCGTTTTTTAATGGAGCTAGAATTGTGCTTGATAGGCATGCCAATTTGGTGATATTATTCACAAAACTTGTATATTGTCACACATCTAGTAGTTTTAGATAACTAGAGATAACAAGAGACATGCATGAGAATGAAAGTGATTCCTCAAGGAGTAGTTACCTATTTCTTTCTTGTTGTAATGATGTTGTCCTTTTTGTAGAAATTCAACTGATACAGTTGATCATTGTATTACTACATTTGGTTCTAATGAAGAATTACTTATTTCTCACTAAGTTATCATTTAGTAGTTTGCTGTAGTTTATTGTTTTCTTTTCGAAGATTGAAAATGTTTAATCCCAATCAATTCATATTTTGGTGTTTTCTCCTGCTGTTGTTTTCCCAACAGAGAGAGAACTTCAGGACCAGTGCAAGTTCAATGGGGGTGCAATCTCAGTTGGCTACGCTCTCACAGATAATGAAAACAGTTGATCCTAAACTTCACGAACACCTTGGTCAGTAAAACTTCTTTGGCCAGCTTCTAATACGATACGAGATAGTTCCATAGTTTAGATTCTTCTATCTTTTTAATTTATACTAGAAGCAGTCTCAAATGGCTCCAAGTGGTGTGAATAATTTTCAATTAAATAGTGAATCTTTTTGGTAAAGAATTCTTTCTTCTTTGTTAATCGTGTTTAAAGGTTGCTTGATGATAGATACTTGTACATATACCTGCACTTGTGTCCTATGAAACTTCATACTGTAGCAGTTTGTGGCCCCTCCCAGTGGGAGAAGTATCCTGAAAGCTTGCAATCATGAAGGAAAAAAGCGTCTGTATAAATATGCAAGAAAAAATCCTTAAGCTTCATCTCTTTTTATTTCACAGAGGATTTAGATGGTGGAGAGTATCTATTTGCATTTCGCATGCTGATGGTTCTTTTTCGAAGAGAATTTTCTTTCGCAGATACTTTGTATCTTTGGGAGGTAAGGATAAAATGCTATTAACAATATTAATTTCATTGATAAATAAACTCGTTTATACGTAGATGAGCCATCTTTCTACTATCTTGATGAGATTGAGTTTGGAGCTTATTTTGGCTTCAAATTGATAGCTCAACTTATGACATAACATAGATTGTTTCCAGTTGATATGGGGAATGGAATACAATCCAAACATCTTTGCAAAATACGAAGAGCCAGAACGAGCTAAAGCAAATGCCTCTCCACAAACACTAAGTGACAAGATTTTGAAGCAATATGGAAAATTTGAGAGAAAAAATGTGAAGACGGGCAATGCAGAAGAAAGTAGTGCACTAGCTGTTTTCGTTGTTGCAAGTGTGCTAGAAATCAAGCATAGGCGGATTTTGAACGAGGCCAAGGGCGTCGATGACGTTGTCCAGGTTTGTCTTCTTTCAAATGCATGTGTCAATATACATATATATATACTTGAATATGTTTCTTGCATGTATCTCACTTAACTATCTCTTCAGATCTTGGGTGATATTACTTCGAATCTTGATGCTAAAAAAGCATGTGAGGAGGCATTGAAAATTCAGAAGAAGTACCTGAACAAGGTAATTTACATTCTCTATCTCCTCTAGTTATTTCAGGAACATCAGAGAATGCTTTTACTCTAGCAGCAAATATGTGGATCTTGATTTTTGCCATTGCCACTTTGTTTCTACTCTATTCACTTACAAAAATGCTCAATTTTATTTGTTTATATTTTTCTGTGTTTACGCAAATGAACTAAGAAAAACAAGATTTTGTTGTTTTAATTATTTTCTTTGCAAAAAGCTTGGAAACAAAATATAGAATGAAAGCAATGTGTTTATGTTATTATACGAGAATTTAATTTTGATGCACTATCAACGTAAAACAGTTTTACATGTACATCCAATTACATAACTCTACATTAGCAAAAATAACTATCTTTTACATTAACTGCGTGAATGGTCATCCAAAAGAAAGAATGTGATTGGATGACTATATAAAACGTTTTACACTGTCAGTGTATCAAAATTAAACTCATAATACAAATAAACTTAAAAATAATAGACAATGAAACAAGCCCTTAATAACTCTTTTTCCACTTTGTCCCCCCCCCCCCCCCCCCAAACATGAGATTGTTATGTTTGTAGAATCTTAACCGTTCAAAAATCTCCAATGACATGCATGACTTAATAATTTTGAATGGTTGATATTTAATGAACATGTTAGCCCTCAACACAAAAGGGATCCATATCCTATCTTTGGCATAAGATTCTTCTTACATACATTATTGGATACTATCGCTTTGCTAAAACCATGATTTTTGGCTCAAAACAAGAAACCAAACATGCTATGACCTTGCTACTGAAACAATCCCCAAATTTTGTGTGTCACATACAGAAAATGCGTACAAAATTTTTTGTCTCGGGAGATAAATTTTCTGTCCTCCCTGGGGAGGACAGTATGACTAAACAGAGTCAGAAATTTCAGTCTCTTTCTCTGTCTCCAGTATCTCGCCGTCTTTGGTATTTGTGTCTCCGAAACAGAACATCTTTCTAGTTTCCGACACACTACTTTGATTGTATTCATACAAAATCTGAGTTTTTCATTGGTTGTTCATGCAGGCCCAGGGCAAGAAGTGACAGAGCCATAGAGGCAGTAGTACATTTTCTCTAACTATTTGATTGGCAGCTGTGGTTAACATGATCTTGAGGTTTCAGCTTAGCCCCTATCCTTTTTGCTTTTTCTTTTTTCTCTTTTCTCCCATTTTTCTTTTACCCTCTAGTGATGGCTGTAGTTCCATGCTTCTCCAGTGTTGATCCTTGGAAATGAAGTACTAAGTACTTTGAATTATTCTTCAATACAAACGCCACAAGATCTAGAGACCCAGAAAACATCACCGTCTTCAGATTTTGTGCATGGGCCTCGCAAAAATACTTTTATTATTATTTATTTTTCTTCAACAACTAAATTAGTATCTATTGTATTAGTAATCTTAAAATAAGTTCATTCTGTTAGGAACAAAAATTAAATTTAAATAAAAAAAATGTTAGGTATGCTTTTGGTTTTAGCCAGGAACCAAAAAGTGTACTTCAAATGTACCTTTTTATTCGATAAATATTTTTCATAATAAAAAGATTTGAGAGTAAAATAGCCCAAATTCATTTGGATTCAAAGTCACCGATGAGAAAGAGTCGTTTTCTTTATTTATTTTTGTGAAATTTTGATATTGTTTTTAATTTTAAAAGATAAGATTAAACTAATATGTGTTTTGAAAACACATGTTAAAGTTACTATTTAAAATAGCTTTTATAAAAAAAGATGCATTCAAATTTTCAGTATATTGTTGGAATAGGAGTGGAGTAAGATTAGAATTGGAATTATATTAGGTTAGGTAAGAGGATAATTTGGATATTTTTAATGATTTGTAAAGTTTGATTAGTTTTGTTAAGAGAAATTTATTTTTTATGGGTATAAAGTTAATTTTAATTTTTTATAAATAAATTTATCAGCGTTTTAAACAAAATAGAAATAATAATTTATCCTAAAAAGTTAAAAACTTACCATAATAATCTTAACAAGCTTTCTTGTTGTAGAGCTCCATTTTCATTGTAGTATTATATATTTGCTCCACAATAAAGTGAAATTAACATTATTATTTATTTTAATAAAAGGTATAATATTAAGTTTAACCTAGCACTATGTTTAAGAAGATTAAATTTAAAAAAAAAAAAATAGTTGAAACAAAAAAGCATACTATTATCATTGTTGGGATAAACTTTAATTTTTATTTAGAGATAGTTTTAAATTTGTCTCTAATATTTTTTTTAATTTATTTTTGCCTTAAGTAATTTAAAAATAGAAATAAATACCAAATCAGTATTCGAAAGTTTCTGATGCTGACAAAATAGTACCTGATTTTTGTTATTAACAAAATGATCCCCAAAAATCAATTGAGTTACTTGGAGTTAAGGTTTAGGGGTGATGTGTCGATTAACAATTATCATATACAAAATTTACCCACTTTTAATTTTTATAATTAAAAAAAAACTCCAATTTCAATTTTTTTAAAACCCTAATCCTCTTTTTTTTCCTAAAACTCTCATCTTTTTTTTTTAAATCATCATCATTTTCTAAAACCCTAATCTCCTTTTTTTTTTCTTCTTCTTTTTTCTTTCAACGATGCTATTTTTGGGAATCAGGTAGTGATTAACGAGGCTCTGGTTGTAGTTGTGGTGGTGGTGGTGATAGCGGTAAAAGGGTGAGATTTTCTGCAGAGGTATCGCATGAAAGACTCTGTGTTCTTGAAACAATGGTTCAGTTTGCGATTGGAAAGGCGTGTGAAGAGAGAAAATGGGCGGTGGAGATTCGCGATCCAAGAAAAGGTGTTCGCGTTTGTCTTGGAACCTTCAACACCACCAGAGAAGCCACCAGGGCCTATGACAGAGAAGCTCGTAAGATTTGCGGAAAGAAAGCAAAAGTGAATTTCCCCAACGAGGATGACGAACCTTCCTCCTCCTCCAATTTGAAGATCGAGTAATCATCCTCCTCTGTATTAATATAGTGATGCCAACAACAACAACAACAATAACAACAACAACATGAACAACCAGGTAAGGATTCTGAACCTCTACGATCTGAATTATGGAGGAGCTATTGGTGTTGGTGGTGCCATCAACGCAGACCCATTTGTGAGTTGTGTTGATGATAATTCTGAGTATGGATTTGGTTCTGGTTTGGTATCGGAGGTGGCAGGTGGGTCAAGTGGTGATCAACAACATCAAGAGGAGAAGAAGAGCTACGAGGTGGAGAAGCTTTTGGAGGAGTTAATGACATATGAAAAAAAATGAGAAATGAAAAAAGGGTTGAGTCTTGAGAAGAAGGGGTTGAGTATCAGAGAAGCATCTTTGGTTAGAAGAATAAAAAGAATGAGGAATGTAGATGAAAATGAAAAGGATTTAATTGGGAAAGAAAATTAATGGATGATGATGAGAAAGGGGAAGAGATGAGAGTTTTAGAAAAAAGAGGGTTATGGTTTTTAAAAAATTAAAATTGGGGATATTTTTTAAATTATAAAAATTAAAAGTGATTAAATTTTGTAATTATTGTAATTGTTAACTAACGCGTCACCTTTAAACCTTAACTCTAGGTAACTCAATTGACGGTTGGTCGTTTTTGTCAAATTTTAAAATCTTTCGAAAATCATTTTATCAATAACAAAAGTCAAGTACTATTTTCTCAGCGTTGAATCTTTCGAATACCGATTTAGTATTTACCTCATATATTTTAATGTTATCCATTCAATAATCAAAATTCAAATTACCAAAAAAGGGCTTAATATCAAGGTTAAAGTGTGACTTTAATGATGTATAGGCACCACAAATAGAGATTGTCTCTTTCTTTCAAAATAAAAACCTAATGATTGGATTTATATTTTCTTGACATCAATAATCTGTAATATAACAATCATATGTTCATGAATAGGGGTGGCAAACGGGCCTAAACATGTTGGGCCGTCCCACGTAACCCGCCAAAAAAGGCGGGTAGGGTTGAAAAATTGGGACCGCTAAATAGCAAAAGCCCGCCTAACCCGCACCGCTTAAACCGCAGGCTTTGGCGGGTGGGCGAGTTTCTCCGCCGGGCTAAGGTTTTTTTTAGTGATGGGGTATTTTTGAAATTTTTTTGCCAAAACCTAACTTTACCGAACCTAACTTACAAGAGTATAAAGATAAAAATTAAGTGTTTTGGATTATGTTTATATTACTTTGGAGACAATATTTATAATTATGTTTTGGATTATATTTATTTTGCTTTGGAGTGAATATTTATACTTATGTTTTGAATGAAAACTTGATTTATAATTATATTTATTAGATATTTATAATTACAAAGACTTTAATGTTTGTGAATATAAAAAATATAATTTTTTATGCCATTAGAAATTATAAATTTATTAATATGATTGTGAAATTATATATATTATTTAGTAGTTAATAGTAAAAAACAAAAAGAGGAGTTTTGACGGGCTTAGCCCGCCAGTCCGCCAGTCCACAATTAGACGAGGTGGGGTGGGATTTTAGGACCGCCTCACTAGGTGGGGCAGAGTGGGCCAGCCCGCCAAACGACGGGTTTTTAGCGGAACGGACTTCCCTACTTGTCATCCCTATTCATGAGTCATAACATTCACATCCTACACCCATTAATGTTGTTAGGTTTTGGACTTCTTTTTTACATGGAATAAAAACTTAAATATTAGTATTTTAGTCTATAAACACGTGAGAAAAAAGAAAAGAAAGTTTTTCAGTTTTCACACATATACAAAACTGTAACGGTAATTTTTTCTTGGAGATTTGTTAACTATTAGCTCAAGCTTAAATTTGTACACTGCATTCTAGACATCTGATTCTTCACTTTGACCATTTAAATTTTCGAAATGACGTCTGTGGTTGGAGTTATAAGCCATGCGGCAGCAACTTTGTTTTGTCATATTTTATTTTCTTGGTTATTGTTTGTAAACTTTATTACTTGGGTTGATTGGTTTGTTATATTATATGTATGTTTTGTTGAATAATTTGTGACTCTCTTATATTCTATTTTAATTAAAATGAAATAAGAGAAAGAATTTTTACGATAAGATCTTGGTTTGTTCTTGTTTTTATTTGTGCAATTTTTTTACTATAATTGGTGTGTATTTTATTTTAGTGAGTATTGTATCTCTTATTCTTATAAGTAGAAAATTATATGTTTTATCCTTAATTCCTTATTAAATGTATGATTGTCATATTAGTATCTTCACTAAAGATGTTAACTTTCAAAGGTATAACAAAAATATATTTAAAATATTAAGAATAAAATTAAAAAAAAATAAGAATTAAGGAATTTTTTTAAAATTTTTATACTTTATTCTCTTTGTTGCATTATATTCTTATGTTGCTGCATCAGGATGAAATGACATTTCTTCTTCCATTTCACTTAATAATATATTTTCTCGTAATTGATTTCAAACAAACTATGCCAACTAAGATGAACAATTTTCACTAGTTAGTGTAATCACATACCATTAATGTGTAAAAAAATACACGATTCTATGGAATTAGAAGGGAAAAAAAAGGAGATTGGGGGGAGGAGGGAGGGGTTAACCAAATTAAGAAACTCACATAATGATATACATATATATAAAAAATGTAAGGATTATCAAGAGGAATGTGCTCTAATTCTCCTATGCAACACACTAACTAATACCAAGTAAATCAAATTTTCTCAAAGATATCACACTAACTAGTTCCTCCTTCAGTTTTTTTTTTTTTTTTTCCCTCTCTCCCAATAACTAGTTTCTCTTTCATATTTGCTCATTTTCTTCAATGTGCCTCTGCTTGCTCCTAGACTTGGGTGTTGAGTCAAAATTCAAGTTACTTGATTCTGAAGATTGGTCCTTGGTCCTGGGCCTAGTGGACCCACTAGCATCTTTTGACTTCCTTGTTCTACCTTTCTTGGGAATGTCTTGTGGGCCACTTCTTGGTGACTCTACATCTGCTTGTTGGGCCAGAATAAGCCCATTAGAAGGAGATTCCTTGGACTTAGAAGACCTCCTTGATTGTCTAGGCCTGTCTGATGATTTCTCCTTTGTAGGAGATTCTTTTGATTCCTTTTTCTTTGTCACTTTATCTAAATGCATGGGTTAATATACACACACATTAGACGTGTAAAAAACTAAAAAATAAATTAAGGGTAAAGTTTTTTTTAATGTTTATAATTTTTTCAAAAATATTCTTAATGTTTAATTTTATTGAATGTTGTCTCTAAGATTTTTTATTCATTTAATTTTATTTTTAATATTTTTAATTTTTGTTAAAATTATTTGAACGTTTTCAATTTTATTAAAGCTTTAGATAAAGTTAGCGTGCATAGATAATTTTGACACAAATTAAAATTGTTAAGGACAAATTAAATAAAATTAAACGTTAAAAATTTTTTTGAAAAAAAGTTTAAGGATAAAAAATATAATGTGTCCATAAATAAATTAAGACCTTTAATATAATAATTAAAATTATACTTATAATTCAACATAAATTATAAATTTTGAGTAAAAAATTAAAAGTGAAAAATATTTTATTCTCTCCCTTAAAAGAAATATTAATGAGAAAAGAATAAATTTTTTTATACGTAAAATGAAATGTTAATTAACAGAAAGAGAATTTTTGCTCACTTATATATTTGTTTTATTTAATGAGAATAAATTTTTTTCAATCATTAACATTTTTCTTTGTTGGGATTGTTTAATCAAATAACAAATTCAGAAGAAGAAGAAGAAGAAGAAGAATGTTACCTTCGAAGTTGGTTGAATTATCCTGTTCTCTATTTTGAAGATCGCTGGGAACAAGAGGTGATGACGCCGACCTTGGAGAAGAATGTTTGAACTCATTCATCTGAAAATTTAAAAAAATTAACATTTAATTTACAAATTTTTTTAATCAAATTTGTAATATTCTTAACAAGTGTTTTTAGTAAGACATAACAAAAATTCAGAAAAGTATGATTAATTATAAATAAACACTCAAATAAAGAATTTTAGATGGACATTTTGGTTCTTAATAAAATTTTTATTTTTTTAGAAGTATTCGCAAATTAATTATATCAAACAGATTGGTTAACCCATTGTTAGAAATTTATTTGTTTAACATGCATATTAAAATTAATTGAAAGTGATGGAGAGAAACAATTTGTCTGACAAAAATATATATCAAAAACATCTAAACAATAAATATTTATTAAGACTAAAATATTTATCTAAAATTTTTTAAAAATTAATTTAAATATATATTCATTAATTAAATCATTCATATATATTTTTTAAACAAATACAATTATTTTAGCTACATGCTAATGGGACGACCCATTTAGGCATGAGAGCCCTCCATACTAAGATTTGGTAAGAAAGTGTAATTTTTCCGAGGCAAATATTGCACTATTTAAAAGAGCTTTTCGTTTTTTTTTTTTTTCAAGTTCTTATTATAAGCATTCTTCTAACTATATAATTCTAAACAATTATTCTAGTTTAGTAAAATTTAAAAGTTATTTATTTATGAAAATGTTTAATAATAATAAAAAATAATCTAAAAAGTCAGAATTTATCTTATTTAATATTTATTATAATAATTAATAAATATTAAATAAGATAAATTCTACCTGTTTTTTTTTTTTTCTCCATAGCATTATCGTTAATGTTTATTTCATGAAATACTATATGCTATATTGCTATTTACATTTAACATGTAGCATATGTTAGTACTTAATAGAAAAAACTAAGAATGACAACCAAAACAAACCACTTGTAAGTTTTAGTGGATGAAAAAATTATAAAAAAAATGACAAATAAAGAAAAATATATTTTATATAGTTTAAATCCTATTTAAGCAGAATATTAATTAATATACTATAAAATTAGCAAGTAGATAATTACCCAGCTAGGAGAATTCACAGAGGGACCATCATATCCTATATGGGCCACATGCTTTACATCTGTGGGATATCCAATTTGTATTTCTTTCTCTTTAGTAGCATCCGTTTCTATTGACCCAAAAAATACAAAAAAGTTGCATCAGGTTCTGCCAAGAGAATTTATTTAATTAATTTTATAAAAGGGTGGATGCAAACAATTATAGCAACAAATATTCATCTTTTTCCCGGGATATGATTTTAGGGTTTAGTCTATGCACTCTACATGGTCACTCATTAATCATACAACTTATGCAAAATATTATACAAAGAAGCCATATAATGAGTTGTTTGAAGAAATTGTTTGAATAACAGAATGTAAGGGCAAAAATATCATCAAGCTAATTTTCTTAATATGTAGTAAATGATAATGTAAGTCAAGGACACTTGTTAAGGAAGTCAAGAAAAATATTTTCATGTAAATTCTTAAAGGTTTAACCGAATTGAATGCACTCATTTTTCTTTTTTCTTTTGGGGTTTGCAATGATTTCATTACATGATGAGATTTACTTACCAAACATTTGAGAAATGTATCTAAGGCCTTTAAGAAGTCCTTTGACCTTGTTGCTTGAAGACATGCTCATCAAATATCTATCTAATAGCTTGAAATTTCTCCTCACAATTTATAAAGCCTATACTTTGATTATACCCTTTAGCATGAAAGATAAGAACCCAACATTAAATTTGAGACCCATGGTAAGAGCAAATATAAGGAAAGAACTTTTCTGTATTATTGAATTTCCACCCTATCATTAAAGTTCTTCCCTTTTAATCAAAAGGGCCACCACCTCAAGATTTTATGTGTCTTTGAATTGGAGAAAAAACCCAGAGAGTAGCCATCAATTAATTAATGTGGAACTAGGGTTGTGTGTTTGGGTTAATTTTGTTTCTTTGTCACTTGAAGAAAGAGAAAAAATAATGGCTCAAAAACCTAAAGTAGTTTTTGACAAATGTGTTTTAGGAATCTAACTAACAAAAGATCTGTTTAAGGAATGTATAACCATGTTTAACTTTGGTTTGATTCGGTGGCAATTGTTTGCTTTGTTGATTTTCCTAGTCAATCAAAACCAGAAGCTGGTCGAAATTTTAGGTGTGACAATGAGAATTAATTAAAAGGAAATCAATTTTGAAAGGTTTCTAAATTTAACAAATCATTTCGTACAATGAATATTGTCCACATGATTAGGCTCTTGAGGATGTTCATCATTCCTATTTTCTTGGAGACAAAATAACTGGAATGCTAGTATTTTAACTAAGCTTTTCAATTTATTTAAGTTAACATAAGTATATGATATAGTTGGTTCTTAGGGGTTCATATATTTGATTTAGTTTTTACTTTTATATTTTAACATAATATCAGTTGATATCACATTGTATATTGATACTACAACCCAAAGGCCAATGGGTTTCAATTGATATATACCGTGAATCAAATGAGTTTTATTATATGGGATTAAAATCACATTTATTTTTTCTAGTGAAAGTAGTTTTATTTGAGTTTCTAAAATTCTATAAGAGGTAAAGTACTTTTAACATTAATTTTTTCAATCTAGAACTTGAATGTGAAAAATCCTTGTTAAGAAAAATGAATGCTTGTCCCTCCAACTAATCATATGTTGATTTTGTCCATATTTATAAAATTTAAATTAGAGACATTATCAAAAATGAAGTATGAAATCATATTATCTAATCAAATATTCAAAAATAATTATCACCCCAAATGTTCAGTGAGTGTCTGTTATAATGTTAAAAGATGTGTTTTGGAAAATTATAAAAATTTAATTACCAATCAGTTACTCGTATAAAAATACCTATTGAAACTTGGAATGATCACATATTTACAATAATCAAATTATAAATAATATAATCAAACTTGAATTACACTTATAATCAAACTATGGTTACATCTATAATAGTGGCTGATTTTTTTACATTCATAAAAAGTTTGATTATATTGTTCTAAAATAATTTGCGTATTCACTTATGAAAATTTTGATTATTATACTCTAAAAAAATTGACTATTAAAATAATTAATCACTTTTCTAAGAATAGTGTAATAATGTGACTAAGGTGACTTTAGGTACTATTTTAACATTAATTATTAAAATTCTCCAGAGCCTTTTAGTGTAATTCTTCTCTCCTGACACTTTTAGGGTGCATGTAGTTTGCATTTTTAATTTTTATTATTTTTAGTAATTTTTTATTTTCAAATTTCAGAAAACGGAAATTGTCTTGATAATTTTGTTAATATCCTCTCTTTGGTATGTTGGTTCTACATCACTATCCCTTTTTTCTAAAATTTTTAATTATTTATACAATTATAAAACTGCTATCAAAATGATATGTAATGAATTCTATTGAATATTGATAAATGTTAAATATTAGATAACAATAAATAATAAATGATAAGTTAATATTATAAAAAAATTCATTTCATAATAAATATTAAATGCTAACACGTTTTATTTAAAATATTAATAATAAAGAAAAAATTATTTTATGGACTTTACTAGATAGACAATGATTTTTGTGAACAATGTGAACAATGGACTTTAAAATTGGCTCAATAAAGTAAAAACACACTACACCCCCAAATTACCCACCTAAATCTTAATATTAGAAAAATCATCCGCACACCTAGTGAATTGAACATCTGATATATTCATTGTTTACATTGTTTATTATTTTCATTGTCTACCTATACTTTTTCTTATTTTATAATATTATTACGAACATAAACATTAATAAAATTAACCTTTAAAAAAAACCCTAAATCAAATCAATCAACCGCATGTTAAACATGAGTTTGTAATAACGACATCTCACATAGAAGTCGAGTACCCACAGGCCAGAGGTATGAATTTACTGGCTTGCAAATTCAGATGGCTAATAAAATTAGTCTTCTCAAATCTGATAAAAATGTCAAGGGTTTAGGGGTCCTTCACGAGTCACCAATTTCGCAATGCCTAACATGAAAGACATGTGTCTAAGTGTTATTGGCATAGAAGACACAAGAAAGATATCTTTTAGAATTTGAAAGAGGGGAGCCAAATGGCAACCACTTGAATCAACAATGTGGGTATCACTAACTCTTATTGGAATCACTTTGATAACCACAAACGGGTTCAATAAGTTCCTTGCATCAATTCCCTTATCAAAACAGGCTTGCATCGATTCCCTTAACATAAAAATAAGGGCTTAACAAAAAAATAGTGATTGAACTGAATGCTAAATTTGGACAAAAGTAACCCTTCATTTGTAAGCTTTCACTGCTTTCTGTGCAGCATCATCCAAATCTTCGGCTGTTATTAGTTTCATGCCACTTTCCTGTTAAATCATCAAAAGATTATCAACATAATATGCATTTGGAACATTCTTGCTTTCGTTTCTAATGGACTAGTTATCTATGTACATGAATTAGGATTTACCTTCAAAATTCTTTTTCCTTGATCAACATTGGTGCCTTCAAGACGAACCACAACTGGTACTTTTAGTTGAACCTTGAAAATAATAGCATGATAGTGTTATAAGACGACGAGGATTTAGTCCTACTTCTGTTTAATTTAAAAAATCATGTTGCCGTTTTTCCCCCTTAGAAAAAAAGGTGGAGACGATGCAAAATCTATCCGTAGCTATATAATTTTCGCTTTATTCAACATATTTCAAAAACTGCACTATCAAGAAATTAATTCCAATAGAAAAGACTGATTTTCTGGAGTTCATTTTGAGTTTTTCAATATCTCATAAATAATAACCATTATCTAAAGCAGCAAATAAGCATAAAAAAATAAAAGATGGAGAAGAATAAGAAGCAGCAAATTGGCATGGAGAAACAACGTTTTTCTTCTCAAACTTATGAATTATGATAGGTCAAAGGATAAAACTGTTTTCCAAAAGCATAGTTTTGTCTCCTCTTTGTGACTGTTTGATGACAGGATATTACATACCTGTTTGGCAGCATTTACTATTCCACTTGCAATAACATCGCACTTCATGATGCCACCAAAAATGTTAACCAAAATAGCCTTTACTTTGTCATCAGCAGTCAATATCTTAAATGCCTCAACCACCTGGTTTATAAAATTGGAGCGAACATAAATATTACAATGTGGAGATCTTTCAAGGGAATACCTAGGCTTTCTTAAGGTTCATATTCATGCACCAGCAGATTACATACTGATTACATAAAAGATGTTGAAGTACCTATGAAGCCAAAATGTTTTTCAGATTTCATCAATTGGAATAAAAATCAGGTTAAGGCACCAGCAGATTACCGGCAGAAATGACAAAAGAGAAAATCAATTATCTCGATCATAAAGTGGAGCTAAGGGATCAATCTAAAATTTTCAACATTACCTGGCCTTCAGAGGCATTGCCACCTACATCCAGAAAATTGGCAGGAGTACCCCCATGCAATTTAATTATATCCATTGTGGCCATTGCTAACCCTGCACCATTCACCATGCAACCAATTTCTCCATCTAACCCAATATAATTTAAATCTGCCTTTGCAGCAGCCACCTGTTGAAAGAAGAAAGACACACCATACATATCAAGTGATGAGAAATAAACTACATAGAAAGGACTTGACAAAAAAGCACCAACAGATATTGAGAAGACTGGCATTGCCAATACAATCAAATACAAACAAAATCGTCAATATCAGAATAACAGAAATGTATAGACAACTTGAGCTGCACAAGTGATAAGGGCAAGGTGGTTTATGTGTAAGGACTAATGTAAGACACAAAAAAACACAGAAGTAAACCTCTCGAGGATCCTCTTGCGTCGTATCACGGAGAGCAAATATCTCTTTCTGACGATATGCAGCATTATCATCAAAATTCATCTTAGCATCAGCAGCAACCAACTGGTTATCAGCAGTTTCAGCTAGAGGATTGATCTGTTCAAGATATTTGACTGTCATTAATGTACATATTCTTTTTATAATAATATATTGAAAACAAATATAGGATATTCCATGTGCTTACTTCTAAAAGAGTGCAGTCAGTTTTGCGGAAAAGATTATACAAATTCTTCACTTGTTCAATAGATTTATTTTTATCAGCTCCTTTGGGAGCCAAGCCATCAACCACCTTTGCAGCATCTTCATCAGTAATTCCTTTAAAAACATCAATCGGTACCTACTAGAAAGAAGGATCCCATCGGGTTATCATGCAAAGAAAATATACTAGCAGGACACAAAATTTTAGTAATCATGAGAAATGCCAAGAATAAGACCTTTATAATCATGTCTGGGAATTTCTCTGCAAGGTCTTCAATGCTGGTTCCTCCCTTACTACATGCAATGACAAGCTGCAAAACCAATAAAAGGAAAAAGAATTGAAATTCAGTTACATAAATACCATAAAGAAGTTGCAAGGGTTTAACACTTTGCAAATAACGCAAATTAAATTTAAACAAACAGTACAGAATACTTACAGGACCAGCAGACTTACGATCCAGGATTATAGAAAAGTACATCTCATTCACAAGTGCCAGTTTTTGACACAAATAAACCTGTAGAAAACAGACAATTAGAAATATCAAAAAATAATCCATCCAGCAGGACCGTGTATCCAGTGCATAAAAAAAAATTTGAACATCATTTCAAAACAAAACAACAGCTCTCATTGGGTATATTGTGCTCATCAAATTGTGTAATTGTGTGTGTGTGTGTGTGTGTGTGTGAATAGATAGCACATATGAATAGAATCAACCAGAAGTATATAGATAGATGATAAGAACAAATAGCACATATGAATACAAGCAAGTCCAGGTGACCAATCCAACCACTAAAAACACTACCAGATCATATGCTAAAAAGGCAACATGAACATTTTGTTCATCCTACAAACATACAGTATAAGAAACTATGTGCTCTAACCATGCAACTTTAGCTAAAAAAAATATTAAAAAAAAAAACAGACACCACAAGTATTAATTATCTGAGAAAGCTGGTGCCACTGTATTACATCTATAAATATCATGTCAAGAGATGAAAATTCCTGGCATATACATGCATACTGAAAATGAAGACATTTCCAGAAATAAAAAATTATAGATAATGATCAAATATATTTCAAACCTTGTTAACTGGTTTTCCCTGAGCACCAGTTTGTTTGGTAACAAGTATCTGCCCAAGCATCTTCCCTGAAATAATAACAATGCCAATAACTACAACAACTGCAAAACAATAATACCACTATGCACATCCATCCTAAATGAACTCAACTCTAAATCAAGACCATAATATTGAAATGAATCAACTGAGATTGTCATATCAAATGCCATACGCATATAAATTCAAATGAGAACCAAAAAAATGTTCATTTTGTGTAGTGACATCAGAGGGAACATGTATTACCAGCAATATCTGCAACCTGGTCAGCCTTAACAATGTGTACACCACCCTTAAGACCATTTTTAAAAGTTCCCAAGCCTCGTCCACCAGCCAAAACTTGACTCTTAACCACGATCTGCACAAACAATCCTAGTCACATCACTTGTCATCACATATTATTTTTCCATAATAAGAGAAATTGTTAGATAATTTTTGAGTAAAAAAATCCGTCCCTCTACACCATTCACAATTCCACAGCTCAGCTATTAAATATTTGAAAGTGGAAACCCATCAATTTGAGCTGTTGAACCGTAAAGGGTACATGTCAACACTTTATATCAATTATTAAAACAACGCAGAGAACTGGTTGTTCTCAATGTTCTCCACAAAAAATCCTAACAAAGAAAAGGGACATCCAAAAGCAAACAAGATGATACATTTTTTTCAAGAAGATCAATTTTGATGCAATGTTAAAGTATTAGTGTCGATTTACACTGACAAGTAATCATATGCTATCACGACAGGTTAGACTTCTGAGACAGTTATATAACAATGTAAATAAATAAATCCTTTTCGTTTAATATTGAAAGGAAAAAATGCAGACAATTTATGAAACTAAACATTGTTGACATTTAGTTTCCCAATTTATGTGAAAGCATCAAGGTTATCACAACTCATATCCTTCCTATCTTTCCTCCTTTTTATTTGTTGGATAAAACAAGAATATCTATAAGCAACCACAAGAAGTAATTATAAAGCATCGCTATCGAAAATCTCAACATGTCAGAGAGTGAAATTCCTCTACAGAAAAAATATATGCTAACTATATCAAATTACCTCGCTTTCATTAGGAAAGACATCCTTGATAACCTTCCTTGCCTCTTCAACAGAGGAAACAGCTACGCCTCTCGGAACATTCACTCCGTACTTGCTCATCAACTCCGCTCCCTATTTTCAATCAACAACAAATAAATAAATAAATAAACATTAAATTAAATTCCGTAGTCATTTCCATCAGTCACACCGCTCGATCCATCACGAAATCGCAGATTCATCATTCTCAACAACGATTCACCAATACCACGAATAATATTACTACAATTATCATTCCATTGTTATTTTTCAACAAGTCAAGCATCAAAATAGATATCTAAACCTAAAAGTGTAAATAATAATCAACGAAATTCAAATCATATTTGAAATTGTCGAAAACAATGAGAGAGAGAGAGAGAGAGAGAGGATAGGAGAGTGACCTGGTACTCGTGGATGTTAAGACGGCGGAGCTGGTTGTGCTGCCATCTTCCGGCGACGGAGAGGGAGCGAGAGACGAGCTTGTTCAATAGTCCCCGAACCATTTTCTTCTCTCTTTACTTTTCTTTTCTTCTTTCTTTTTTTCCTTCTCTGTATTGTGATATAATAATGTTGAGGGATTTTTGATTTAGTTATATTTGAGATCCGACATTGAAATAACGAAACGGCGAGGGAAAAGAGTGAATGGAAAAAGCGAAAATGTGTAATGTGACACTTTTGAACGCGCACTCTTTGTGCTGCACTGCTGCTGCTGCTGCTGAACGCCAATGATAGCGGACCCTAGGATTTCTTTCCCATTTTTATTTTTATTTTATTTTATTAATTTATTTTTAATTATTATTTCTCCTTAAAAAATGCGGTTGAAAAGTATTTAAGAAATGGAAATAATAAATCAATAATAATGTATATTATTAATTTATTATCATTGACCATTATTATTGGAGAGAATAACATCATAACATCGTCAATTTCTCTTGACAAGTATAACATTATTTGTTATTAGGGTGGCTGGATATATGTTTAGCAATCTAGTTAATAGTTAAATTCGTTTTTAAAACATTATTTGTTTATTAAATTAATTTTAAAAAAATTTATCAATTAAATTCGTTTTTTAAAATTTAAGTTAATTATTTTAATTTTTTATTATTTTTAAAATTAATATTATTAACCAGGTAAATTTTATGGTATTTATAATTTGGTGTCTAACTTTTATTTAATTTATTTTTTAGGATAAATTTTGACTATTTAATAATTATTTATTTTTATATTTTTTAAATTAAATATTAATTTTTAATCTTTTTTAATAAATTAAGCAAATACTTTTAGACACCGTAACAATCATCTATTAACAATTAATCGAGTTTTATTTCGAATTAACTTTAAAAATTAAAATTAATTTCGACTCATTAAAATAAATTTGATAAAATATTATAATCTAAGAATGAATCTAACGAATCTAACCGATAAATCCAATTTATTCGAGTTAATACTCAAAATGGTCCTGAAATTTATCTTTCGACTCAATTTAGCCCTCCTATTTCTAATTAACTCAAATTGTACCCTAAAATTTTAAAAACCCAATTTTCTGTTCCTTCACACTAAAAGGGGGTTTCCAAATTTCCATACTGCAAAATACAAACAAACTAACAAAAAGCTCCTGTAACATCCTTCCACCACGGCCGTATTTGTAGTCGTCGCCACCTCTTCCTTGGTCGTGCAACCTTGGCCATTGGCACCGACGTGCACCGTTTGTCGCCCCCCTCCTCCTCCTCATACTGTATCTTCCTGTTCATTCTCTTATCTAGCTTGTATTGGCTGGAATAATCAGCCTTTGAATCAACAGCTTCAATCACATAAAAAGCTTTCTTATTTTCTATTTGTGAATGCAATGCAGAGAAAGTGAAGAAAAGTAGAGCAGCACTCACGACGATAGCGGCATAATCGTGTGTGACGGGGTTCGCGGGTGGGTGTAACACCCTACCACTCAGTTTTATGCTTATGTCATAAAATTGAGGTGGCAAGGTATTACGACCTCTAAAAGTAAAATTATATATAATATAGTAAAAAAAATTATAACTAGGAGCCTTTTGAAAGAAGGTTTAAAACAAAGCGTTAGGCAGAATAGCGCGTCACTCTCGTAAGCGTTAACGTAACGAAGTAGGATAAGAGAGTTTCAAGATACAGATAACAAGGCTCCTGACCCAGCTCGCAAAGTTAAACCGAACAGAGTATATAGACATATATACATATATATACATGAGAATCCCAAAACAACCCAAAGCATAAAAATGACAACTTGTTTCTCCGAGTCAACCTCTAAGAGGGACAAACATAAAATACAAGGTGGAGAATCTATATACATATATAAATATAAACAAAATACGCCCCTGAGTTCCAAGAGTTCTTCGCTTCATCAGAGTCTCCAGAATACAGAGTGGTGCTTCTCAACCTGTATCTGAAAAATAACAATATTGTATCTAATGAGAACCGAGGGTTCTCAGTATGGTTAAGGTGCCTACATATATAATAAATAAGGTCTCGAGAAAGCCAGAGGCAATTCTAGAACGCCGACACTCAGATTATAAAATTTAAAGAACTAAAGTAGAAACCATAAGTCAAGGTGGTTTTCTAGGGATTCCTAACTTAACCAAGTCTTAACATAGACAAACAAACAGACAAAGAAAACACAGGTAGTTTACAGATATAGCAGTCTAAACACATAGCAGTTAATCATAAATATCAATTAGGCAAACCCAAGAATGCAAACCAAAGCAAAACAGACAAATGCACATGATGTATGCTTGTCCTATGACTGTTGATATCAACTGTCGGTTACTTAGCTATCCTGACATGTCCTGGTAGCTAACCGTGGACAGAACACCAAATACGGAGCAAGTGAGACAACGCCGCAACCCTTATATCTTACCCGCGTACCCGGAGCAAGGAACAACTTCACCCTGCCTCTTACCCAAGCAGTGTTACAGTTCTCGACCCGGAGCAAGCAGCAACAGAACACAGCCCTTGCGTCTTACCCGAAGCCTTGAACTTTCCCGGAGCAAGTGGATAACACCACAGCATCTTACCCGGCATTCTCGCCTCTTACCCGTAGCAAGTGGATAGCACCACTATGTCTTATCCGGAGGCATATTACAATCAATTTCAATCTCATCATCATTATAATTCATTCAAATTCAATCACCATTACACCTTAAGGTCATTATTATCATCAATTCATCTCTCACTCAATTGAAATTCATTATTATCATCTTCATAATTATATTAGTTCAGTTAACACTTCTCAAGCTCAAAATCACCACTTTACACTCATAGTTCATTACTCCACAACTTGATTCACTCCCAAGTTACTACCTCTTTCTAATTACGTCTCATCACTAAGTATCAAACTAAGGTTTAGGAGCTAAAAAAGTAAAAATAAAGGTTTAGAGGTTCGAAATTGGGTTTTAAAACACAAAAATTAACTTTGCTGAAATAGGGGCCACGCGTATGCGTGGGAGTGCAATTTGCCCATCTCGCGTACGCATTGCCTCGTCCGCGTACGCATGCATGCCAGACAGAAACGCCAATCCGCGTATGGAGGGGTTTGCGCACGCATGCATTGCAGATCAATTAAAAATGGTTAAGTCTACAGAATTTTAGCTTTACATACCAAACTTCCGACGCGCATAACTTTCTCGTTTTAAAACATTTTTCATCCGTTCTTCAAACAGCGTAAACTTCATGAACCCAATTTTCATATAAAATAAGTTTGAAAGAATTTAGGAGTCCGGAAGCTGAGTTATGGCTCGTCGAAATTCGGCTAAAAATCAATTTTTTCATAAAGTTCCTCAAACCTCTATTTCCACTAAATTTATAACTCACTAACCACATTTACAAGCCATACCCTAAAATAAAACACACCCTATCACAACCAACACAACCCCACATCCTTTCATAACCAATCTCACCTCAATATAAACTACTTTATACCAAGATTCTCAATTATACCAACACATTTATCAATACATCAACATTCATATATCCTCAACCCTCGTTCTCATTTATCATTATTAAAATCATCATTTTTCACCAACCACAACTGCATTCACATCATGAATCATTAACCACATCAAACATCATCAATAATTCATCACATATACATACTCATTCTCATCACCTTATCAACTATCATTTAAGTCATCATTTAACATTCCATTTCATCTCCAACATCAACCACCAAAAGAATTACACAATCTATATCAACAATTACTAAGCATTCAACATACTCATGCATTCATTCCTATCCTATGGTCATCTAGTCTAAGGTTTCGCAAGACTTTCTCACCTTACAGCGTACTGGACTTTGTAGAGCTCAACGCACTGGTCGTGTGGCCACAAATGGTGTGTTGATCGGAGCTCAGAGCGAGAAGTTATGGAAGATGGAATCAAGACCAAGGGTTTACAACTTCTCCTCCCCCTTGGCTGTGTTCTTCAACGTGTGTGGTGTGTGTATGAACAAGGAAGGGAAATGGCTGATGCCATTTAACTTAGTGGATTGGGTTGGGCTGGGCCTTGAGCCCAATACAGGCCTAGTTCGGTCCGTTCGGCCAAATCTTTGGCCAAATTCTTTAAAATTGGTGTAAAAATTCTTATTTTAATTAATTGGGTTAAGTACTCTTTTCATCCCTAACGTCTTGGGTCAAAATCAAAATCGTCCCCGATCTTTTTTCCTTACTAAAATCATCCTCAACGTTACAAAACGTTATAAAATCGTCCTTTTCTACACCAATTTTAATTTTTTTGACCAAATTACCCTTAACAAATAATAAAGATAATATTAAAAAATAATAACAAAAAACAAAAACACCCCCACCCCCTACCTATTCGAACTCCCCCTGTTCCCTGTTCCTTCCCCATCCTTTCCTCCTACTCCTCTTCGAACTCCCCCTTTCCCAAACCCCAATTCTTCTTCTCAAGCTTAAACAAAACACCCTCTCCCTTCAGCCAATTCAGCAACAAGAACAACAACCACAAAAACAAAAACAAACCCCCACCCCCCGCCCCTGCCCCTGCCCCCGCCCCCGATATCTCTTCCATATTTTTTTCCATCCCGTTTCTCCTACTCTCTTCGAATTCCCCCTTCCCCAAGCCCCAATTCTTCTTCTCAGTTTAAACAAAAAAGCTTTCCTCTTCAGCCAATTCAGCAACAACAACCTTAAAATAAATTTCAAGGGTTAAGTACTTTAGATTTAGCAACAACAAATTCAGCATTTTCAGCCAATTCAACAACAACAACTATAAAATAAATCAACAGAAACTTTAGATTTAACAATTCAACAATCATCATCAGCTACAACTTCAGATCAAAATCAGCAATAATAGAAATTTTTTATGTTCTTCAAAAATAAAAAAAAATAAAAAAAGGAAGCACGAAAAGAGGAAGGAAGTGACAAAAATAAAAAAAAATTCCTCCTACTGCTGCTGGCGCTGGTGCTGTCGCAGTTGTGGGTGATGGAGCTCGACGCTAACAAGAAGAGCTTTCTCTGCAGACCCGAACTTGATCCGGCCAACGACCCGTGTGATTTTGCGCATGGTTGAAGAGGATGTGGTTGCATGTGAAGATCCCGTAGACCTCGTGGTGGCGGAGATGTGGGAGCGCACGGCCTCTAGAAGGCAGAGGACCAGGGCTCAAAGTTTCAATCTTGGTGACCTAGCTGTTGTTGCTGATTCTGCAGTGGTTGTGGCTGTGGTTGCTCTCCTTGGGAGAGAATTCAGTCGCCGTTAACCCACTCATGATGAACCCTAGAAGGATAAGCGATCTCTTCGTTGGTTGTACGGAAATAAACATAGTAATAGTGAGGCCCAAGCCTGCCGGTGATCTCACCGGACCACCAACCATCATTGTCGAAGGCATCAACTGCCTGGTAGAGAGAGAACTCGCTGCGGGAGGGAAGGCCGGATGTCCCTCGGGAAGAGCGTTTCGGTTAACGGCTCAGAAACGGCGTAGTCACGGAGGAGTGTCTTGTAACGATGGTGGGTATGAGGAATATGGGTTGGGTCAGGGAGGTGAATGTAAGGAATTAGGGGTGAGTTATGGTTGAGGCAGTATGGTAAGTCCATTGGTGGCATGCATAGAGAATGGAAAGAAAGGGAAGAGATACGGGAGTGGGGTGGGATGGGGTGGGGAGAGAAGAAAGGGAAGAGACACGGAGTGGGGGTGCAGGTGTGGGGGAAGGGTTTTATTTTTATTTTTTAATATTATTTTTATTATTTATATTAATTATTAAGGGTAATTTGGTAAAAAAATAAAATTAAAGTAGAAAATGACGATTTTATAACGTTTTGTAACGTTGAGGATGATTTTAATAACAAAAAAAAGTCGGAGACGATTTAGATTTTCGCCTCATACCTTAGGGACGAAAAAATACTTAACCCTAATTAATTCTACCACATTAAACTCTAAAATTTTATTTTCTAATTTGTTAGGATAATAATTAATTTATTTGCTAATTATTTACTAATTTCACATGTTTTACAGTGGGGGCAGCGATGTGATCAATGGGGGAGGGGCAGCGGTTCTAGCATCGACAGCGTTGAGAATGTGGAGGGAACTCTCTATAAAGGAAGAGGGTGAACTAAGGTTGTAGTGCTGCACCGAAAACCTAGCCCCCATTCTGTATTTTATTTTTCAATAATAATAATAATGATGATAATTAAGAATCAGTTTGAAGTGAAATAGAGAAAATGGAAGAAGTTGTGGTTGTGGTTGTTGTTGTTGTTGTAAATGAAGCAATTGCTCATGTGTGTGCAGATGAAGGTGGTAAGGATTAGTTGATCACTGAAAATGGGTTGGAGAGAAGCCATGGAGAAAAGGAGAGAGTGTGAGTGACGGATTTAACGGCTATACGAAGGAAGATTGAAAAAAGTAGAGATGAGTCTAAAGCTGAAGTTGAGACCATACATGAGGTTTCTCAAGCTCGAAGCAATATCTAAGCCATGGCTGCTTAAGGAGGAGGAAAAAGAAGAGAAAAAGTAATACAACGTCGTTTAGGCGCAAACAACAAAATAATTGCGTTAAATGGTGCCACATCATTTTTCAGTGACGGAAATGAATAGAGGGGTCAACTTGAATCATGCTTTAAAATTTTGGGGTACAATTTAGTTCAATTAAAAATTAGAGAGCTAAATTAAGTCAGAAGTCAAATTTTAACGGTCATTTTGAATATTAACTCTAATTGATTGACATCTGTAGCTAAGACAAAGGGACAACACATGAATTTTTGAAAAAGATTTAGGGACAAAACCGAAAATAACTTGTGTTTGATATCTGTATTTATAGAATTTCTTCTAATATCATGTGATTTATTTAACAAAGTATTTAATTAGATTCATAATAATCAAATGGTTGAGGATGTATTCTCATATTCACGCAAACTTTTTATTCTCATTTCAAATGTCCTCTTTATATATATACATTGGAATGGATATAGAGGGGAGTGAGTAATAATCTCGACCTTTCAAAACTTTAAAAAACTATATCTATATATAAAATATGTATTTGAAAAAATAAAAAATATTATATAATTTAATAATTTTATATATACTATATTTTATTATGTGATAAGTTTTTATCTTAATTATTTAATTTATTAATATTTTTTATTTAACTAATTTAATATCATACACTCAAATTTGTATATTTTTTAAATTAGTTTTTATATATTCATTTTTTGTGTTTATTTTTAAAAAAATTCGTTTGTTCTTATAATATTAACATATTTAACATTTATATTATTTTATAGAATATTAATCATGACTTATATAGTTATATTTTGATAATTACATTGTGTACTTTAGATATTTTTTTGTAAAAAATATTCTTTTTTTTCTAAATTGATATTCTTAAAAAAAATATGTTACTTTTTCATCTTAACTTATTTAATTTCAGCTATCATTTTATTTTGATATTTTTGTATTGTATTCTATAAAGATCTTTTTTCTTGAGGTACTTAAACTGAGACTAGAATTAAAATTTTAATCTTGGGACACAATATTCCAGTTACTTCAGTACCTCCAAAAAACAGGATACAGAAAACTGAAATTTTTTGGGATGGAGACTGAAATTTAACTAATAATTTCTTTCAAAAAATATCTATAATTTATTTTTAAGTTTTTTTTTTTGAAGGAACTGATTTTAATTAATAAGATATATGATAACTTCTTAACTAAACATATTATAAATTACTTGTATTTTGTAATTTTATAATATATTATTGATATTATTGTTTCAGTCATGTCAAAAATGAAACTACGAAAAAAATGAGAAAATTATTATAAAGGATTGTTAGGGAGATTTAATTATTAAAAAAGACCGCTAAGGCATTAATACAAAAATTATAAAAAAAAGATTAATTTTTATAATATTTAGAGAAATGACCAAATCTTTTTTTAGAGAGACAAATATTGGAAAAATCTAGGGGGCAGCAACTTTGTTAAATTCTGGCCAGCATGTAACCAGCAAAGAAAAGTGAGTCATTGGATGAAATCTCACACCAATCTCACACCATTAAAACCATCATTGATGACTATTTGATAGCTACAAATCACAAAAGTTGCTGGCCCCCTAGCATTCTTTCTTAGGTAATTTTTTTATTTATTTCTTTTTTACAAACATATTTTCTTTGATTCTCTATTATATTCAAATCCTTATTTACACACATTCATCTATCATAATAATTTGTTGTTAGTGAATCTCCTAATCTCTAATTCTCTATTAGTAAGTCTTCTTACTCGTATTTTTTTACTTGATTATCTTCCGCAAAATATTACTTCTCTTGATTCTTGTATGTAACAATAATTATTGGTTTATCATAAACATTTGTTCAACATCTTTCCCATTTTAAACTAAAATTGTGTAATTCTGAACTAAAATTAATAAAACAAAACAAAAGAATCTCACAAAAAAAACACCTTTTATAAAATTTTCAATTGATAAAATTTCATTAGGAGTCAAAGATCCTATAAATAATTGTGCATTAGCTAAAGTTAGACAACTCTAATGCTTCTATACTAATATTCCTTATACTTCTATATGATTAGATTTTATAATACTATTCTTTATATTTCTATACAAGTAGATGATGTTAGTATACCAAGTTCATTCGAGTGAAATCGATGCTGAAGTTGAGCAAGCTAAGTCTTAGTTCAGATTTTTCTTGTTCAGTGTCAACTTTTTTTGTCTTGGCATCATCTTGCTCAGACTCAGCTACCTGAAAAGCTTCGAAGTTCACTAGAGAAGCATATCTTGACAATACATACAGATCTACATAATTTGAAAAAAAAATTAAACATAACATTATTAATAACTTGCAACAATTAAAGTTTCACTACAAGAAAAATATTGAACACAATCGAATTTTTTGTAGGATTAAATCTGACGGTATAAACTTCGCCGGTAATTGTTTATCGTCGAATTTTGCTGTCCGCCGATAACTTGCGGCGGATTTAGCGCCAAAATTTGATTTTTAGCGTCGAAATTTGTCTCAATGTGGGTGTGTGGAGGCTGTCAGAGAAGAACGATCCCAGCTCATACACGCGATTCTTGTTACGGTTTAGATGCGGCCTCGCGCCAAACCCTATCAGGATCGATGACTGATGCAGCAGAGTTGTTGCTGTTGTCTCCGGTACAATGAGATTGTTGGGTTGCGGCCTCCAATCTCTACGTGTAGGATTCCTGTGTAACACATTTTATGGTTAGGATTGTAGTTAATTTAAAAATGATATATCACATGATGTTTACTCACATAATGATCTGCAGCATGTTAATTAGCAAATTTCTCTTTGTTCTCCTTCATCGTGTGAGTATACTTGAAGGTCTCCGCCATTGTCGCCTCATGATCCAACGACTTAGACTACACATTTAGAAACCACATGTTAAGTCAAGTAATAATGACATTATATTAAGACTAAACGAACTTAGTAACAAAATGAAACAAGTTACTTACTAGCCTGGCCTTTGTCTTTATGAAAGTCATTGACCCACTGGTATACTTTGACGACCTGGCCAATGTTCTGTTAGCTCTGTTCTTGAGACGGCGACGCTTGAACCCCTCATCAGTCTCCCAATGGATATACAATGTCTTCTTAATGTCCGGGTGGAGCCAAATGGTGAGGTGGTCGCGACGCTCACGTACGTCCTCCAACATCTGCTGAAGCCGCCTAGCCATCCAATGGTCGAAGATCTTCCTGATCATGAGATTGTAAGTCTTGTCCCATATAAATTTCTCCTGTAGAATGAACATTTAGCACGAGTGAATTGAAATTAAATACATAATTAAATAAAATAGAAGATATAAACTAAGGTTTGAATATGTTAAGTTTTTACCTCCCGCTTCTAAAATTATCACTCTCTGGTCTCAGTTGGGATCTTCTTGTAGCTCGGCCATGGGTGGTCGTACATCAATTTGATTACATTAGTACACTCCTGTGTACATGCATTTTTATTTGGCGTAAACCTATAAATAGAAAACTTAAGATTAGTAGTTTACTAAAAAATTATTTGAAGTAATCTATAAACTTCAATTATATTTAGATTTTTTTTTTTAGAAATTTTGGCAAAGTTTCATCTATAACTAGAATGCGCCAAAATCTCTATCCATCAACAATTCACTTAAATAACAATATCTATCAACAATCAACAAACAAGAATCAAGAATCAAGGAGCAACATCCATCAATCATCAATAAGCAGTTCAGTTAATTAAGATTAATAGTTTCATCTATATCGCATTATATACCTTAAGCAGCAATATCCATCAACAATCAAGAATTAGCAAACACTTTCAGTAGTTCAAACCTACTATTCTAAGTTAAACCTATCTTAACAATCTAAATCCACTAAAACTAGAAAATTGAGTGTAATTAAATTAAAGGTTAAATTGCACAGTTGGTCCCTACACTTTTAGTGAAATTATAAATTGGTTCCTATACTTTAAAATTTTGTAATTGGGTCCCTAAAGATAATTAAAATTTGTAATTTAGTCCCTGTCGTTCAAAAAGTGTTTGATTTAACAGAATATTCTCAGTATATACTCTATTTTAACAGAATATTCTCAGCATATTCTGAGAATATCCTATTAAATCAATACTTTTTGACCGGCGGGGACTAAATTGCAAATTTTAATTCTCTTTAGGGATCCAATTACAAACTTTTAAAGTGTAGGAACCAATTTGCAATTTCACTGAAAGTGTAGGGACCAACTGTGTAATTTAACCTAAATTAAACTGACTAGCTAAAATGGTTTGCATATAAAAGACTTAAAATAGTACTCACGTCGTCGTCCCATCAGGACAAATCGCCATCCATACGATGGGAGGTGGTAGAGGAGAATCTGGCTGGGATCTGTGAGAGGATTCCGGCACCATAGTGTCTGTCGCTGGAGGCGGCGGTGTCAATATAGTGGACTGCTGAGCAGATGAAGGTGGCATCGTCCCATCAATGGGCTGCTGAACGGATGGAGACAGCGTCGTCAAGGTAGAAGGAGCCTTGTAATTGGGGTTAAGGACCATGATGAACAGCTGGTCCAGTACACCCATTGCCTGTGACATCACCGGAATAGTCGGAGTAGAAGGGGACGATTGAGAAGTCCTAGAGGTACCAGTAGAAATCTTCTCTCTACCACGACCACAACCACGACCGATCCATCACCTTTACCTGTCGTCATGTCTACAAAGAGCATACCAATTAACACAAACCCTCCCACAATTATATTATTTTCAAGAAATTTTGACATAACCTTCCCTAAAAATGTGCTAACCTTCATGTTGATAAACCACACAACAATCAAAACATATTCAAACACGAAACTTTACAAAGTTAGAACCCTTGAATCTAAACCTAACTAACCATTCGAGAAACTATTCTCAAACTTTAACACTACTAAAACATACATATCATTAAGCATTGTTAAATATTAATGATGTTCTCTTTCTAACTCGACTCTTAGATTGATGAGATTAAATATTATCTAAAACCTATTACTTGACATACTTTTGTAAATTCAAATCAAAACTTTAAATTCTAGTTTGTATAAATTACTAGACCTTATTCAAGCTAATATTGTAAAATGTATTTGTCTCTAAATTTAAATTATATTAGACATTATATGATTTACATTGTTAACTAATTAGTTGAGTACCTAATTAGTTAAAATTTAGAACAATACAATAAACAACAATACAACAAAAACACAATTTAGAATTAATTCTTAACTTTCAATTTGGAATCAATTTAGAATCTATTCTCATCAATGGTGATCCAATATCAAGCCAGAACCAAATTTAAGAAGAGAAGAAGGTGCTACCTGGAGGGAGCAACAGCGAGCAGCGACAGAGGCAGCGACAACAGTAGCGACAAAAGCGGCACCAACAGTAGCGATTCGATTCAGCTGACAAGAGGGGACCGTCGAAAGAGGCTATTGGAGGAACGTTGAGGGAATGGGGAGAGGGTTAGAGAGAGAGTGAGAAGAGAGAAGGTTAAAGAGAGAGAAAGTATTTCAAAATGAGAGAAAAGAGGGTTTGTGGTTCGAATTTAGAACACACTTACCGTCGAATTTACTGGCAGATAAAGCTTCGCAGTTGATCAAAATGTAACGTTTCACTAATCAAGATTATCGTCATATTTATTCGCCTGTAAATCCGAGGGTAATCGTGGCGCCAATTATTTCGCTTTTCCCTCCAACTATTGCCGTCGGATTCTGGTTTTCGACGGTAAATCTTTTGCCCAACGAATTCATTGCAAAATCCGCCGGTAAAGCTGCCACTAAACCCGACGCTAACCTCTGATGCTAAATCTGACGGTAAATCTAACAGTATTCAATATTTTTCTTGTAGTGTTTAGAGTTTCACTAAAGTTAAAGAAAAAACTACCTACTACCAAAGTTTACCAGCATTTCTCACTAAAAGTTTTTTTTTTTTTTTTAAGAAAAGAGCTCAACACAACAAGGTGGAGAAACTAAACAAAACAAATAAACAAAAAATAAATGCTAATCAAACAAACAGACATCCCTCCATAGTCATATCTAGCAATGCCGTCAACAACTAAAAGATCAAACTCAGTCCACTCTTGTAGCTCCTAATTGATTTGTTGAAAAAATCCAAAACACCTGAGAAATCTCCTAGCCCCACCAATCCTCTTTTACCATTTTGAGAAATCCTCATGAATGATCCAAGAATTTAAACTCCGAAACAGTCTCGGACTCCCTAGCAATCTACTATTATCCACAATCAAAGGACAATGATCAGATAAACCTCTTTGCCCGCCTTTCAGCATCGTCTCAGAAAACTCTTCAATCCATCCCACGCTAACTAATACCCGATCAAAGCAACTGCACGATTGACCCCAGAACCACGTAAACTTCCGATCAATCAACTCTAAAACCACCAGCTCCATATCTTGTATCCATGTTTTAAAAACTACTGCTGATACTGTAAACATACTAGCTCATTTCTTTTCTTCCACTTGCACAACCTCATTAAAGTCACCCATGTAGCAAATAGGGACTTGACACAAACCATAGATAAAACTCAACCAGCACAACGCAAAATTAAAATTCTTGTTCGTCAACACCCCTTCCACACATAACCATCTCTCCCCTTTATAGCAATTACGCAAGTCAAATATTAGTACATCCCACAACAACAAAAAACCTTTAAAAGCACCGTTCGGAACTCACAAGAACCCAATCCACTGCATCATTTTTCCAAAATTACACCGCATCAACTTTGTATCCACCTGCTTTTTCGTCTCTATTAATCCTAACATGTTCAAACTATATTTTGTTTTATATTTTTCACCATACCCAAGCTTCCAACAACCCCCTAAACCCCTCACATTTAAAAACTAATATCATTTAAAAATTGTATTACACACCTTATTCCGATTTTTAGGACGACTCCTTCTTGCTTTCTCTTTTTGTTTTGCTTGCTTCCTTTTCTGTGCAATAAGTTCATTCTGAATTTGAAGAGCAGTCATAATATCATATTCTTCATCATAAGGAACAACTCCTGATTCCATCGCCAAATCCCAAGCTACTCTATTTTTCTCCAAGTCTGCAACCCAATTACCACCTTGCTCTACTTGGTACGACTCACTGTCAACGTCATTATCTGAACATCCCGACTTCTCCAAGTCCCTTATAGCCCCTTCCTCTTGGACACAAATTTCCTCCAACAAAATAGTTTCATCCCCTGAATCTAATTCTTCCGCTTCACCATCCCTCATCGAGCTAGCTCAAGTGTTCCTTTTGTCAATCACATTCACCCTATTTGCTCTGGCACAGGATCCATTCAACCCCCCCAGCTCATTCCTAGCTACTGTTTTTCCTACCTCTCCTGCGCTTACAGCGTCACCCTCTGCAGCAGCCTCATATCTCTTCTTTGTCAATTCCTCATCGGAATATGCCATCAACCTAACACCATTTACTTTGTTGGTTAAGCAGTTCTCCGCCAGACTCGCCTTTTGCCCTGCACCACCGATCAACTCATTCCCGGCGCCGGTCAGCTCAGTAGTGGCTCGACAAGCTCCTCGCGGCTTACTACTATCCACGTCATCTTCCTCTACCCGATGGTCATCACAGCCGCCGCCACCAACAACCAGCCGTCCTGCTTCCTGCCCTCCCGTTCCCCCACCATTCTCCTCGTCGCTGTTGGGCCTCACAAACTCCACAGCCGTTGCGTGAAGGGCAGAACCTTCCACCCTCTTCTCTCCCAAGATCGCGCAGTAGAGTTAACTTCAAATCATGGCAACCAATTCATTCACATTTAAGACCAAAAGCTTTGCTTTAAATCTCTATGCTAGTTGTGTAGTTAGCATGTTTTGCTCATAGTTAGCAGTTTTTACAAATGGCTGAGCTTAAATTTTGGTTTAGAATATTATCTAGAACTACATATTATGCCTAAATTGCTTATAAAAAAATTAAAAAATTTGTCTAAAATTTGAGCACTCCATATTACAATTTTTGGATCCGTTAACGAGACATACATTTAATAAATAAATTATACATTAACGTGTCTATTAATACAATAATATATATATAGAGTTAGGAGTAACTGACATTGTGTGTATCTCTCTCATTCTTTTACACACTCTATTTTTCTTATATATTATTATCAATAACTAATTACAAATTTGACAATCAAAATGTGCAACATGACATTCTCTAATTGAAATATTGAAATTAAAATATAGCTATATTATATTACTAAGTTAATAACCAAAATGTATCACATGTCACTCCCTCATCGCAATTGAAATAAAATATTTTCCTCCAAACTTAATAAATTCCCTTCCTCTATCCTCTTATCTACATATCTCCACTTCTCTATTTCTCTTTATCCTTCATACTCTATATATAACTTATAATTTATATCACTAATTTGACAAACTAAAATATGTCACAAAATATTCTTTCATTGCAATTAAAATAAAATCTTTTTCTCCAAAATTAACAAATTTCCTCTCTCCTTTTTCTTCTTTTCTTTCTCTTACTTTTCTCTCTCATTCTCTATCTCTCTCTATCTTTATGTTATACAAATAATAAAATTAACAAAATAATATAATTTAAATAAATTCGTAAAATTATAATACATTAAATTTATAATTAAATATAATTAAAAAATAATTTTGTAATATTATTCACATAAAAAATATAATTATTATTATTATTATATGCATTTTTTAAGTTTTTTTTATTTAGTTTCAAAATTTTTACCGTTTATCTTTCTAATCTATATTTTCACTTCTCTTCCTTTAAATATTTATTATATATAATTTGGAGGGAATAATAATGTTATGATTAATAATTCAAATCAAGATTTAATTGTTTTTAAAAAATTTAATTTTGAGTTAATTTTATAACTATCAATATAAATTTTTTTATATTAATATCTAATTATATATATATATATATATATATATAGAGAGAGAGAGAGAGAGAGAGATAGAGAATATTATAAGCATGGAAATTAATTATTTTTATTTGTGCAACAGACTTAACACCTAATCAAATATAAAAGTATACACATTAAATTCTTTCAAGTTTTAGATAATAAACGTTAAAATTAATTATTAGTAAAAAAATTAAACTTGTTCACATGAAGATAATAACTAAAAAGTTTATTATTTATTTTTTTTATCTACAGAAATCTCGGTCTTCTTAGTTGACGAAGACTTTTGTCTCCTACGACTTTTTTATAAAAGTAATTTGATTCTATAATTTTTTTGGTTATAATATATAATGTCAGGATAAAATCGATATAATTTTAAAAAAATTATATTCATGTAATGTTATTAAAATTAGTGAGCTACCAGACCACTTCTCTGCATAAACTCATGTGTCTTATTGTTGGAGGGGTTGTTTCAGGTTTTGGACTTTAAAAATTGGATGATTCTTAATTTATTATTGTTGTTTATTTTTATTTAAATTTGATCAAAATATCTTTTTTTTTTAGTTGTCTATAGTATTTTCTAATCTGACATATTAAGGAGTAATTTGTGACAATCTAAATTTTATTTAAGAATTTATTATTGATTAATAAATTACTACTTGCATAAGGTAGGATTTAAATCTGTAACTGATCACTCAACCAATCCTGGTAACTCTTTTTTATTTTTTGGTATTGATGAGATTACTTAGAATAGTATTTTAAGAAAGGTCATAGATGCTTTATAATATCATAATTCATAAATCGATTTTGTAGTTGCTAGAATGAGGACGTGATTTGATTTACATTGCTAGGATTAGGAGAATTTAAATCAAAATAAGCTTAAAACAAAATGCTTAACCGACTATTCATTTGAAAACATCCTTTTTTTATATCAAAAATAGGAAGGCTCGAATTCACGACCTCTTAATTGAGTATAAAAAAATTATACCATTTGAACTATAATTTATTAACAAAAAACATCCTCTTTTATAAAAGAAAAAAAAGTTGAATAAAATCAATATTTTTATCACCTAAAATTGTAAAAGATATTGTTCTTCTAAGTCAATAAAATCAAATATTTGAAATTTGAATATTTGTCATCGTCTTACGCGGAACCAAATAGAAGAGAAGTTTAGACACCAAAAAAAACATAGAAGAGAAGTTTTAGAATACCAGTTGAGTTGTTTTAAATATCAAGAGTTCAAGCTCAGGAGGAGCTGTGTGACAAAATTGGTTAGAAAAGTTTTTTTTTTTTTGAAACGAAGGAAGCTCAACATATGACAGCGGAGCATATAAAAAAATAGAAACATAATGAGCTACCAACAGAAAACATTCAACCCCTGGCCTCTCCATCACTGCCATCAGCTTCCCACAGGATCACAACCATACCATGTTGTGTAGCTCAACTCCATCCGTGTGTGAATTATCTCAATACTCGTTTTTTTCATTCTTAAAAATCCGTGCATTGCGTTCCAATCAGATGTTCCAAATCACTGCAAAGAACACTATCATCCACACCCTCTGCCCTTGTTGTCTATCGTGCATGCCACGCCAACTCCCAAAGAGTTCTTTAATGTTTCCAGGAATTACCCACTCTCGACGAAGTGCCCTCAACCACTTGCACAACACCTGCCATGTAACCTCACACCGAAGAAATAAATGCTCAGCAGATTCGATTTCTTTGGCACATAGTACACACATACTATCACTCAGAATGTTAACTCCTAGCTTAGTCAACCTCTCCTTGGTGTTCACTCTATCAACTAGCACAAACCACCCAAAAAGCTCAATTCTCAGAGGTACAAAAACTTTCTAGAGGGAGCTCGTGAAGCTATAGCTCGTAATCTCAGCCGGCAGTATCTCCGATTGTATGGCCTGGATCACAGAGCTAGTTGAAAAGATACCTTTATTTTCAAACTTTCACACCATATTGTCCTCCCGACCAGCTGATAGCTTAACTGACCTTAATCTCTCATGGAGCTGATGGACAAGTTCCAGCTCCCATTGGAATAACTCCCTCCTCCATTGAAAATTTCATATCCATTCTAGTCCATCCCAAAATCCACAATCCCCAATGACAACCCCTTGCTGGCTTGAAATGGAGTAGAGCCTTGGAAAACTCCATTTGAGAGCACCACCTTGAACCCAGTTATCTTTCCAAAACCGGGTTTGCAGACCATTGCCTACATCCATTGCTAGGCCATTAACCACTTTATCTCGAATCCGTTGTTCTTTTATATTTAGCTGACATATGTCTTTTCAAGGCCCTCCTTTTACTGGTAGAAGTTGAGTTGCTAGCATTACATCCGGGTTCAACTTGTTGCATGAACAAACTATCTTCTTCCACAGTGGGCAATCCTCCTTTGAAAACCGCCACCACCACTTAAACAGGAGCGTTGTGTTTCTCAGCACTGCATCACCTACCCCTAAGCCCCCAGCCTTTTTTGGAGCCTGGACTAGCTCCCATTTGACCAAAGCTATACCAGAGTTACCATTTTCCTTGCACCACATAAAGTTCCTTTGCAGAGCAATCAGTTTGTTCGCCACCGCTTTCGGCATCTTGTACAGACTTAGGTAATATATGGGGAGGCTATTCAGGACCGATTTAATAAGTACAAGCTTACCTGATTTATTCAACACCTTCGCTTTCCATAAGCTAAGCTTCTGTTCCACTTTATCGATGATTGGTTTCCAAGTCTTCACCAGGCGCGGATTCGCTCCTAGAGAGATTCCCAGATATCTAACCAGTAGAGCGGCTTGCTGGCGTCCCAGTAGCCCACACGCATGATCAATCCATCCTTGATCACAATTCACTGATATTAAATTCGACTTATCAAAATTGATACTCAGTCCAGACATCAACTCAAAACACCGCAGCAGTCTCTTATAGTTTAGGATTGTTTCAGTCACCGGCGGGCAAAACAAAATGGTGTCATCTGCAAATTGTAAGTGCGACAGTTCAACATAAGCGCTCCCTACCAGTAACGGAGCAATGCGCCCGTTTCTGACAGCTTCTCCCACCATCCTATGCAAGACATCGACCACTAGCACGAATAGTAGTGGAGAAAGTGGGTCTCCTTGTCTTAGTCCCCTTTCCATCTTGAATTGCTTGGATAGTGACCCGTTTACCAAGACTGACATGGTGGCCGTAGTAACACACTCCTTCACCCAATTCCTCCATCGTTGGCCGAAGCCCTTCTTCTGGAGTACAATATCAACAAAACTCCATCTTACTCTGTCATAGGCTTTTTGGAAATCCAGTTTGATAATAGCCGCTGTCCTTTTCCGCGTCTTCAGCCAATGAACCATCTTGCAGGCTATAAGTGCGCCATCATGAATTTTCCTACCCTTTACAAAAGCAGTCTGAGTCTCACCGACTAACCCCGGCATCATAGATCGCATTCTTCGTACCAACACCTTCGAAATTACTTTATACACACACCCCACCATACTAATCGGCCTAAAATCCTTCACCTCCTTTGCACTTTCAAACTTTGGGGCTAAAGTCACCCACGTTACATTACCATCCAGCGGCAACTTAGTACTGTGAAAGAACCCCAGTACCGCTGCAATGAATTCCGGCCCAATGTCCTCCCAGCATCTCTTTATGAAGTTCGTGTTATACCCATTACTCCCTGGTGCCTTTGAAGATTCGCAGTCCCACACGGCCTCCTTGATTTCCTCCTCCAATGGCATCACTTCCAGTTCTTCAGCCTCATCCCTATGGATCTGCTTCACTAAGCCATCTCTGATTCCAATCCTCGGAGCATAATCCTGTCTATATAAGTCCCTGTAGACTAATTGCACCTTTTATTCTCGCCTGATTCCGTACAAGTCTTCCATGTATCATCAGGGCGTTGATCCTATTATTCCGTCTTCTGGCCGAGGCAATGTTATGAAAGTATCTGGTATTCTTATCCATGTTTTCAGCATGCTTGGACCGAGACATCTGCTTCCAGTGGATTTCCTTCCTAATGTACCATTTTTCACAAAAGCTCACCAGCGCCTTCCGTCTAGCCTCCGTTGTACCATCATACACCCCATCACTAACTAACTTGTCCAGCCTGGTGATCTCCTCCTCAAACCTCATAAGTCTCTTATCCAGGTCCCGAAAGTTATCCTTGTGCCATCACCTCAGTGGTACTGTTAAAGCCCTCAGTTTGCACGTGAACTGCACTTCTCCGAGGCTTCTCCATTCATCCTTCACCATTCTCAGAAACCCCTCATGCGTAAACCAGGAATCCAGACTTCTGAATGGCCTAGGTCCCTCTCCTAGTCTTGTACCTTCTAAGATCAACGGGCAGTGATCGGACAACTCCCTTGGGCCCCCTTTTAGCCAAATATCCGGAAACTTCTCAGTCCATTCAATATTGACCAGAACCCTGTCAATCCGACTACAAGAGCGACCCCTAAACCATGTGTACTTCCTATCAATAAGAGGTAAATCTATCAACTGCATGTCATGCACCCACCTCTTAAACTCTTCCGATGATGCCGGTAAGGTAGTAGCTCCTTTGCGATCCTCAATGTGTAAAATTTCATTAAAGTCTCCTAGAAAGCAGAAAGGAATCTGACACACTCCTGCCACATAAGGCACAACGAAAGTTGGTCCTTGTTAATACTCCTTCAACACACAACCACCTCTCACCTTTATAGCTGTGATATACTTGAAACATTCCATCATCCCACATCAATAACAGACCCCCGCTGCCCCTACAGAGTCTACATAATCCCATCCAGCAGTACTAATTCCCCAAAGCCTTACATCATATTTAGTAATCACTTCTTTTTTTGTTTCAAGCAGTCCTAACATGTTCAGGTTATATTTATGCTTCAAAGATTTCACCATGCTCAATTTTCCGTCCCCCCTCAACCCCTTAATGTTCCAACAGCTCACAATCATTTAAACAAATTTTTACTCACCTTATTTTGATTTTTTGGCCGACTCCTTCTCGCCTTCTCCTTCTGCTTCGCCATTCTTCTCTTTGCCGCTATTTCCTCATTTTGTGCTTGCAAAATTTTCATAATGTCTTCCTCCTCATCATATAAGACAGCACCCGATTCCACAGTCAGTGTCCAAGTTGCTTGATTTTCCTGGACCTGCTCTTTTTGCGTCCCCTGGAATTCTGCGCCCTCTGAATGACCCCCTGTTCCCGGTTCAGACCTTGCTCCTGCCCCCAGGGGATCACCACCGTCAGCCACATCCGCCATGGCCCCTTCTACATTGCCAGTTGCTACCGAGATACTAACCTTTCTAGTTAGCCGTCTCAGGCTCGCTTGCAACCTAGCCTTGTGAAGTCTGTCCGCACTTCCCCCGTCCTGCTCCACTTGTTCCTGCCAACTAAATTCTAAAAGTGCATTTAGTTTGTGTTATTATTTTATGTTTTTATTTTTACTTCTTATTTTTATTTTTTCATAAAATCTAAAAAATAAAAATATTAAAAATAAAAATAAAAATAAAAAATAAAAATACAAACTAAACGCATTTTAAAACGTTTAAAAGTAGACAAAATAAAAGTTGGTAGAAAACCACTACATTAAAAAGCATATAATTGGAGATTATTGCAGGAGAAAAACTTGTTGATCATAGGCTAAAATTCAACTAAAGCCAACCATTAATTCCAACTACTCAATTCCATCTATTCGATCTCGAAAAATAATCGATTAATAAAAGGTCCCTCAAAAGCACATGCTTTTCCTAATAAATGGGAAACAACACAAAAAGTTTGTATATATTGTTATACCTCTTAAATTAATCATAGTTTAGTCACCAAAAAAAAATTAATCATAGTTTAGTGAAATAAATGTAAGTGTATTTATCATAATTTTGATAATCGGACTAAAAAGGTCAATTCCATCATATTAATTGAGAATCAGTTATTAGACTAATTTAATTTAAAATAAAAAACGTTTGATAATGAAATGGTTAAAAAATTGATTGACTAATTAAATCGGTATAATCTTTTAGTTATTAACTAATTTAAAATAATAAATATTATTTTATTATATTTGATTCAATTTCAATTGAATTTTGGTTGTTGAACTTTTAAATTTTTAAACACTCCATCAGTTCGATATTTAAAACTTTAGTATTTATACTCCTTCTATGGTGGTAATGTGAAATTAAATCACTGTAATGAAGACATGAATCTGAAGTTTCACAATGAGTTTCCTTCTACTAATATCTTCTCTATCAACTCTCTTCTTTCCGTTACAACTCCAACCACCATTAGTTTGTAAGATATCATCATTGTCATTGTGTTCTTCATGATTCATCAAATGTAATATCACTTATGGCAAAATCTCATAAGCTTCCCTATTCATATTCTAACACTGTTTACTCTAATCTTCTTAAAAGACTATGCATTTTTATTGGATATTGTATGCAACAAAAATGTTATAAATGTTAAACTAAAGAAGGAAAAATAATAGTGTCAAGAGAACATACCTTTCCTGCATCATCATTGTTTACCTCATTACAAACTTCACAACAAAATGTTGTTCCTCCTTCTTCTATGAATCCAATTTTTATTTCGTCTAGCAAATCAAATTCCTCTAGTACTTATCCAATGCTCACAAGATCAAAAGTTCATCAGGTCAGATTCTTGTTTGCCAAAATCCATCAAATATGCTCTTTTATCACTAGTTTATATGGAAGCAATGCTCACTGAGTATAAAGCCCTTCTTGGTCCTTGGTTGAACTGCAAGAAAATGAAATAGTAGTAACATAATCAGAATCATTATTACCATAGCCTTATCTAAAGGATGGAGAATCAAGCAATATGATTTTCATAATACTTTTCTCAATGAGACTGTTTATATGTCCCAACCTCAAGGCTTTGAACACTCTAATCCTCACTTGGTTTGTAAATTAAATAAATTCATCTATGGTCTTAAACAGACTCCTCCAGCCTGCTATTTAACTATTACTGCTTCTCTTAAAACTATAGGATTTCAAAACACTAAGATTTACTTCTCACTCTGTCACATACATACTAATATATGTTGATGACATGTTAGTAACTGGAGGTGATGAAAATAAAATTCAACAAATTGCATTCTAGTTTTTTATTAAAAGACCTTGGTGATTTCAATTTTTTTTTTAGACATTCTCATAACATTATTACTTTGAATCAGACTAAAAATATACATGATCTTCTTCAACTTCTAGACTTACTGTTGCAACAGAGGATTTATTTGAGGATCCTACTTTGTTTAGAAGCATTGTAGGTGGTTGACAATATGTCACCATTGCTTATTCTGTGAACAAAATAAGTCAATCATTGGTGTGCAGCAAAGAGAATCTTGAGATATCTAACTGGCACCTCTGATCAAGCATTACATTTTCACAAATCAACTAATCTCATGGAAATGCACCAAACAAAGCATAACACTTTGAATTTGATCTGTTTTTTTATAAGAGTCATTCATCATCTAATTTTAGTAATTCATGTTCCTTCCAATGAGCAAGTAGCTGATATTATGACAAAATCATCTACCTTCTAATTTTAGTAATTGGATACTGCTATCTTTTATATAAGTCTGTTATCAAAAGTTAGTTAGCTTTTGTTTAATAGGTACTGTGCCTGTTATATGTTATATATATAAGCAGCACTTACTCAATGTAATAGATAATTTTTCAATTCAATACAATCACAACTCAAGTTTACTCTTTCTCTTCTCTGTTTCAAGTTCTCTCTATTTTTCAACTCTCAAGCATAACACTCATACTATGATATATGCCTCTCTTAATTTTGTATAGTTAGTTGTTAAGTAAAATTATTTACAGAGTATTATTGTTTAAATAATCATTAAAATAAAATTTTTATATTATTTTATACTGTCAACAATGAAAACAAATTAAATCAAACTCATAATTAGTTGTTTGAAATTTTATACTTCTTACAGAAAAATATTTGACATGTATAAAGTTGGTTTGAAAAAAAATCCAAAACTAAATTAGTAAATTACTACTAGTTATTCGTTTTTTTAAATAACAAAAATCATAGTGGGATTCATGGAAGGAAGAAAAGCTTCTATCATTATTTTTTTGAACAAATGTCAGAAATTTTTGTTGAGGTATTTTATAACTACGTTTGTCTGTTCTAAGTTTATAATGTTATAGTTACCTCAACTAAAGTTTTAAAGTTCTTTTTGCGATTTAAATTACACTAAAAACATCTTTGAGATTAGCAAATATGACCCACCTTAGTTCTTAACATGTTTTCTATTTATGACGTATTGATGTGGCTTGATAACATTGATCGTTAATAACACGTGTCACATCATGATTTGGTCACATATAATGATATGATGATGAGTTAGTAAATAAAATGTAACATATTGACGTAGATAATTGTATCATATATTATAATATTATTTGCTCACGTGTTAATTTATGTTATGTATTGCAACATTAATTATACATGTGTGTTATCTTTTATGTCATCATTACAGTTGTACTAAATTATCTCTCATTTTAATCATTAAAATTGAAACTAAATAAATTACTTGCAAAATCAGAACTATTTTATTCAAAAAATAAAAATAAGGGGTAATGTATGTAACTGAAAGTCAATGTGGTAGTTCCAATCATACCCCAATAAGTATAAAGTTAGTTGCCATTGAAAAGCGATGAAATCCAGCTCTCCATCACATGGGATATTTAAGCCAATGTTGAGATTAAATTTTGAAAATCAGGTCAATAATGCTCATATACTGATCACATAGTTTATTTGAGAAAAGAATGAGTAGGTAAGCCAACAGCTTAAGCAGCCACAAGACTAAAATATAGGGGAGAATGAATAAATCCTTCTGATTTTAAAAATTTCTAATTCCCTGCACTTGATGAAAAAATTTTAAAATGTGTGTGTTTTTTTTCTGTTAAATCTTAAAAATGTGTTTTTATTGGTTTACAAGAGCTGTGATTTAGCATGTGTTATTTTGGAAATTTTCAAATTGGTAGAGCCAGGATTCAAAGAACCTCCCAGCGCGCCACTCTGCGATCACTTCTCAATATTATATAGGACAAAAATTAATTATATAATAAATTTTTGAATTAAATAATTTTATAGCTATTTAATTTAATTTTAATTTTTAATTTTTAATTTTTTGAATTAATTATATTTTTAATTATGTACCATTATTAATAAAAATATAAATTTCATTAAAAATTTATTTAATCTACTTCATCTATTTTAATATTAGTGTTGTGATTAAAGTTATCTATTTTGATACTAATATTGAAATCTATTGATATTATAAATTATTATTCTTAGTATGTTAAATTAAGATACTATTATAGTAATATTAACTAATTTTATATCTATTTTTGTATTAATTATCTTTAAAATTTAAGATTTGATTATTCTTAAAATATTAGTTAAAATATGTATTTTAATTTTTTTAATTATTTTATATTTTTTATTTATATAACATCGATTTTGACAGTTCAATCATTAATTTATCAATTAAACCAATAAATTAATAAATTAATAATTTAATGAATTTAATTACGAGTTCAATTCTTACAAATATTTTCTTCACTCGGTCAGAGATTTACACCTAGCTCTCACTCTTTTTATAAATAGTCACTCTCATATGACATATAATGCATTCCTCTTCCGTGTGCTTTTCTGGATTTTATTTATTTATTGAGATAATTTTCAATTTACACACGAGCTTTAATTTAATTTTTAAAATTTCAATAATCTTTATTTAATATCCAAATTTTATAAATATGACTTATGTTAGTCTTTAAAATAATTTTCGATACATAAACGTTAATAGAATATTAATGTAGATAGTCAGATGTCACGTTAAATTCTATAAAACGATGTTATTTTTATTTTGGCACTCAAATAGTAAAAAAAAACATCGTAAATGATATTTATTAAAAATTTTTCTCCCAAAGCAAGTGATCTTGTGTCATTTTTAGACTATCTAAGCGCTAAAATCAAAACAAAATCATTTTATAATATTTGGTTGTTCATATCAATGTTTCATTAACATTTTTATATAAAAAATTGTCTTAAAAATTAATATAAATCACATTTACAAAATTTGAAAACTAAAAAAAAAAACAATTAAAACTTTATAAACTAAATTAAGACTTGCATACGAGTTCAACGATTAAATTAAATATTAATTCTTTTTCCAATCAATATCATAAATAAAGATTGGTTGCCTATGTAATAATTATTTATTTACAAATAATGGTGTCTCAAATATTGGATGTTTGAATTCTTTTATGTTTAAATTTAGAAAGTCATAAAATATGTATGAAAGTAGGATTGTGGTATGCCCTACAATAAAATCTCTTCTTACCATTTTTCATATTGAAATTTAACAAAAAAAAAAGTTTAATTAATCTATTGCTCCTATAATTTTATTAAATTTATAATTAAATTTTTATATTTTTAATTAAATTTTTATATTATTTTTAATTTTATAATTAGATCTTTATTATTATAAAAAATATTAAAATTAACAGAATATTTTTTTTATAAATTAAAAATACACATAATTTAAATCTAATTAGATTTTTTATCATATTTTTTTAAAAAAAATTATTTTTAATATTTTTGACACAAAAAAAATTTAACTATAAAATTAAAAATAATATAAAATTTAATTAAAAATATAAAAATTTAATTATGAATATAATAATTATAAAAAATAATAAAATAATTAAACCTAAAAAAGATATGAAATTATAGACACCCCCCTCTTCATTATTTTCCTGCCAAGTTCCATGCATCAAATTATATCTCATTCTGGGCGTTCTTGCAATAATAACCAAGTATTATTTTTAGGATAATGTACGTTAAGATAAACTTTGAAAGCGACAGAATGACTGAATGAGGGGGCGAGGAACACGTTGAATGCACTAAATCAACAAATTAATTATAAATAAATTTTAAAAAATAAATAAATTAATCTCTTAAACAATTTTAGTGTGAGGAAACGATATTTTAGAAAGGAGTTAAAATATTGCCTAATAGATCTTAGGCACGCATCCACTTTTTTATCTTTAAAAATTATAATTTTTTAGTAAACATTTTTTTAGAAAATAATATTTTCTAAATTTAGGCAACCGTCGCTTTATGCTAAGAGGAATGGTATAGGGATCAGCAACTTTTGTGATTTGTAGCCATTAAATAGTCATTAAGATAGTTTTAATGGTGTGAGATTAGTGTAAGATTTCATCCAATGGCTCATTTTTTTTTACTGATTACATGCTGGCCAGAATTTAATAAAATTGCTGGCCCTAGACTTTTCCTTATGCAAAATAACGTTGTATATAGAATCTGATACGGCAAATTAGGCAACGAAATCAATAATTGACCTTAATTGGCTAAAATTGAAAAACATTTAATTTTAGTCTCTTAGAATTGAACCGATAACTTTAATATATGACAACGATTTTAGTCCATCACAAAAAAAAAAAAAGTAAATAAATAAAATTGTTAGGTGAGTTCTCTTTTTTCCTACCTTCAATTTTATTGCCTTAATTTGCCTATCTATTTGGATCTTCATAGTTCGTTAGCATCGTAGACTCATGCCTTTGAATCTTTGATGACATGGGACATGGGTATTGAAATTTTGAATTGAGAACTAGTAGGTATATATAACACTCCATACACGCATTAATGTCGCCACCATTATTTAATTTTCATGGTGAATTACAGCTTTTGGTTTCTTATGATATTTTAGACTAAAAATTAATTCATTGTAGATTAAAATTTTATTTAAAAATTTGTGATTGGTTAATAAATTATTGTGACATGTATAAGGCGGGATTTAAATTTTTGATATTTGCTTAAATAAACTAGTAAATTAACTACTAGACCAACTTAATTTAATTATAAATTACAGCTTTTGTGATTAAAATATAAGCAAATACTCAAATTATTTTCTAATAAATTTTAGATCAGACACTTTAATTTTTAATAATTTTTTATTATGATAAAATTTTTTAAAATTATATATCTTTGTTAGATAGATTGATTCTTCCGCTAATTTTAATTAAATTTTTAATATGTATGTTGAATAACTATACTTTTAATAAATTTTATTATAAGATACTTGAGATAAAAAAAATTATTATAAAATAAATTAGATTATTTATCAAAAGAGCCTTACTGTATAGAATGGGCATTGGGCCCTCAGAAGTACTATTTAAATTGTACTATTTCATAAGAAATATGTGGTAAACAACAATTTAGTGGAAATTGAAAAATATATTTATTTTAATCATTAGAACTTGAATTTTATAGAGGATTGAATTTATCATCATTAAAGAATATCGCAAGGAATAAAAAACAAAACAAAAAATAAAGAAAATAAAAATAGTATAGCAATACATTAGTAGTGAATTGACCCATTGATGATCACGTCCGTCCAAACTAATTAAAATCACTCGTCTAATTGAATTTAAACCAAAAATTGATCAAACTTGCAAATTATTATTTCTTTATAATTTGATCAACAGTAAGGACTATTTATGTAATTTTACTTTTATTATTTAATGATTCTATTGACTTTTTCGTCTATAAATTATAGTTCAAATGACATAGTCTCTTTATATTTATCTAAGAATGTGTGAGTTCGAGTCTCTCTATATTTAATAAAAAAAATAATTTTATTAACTTTTTCTAATTTTATTTTATTGTATATTACAATTATTACTAATTTTCATTATTAATAATTAATAAATATAATATTCAGCTTTATAACGTATTTTATTACAAATAAATTCATCAGGTTAAAATTACCAAAAAAACCTAAATCACTCTTACTAGCTCTTACACCAATAATGATTGTTTGTAACTGCAAGATAAAAGTAACTATTGGTTTTGTTTACCAATAATGTTATGAATCCAAGTGATTTTACTAACCAAATTCAATCAAATTATTATAACCTCCTCTATATTTACGCGATACATAATTAATTTTTAAATGTAAACAACTTTTCACTTTTAACGGAAATAGCAAATTTTTTTTTTCTTTCTTCTTCTTTTTCTTCCAAATTTGCGTACGCAAGTTTTTCTTCTTCCCTCCTCTTCCTCCTTCTTCTCTCTCGATGTTGCGTCTTCTTCTTCTTCTTTTCCTCTTTCGTTATCTTTCTCTTTCGTTATCGTTATCACCAATAACACTAACATTTTGCAAATATCTTTATTAGTTCTGATTCTCTCTTATGCCATCATTAAATAATTTTTAGTTCATTTCTTAATTTATTTCAGTTCATTTGTGTGTTAATTGAGATTCATTTGATGCTGCTGATAAGTACTGACTAAATTTTTTATTCCATAAGTAATTTCGATTTATTTCTTAATTTAATTGAGGTTCATTTGGATCCAGAAATGAATTCGATGTGTTTTTGTTAATGGTTGAGTCTTTTTTGCTGTTTGTTCAAATATGAACTAATTTCGGTTCATTTGTATGCTAATTGAGGTTCACTTGATGCTACTGATAAGTATTGACCAAATTTTTTAGCAAACAAGAACGAAATTATTCATTATCGCTTTATTCAATTGCATTAGATTCCACTCCATTGCATTCAATTAATTCAGTTTTGAACAAGTAGTAAAAAAAACTCAGTCATCAACAAAAACACATCAAATTTATTTCTAGATCCAAATGAATCTCAAATGATTAAGAAATGAACCAAAATTACTTAAAGAATAAAAAATTTGGTCAATACTTATCAACAGCATCAGGTGAACCTCAATTAACACACAAATGAACCGAAATTAGTTTAGTTTTGAACAAGTAGCAGTAAAAAATACTCAATCATCAACAAAAATACATTAAATTTATTTTTTAATCCAAATGAATCTCAATTAAAAGGAGAAAAAGAAAAAATACAACAACAACAACAGTAATAAAATAATAACGATTGAGAAAAAATACGTGAAGAAGAAGGAGGAATGCGAAGAAGAAGAAGGAGGAAAGCGAAGAAGAAGGAAGAACGCAAAGAAGAAAGATCGCGAAGACGAAGAGGATATGTGTTGCGTTATTGAAACACGCGTGTGTACACATTGATGTAATGAAAGTGGTTTTTGTTAAGTTTGAATCAACTTGGTTGGACTTAGTTGCCAAAAACACTTGGATATGTAAATGGATTATTTATTCACCTAAGATTTGTTAATTATAATTAATTTGGTTAAGCTAATTCGTCTTAGTTACTGTTACGGATCCGACCTTCAGATCCCACACCCCGAACGGCCTCCCAACCTGGATATCCGAGTCGGCCCGCTTCCCTTTTCTAGAAGGTCCGAAACCGGCCCACTAGACCTTCTAACCAACATTCAAATTCAAACACTTCCCTTATCTTGGCCAGATAAGATAAGATAAGATAATTAGCATCACCTTTATAAAGGGGAGCTCCGTGCCCCCTTAGGTATGTCACTGATCGCACACTCCATACCTCTTAGATCTATTCTGACTTGACCGTTCCGACTCGCAAGTTCCCGATCCATCTCACAACCCTTACCGGAGCCGTCCAGTACATTGGTGCCGTCTATGGGGACTGAAATGTCATGACGGCATGGCAAATAACCCCGAGGAGCAACCCCCAAGCCCTCACCACAACTCATGCACACAAGCTCTAACTCCTGAACGTCAGGAGACCACCCATTCCACTCATCGAAACATAACAAGCGCCGTTCGTCAACCAACCCCACCTCAGCAGCAACCAAGGGAAAACAACCATCCACCCCACGAAACCCGAGTGCCTGACGGCCTAGGCGAAAAGGCAACTCGAATAATCCAAGAGCTGTGCCTCAGGGTACAAAGCCTCGAAGGTCGGGTCACAATCAAAAAGCGGTATCACGTAGAACACGGAAGCCACGCAACCTCCAGAACCCGATCTCATCGTGAAGCCCAGAACAGGACACCTGAGTGACGACACAACAAACAACTGGACCGCAACATATCCCGAGAACCAGAGCGCCGACACAACGAAGACGGCTGACGACACCATCGGGAAGCTAAACGAGCTTGAAGCAAGCACGTGATAATGGGAGCCACCCCATTCACCGACAGAATCCTAAGATCCAAACTTCCGAAGGGTTTTGATAAGCCCATGAACATGAAATACGATGAAACTAAGGATCCCCAAGAACACCTGACGGCCTTTGAGGTAAGAATAAACCTGGAGGGAGCTGCCGATGCTGTCCAATGCAGAGCCTTCCCGGTAACTTTGGCAGGGCCTACGATTAAATGGTTCAACACCCTCCCGAACGGTTCCATAACCAGCTTCCATGATATTTCGAGAAAGTTCATGGCGCAGTTCACCACCAGAATTGCCAAATCCAAACACCCCATAAGCCTACTCGGAGTCACTAATGCACCACTATTTCGTGGTACATCTTGTGCTTAATTGAGTGAATTTTATCCACTATTCTCATACTTATTCATAGAATTCACATGTTTTACATTTTTCTTTCTAATTCTGTGCTATGATTAAAAACATGCTTCTTTGGCCTTAAAATTGCTAATTATTAATCCTCTCTTATTACCATTCGACGCCTTGATGTGTGTGTTAAGTGTTTTCAGGGTTTATAGGGCAGGGATGGCTTAGAGGATGGAAAGGAAGCTTGCAAAATGGAAGGAACACAAGAAACCAAGGAGCTGACCAGCGAGGAATGACGCGTGCGCGTACCTGACGCGTACGCGTGACACGCGAAGAAGACAATCGACGCGTACGCGTGACTGATGTGTACGCGTGACGTGCACCACGTGCAGAAATTACAGAAGACACTGGGGGCAATTTTGGGCTGAGTTTGGACCTAGTTTTCAGCCCAGAAATGCAGACTAAAGCCAGGGGACAAGCAGAGACTCATCACACATTGAATCATTCATTCATACACATAATTTTAGGGTTTAGATGTAGTTTTCTAGAGAGAGAGGCTCTCTCTTCTCTCTAGGTTTTAGGATTCTTAGGTTTAGCTACTTTCAATTTTAGATTTCTACTTTACTATAATTTAGTTTCTCTTCTACTCTTATTTGTTCTAGAATCCTAGTTTATTTATTTCCCTTATTGATTACTTTATGTTTCCAACTTGGTTTATGAATTTCCATGTTAGATTTAATTTCTTATTAATGCAATTTGAGGTATTTCACGTTTATGATTGCTTCCTTCAATTTATGTTATTGATGCTTTCAATTGGTTGTTTGGATTTTATTATCTCTTATTGTGTTTCTATGCTTTTATGTTGTGCCTTCCAAGTGTTTGATAAAATGCTTGGGAGGGTTTTAAGTTAAATTTTATGTTCTTGGCTTTGGTTGAGTAATTGGAGACTCTTGAGTTATCAAACTCCTTTGTTGATTGATAATTGAAGGTTGCTGATTGATTTGGATCCCTCTAAAGCTAGTCTTTCCTTAGGAGTTGACTAGGACTTGAGGAATCAAATTGATTTATCCACTTGACTTTCCTTCATGGTTAGAGATTAACTAAGTGGGAGCAATGGACAATTCTCATCACAATTGATAAGGATAACTAGGATAGGACGTCTAGTTCTCATACCTTGCCAAGAGCTTTTCTAGTTATTAATTTACTTTCTTACCAATGTATTTCCTTGTTCCTTATTCAAAACCCCAAAAAGATACTTTTCCATAACCAATAATAATTACACTTCCCTGCAATTCCTTGAGAGACGACCCGAGGTTTAAATACTTCGATTTAATTTTATTGGGTTTGTTTTAGTGATAACCAAATTTTTGTATGAAAGAATTCTTTGTTGGTTTAGAAAATATACTTGCAACGATGTTTTATTGTGAAATTCTAGACCACACAAAAGTCCGTTCATCAGTCACCCAGAAGCAAGACAAATCCACAAGAAAGTACCTTGATAGGTTCAACAACGAGTGCCTAACGATCGACGGACTCACAGACTCAGTCGCGAGTCTCTGTCTGACCAACGGCCTCATGAACGAAGACTTCCAAAAACACCTTACCACTAAACCAACCTGGACCATGCACGAGATCCAAAGCGTCGCAAGGTAGTACATAAACGACGAAGAGGTGAGCCAAGTCGTAGCCGCCAACATAAGGCAGCACAGCAACACGACACCTCGTCATAATCCCCCTACTGAGATAAACTCAAAAAGAACATCCCAAGCCGGCAAACACCAACCGACCACCCAGGGTCGGAAAATTCTCAAACTACACCCCCTACCAACCCCCATTACTGAAATCTACCACCAAATAGTTGAGCGGGGCATTCTCCCGAAGGCTCGAAAACTGAAAGAGCGGACGGGTGGCAACAGGAGCCTATACTACGACTACCACCGAGCATACGACCATAAAACCCAAGATTGTTTCGACTTAAAGGACGCCCTTGAACAAGCCATCCGAGAGGGAGTTTGCCAAATTCATTAGGGAGCCAAGACAAAAAGAAAAGGACAGATCACCAGAGCACGAAAGATGCAACCCCAAGACAAGACCACAAACACCTCAAGAGAATCCAGAAACAGATCCCACTATAATCGTAAACGTCATTACTCGAAAGTCTCTCCGGAAAAGTCAAAATCAGCACTAAAAAAGGACCTCAAAATCTTGGCCGTTAGAAACCAAGCTCTGACCCCACAGTCGTAGAGACGATCACGTTCTCCCCCGAGGATTGCCAACACGGCACCTCGACAGAAGACGCCCCGTTCGTCATCTCCGCAAAAGTCGGGATAGGACTCGTAAAGAGGATACTAGTCGACACCGGAAAGGACTCCAATATCCTCTTTAGAGGAGCCTTCGACAAACTTGGACTCTGGAACGAAAATCTGCAAACCCACCGCAACGGGATAACCAGGCTCGGGGACAATTTTCTTAAACCGGACGGCTCCATAGTGCTTCCACTTACCATCGAAACCGGAAGCCAAAGGAAGACCATCCTCTTCGTGTTCGTAGTCCTCAAGAATCCACTGCCTACAACATCATCCTCAGGAGAAAAACCATCAATGACCTTTCCGCCGTCATCTTTACCAAATTCTTACTCATGAAGTTCTAAGCCGACGACGGCACTATCAGAACAATCCACGGAGACTGGAAAATCGTAGTGGAATGCAACAATACTAGCTTAACCCTCCGCAAAATGTCCTGAGACGTGGTGGGATCTTTCTTGTCGACCTCGATTCCCTCCAGGGCTGCCAACCCTGACCGGAACCAGAAGGAGACATGGAAAATCTACAGATAAAGCAAACAAAGGAGGAGTACACATTCATCAACAGGAACTTACCCTACGACTTAAAGGAAGACCTAATAGACCTCCTAAAACAAAACAGGGACATATTCATATTTACCCCGGCTGACATGCTGGGCATAGATCCTGACCTGATGTGCCACCTCTTAGCCATAGACCCGAAGGCCAAGGCCGTGACCCAAAGAAGAAGGAAAATATCCCCAGACCGAGCAACCGAGGTCAAGAAACAAGTCAAAACCCTTCTCGAAGCTGGCTTCATATAAGAGCTACGCTACACGACCTAGTTAGCCAATTTTGTGTTAGTCAAGAAAGCAAATGGAAAGTGGCAAATGTGCGTCGATTATACGGACTTGAACAAAGCTTGTCCTAAAGACACCTTTCCCCTTCCAAACATTGACAAACTCGTCGACGCCGCGTCAGGACACCAATACCTTAGCTTCATGGATGCCTATTCAGGGTATAACCAATTACCCATGCATTGGCCTGAAGAGGAGAAGACGGCCTTCGTAACTCCTGACGGCACGTACTTCTACACGGTTATGCCATTCGGACTGAAAAATGTGGGGGCCAGCTACCAGAGACTTGTCACCAAGATATTCCAAGACTTATTCGGGACTAAATTGGAAGTCCATATCGATGATATGCTGGCCAAAACTCATTCGGGCGAGCAACTCATCAATGATTCTGAGTTAGTAATGAATACCCTAAGGAAATACCGAATGCGTCTCAACCCGACGAAGTGCGCATTCGGAATGGAAGCCGGAAAATTCCTGGGATTTATGATCACCCAGCGCGGGGTCGAAGCAAATCTCGAGATGAACAGTCTAGGTAAAAAAAGTCTTTTCCAGAGGAAAATTTCTTTCAATTTAATTTGAAAGAAAAGTAAAAAAAGAATTAAAGGGGAATCATTTGATTTACTTTTTCGGGATATTGCAATGGAAAAAATATAAATTCTGTTTAATTCTATTGTAATATATTCTTAATTCTATTCTATCTTTATTCCCTTTTTCTATTTGAAATCTTGCCCCACTGATGTATTAGAAATGATATTTTGGGACGGGTGTAAAGCTAAGCAAATAGCTTCTGCCCCAAGAACGGAGGCCCTTACCACTGGGGGTAAGAAAATTATGATCGGGCTAGGTCAACGATATTCAAAAATTGACCGGCCGACTGACTGTCCTTTCCCAGTTCCTCAGAGCATCATCCCAAAGGGCATCACTTTCAAGTAGGAGGCAGAGTGCGAAGAAGTTTTTTAGCACTTCAAAAAGTTACTAGCGGAACCCCCCATCCTCCCCAAACCTCAACCGGGGAAACCCCGTTCCAGCTAACTTACGGCCTGGAAACCGTCATTCTAGTAAAAATCGGTGATCCCAACCCCAGAAGAACCATTGGGGGCAACGACGAAGAAGCAGAATGGGACCTCACGGACGATGTCAGAAGCATAGCCCACCTGCGAGAACTGGCCCTAAAATAGAGAATCAACTTAAGGTACAAGTGTACAACCGCGGCCTAATCCAACGGGACTTCGGGCCTGATGACCTCATCTTGCGACGGAACAACATCGGTCCTCCTACTCCCAGGGAATGAAAGCTCACTCCCAATTGGGAAGGTCCATACCGAATAAAAGCGGTAATCGAGAAAGGAGCCTACAAACTCGAACGACTTAACAGAGTTGAGGTACCGGGAACCTGGAATGCCGCCAACCTACGACGATACTACACTTAGAAACAGCCATCATGGAGAACCTTGCATCTTAAGATAAATCTCCTCATCTGTTTATATTTTCTCATTCCTTATTTGCTATCATTTTCGGGTACTCTTTCCCGCCCACCTCAGAGGGTTTTAATGAGGCCCAATATCTTAATAAAAATTCCATTTTATTATTTAAATCTCTTTTCCTCTTTCTTAAACTACTGCCCTTCCCAAACGGCACACAACACGCAGCTACCATCGAGGACCGATTACCCCGAGGCCAAACGAACACAGATATCCACAAAAGCGACCCAACGAGGGTCATAACGAACGGTCCGCGAGTAAGACCCCAAGTCATGAAATGGCTTAAAAACAAACGATCCAGATGACCCACACATCAACAAGTAAAAAATAGCGGCTTGAAACGTAAACGGCCTGGACGGCCCGATCATAAAAATAAAGTCATCAAAATGACTTAGAAGTAATAAAAGGCCCAAGCACCTAAGTTACAAACACGGCCGAAACGGCCAACCACAAAACAGAAACAAAGTCTGAGGAAGAAAAAATCACGGCCAAACGGCCAACCACAACCAGAAACAACCTACGAAAAATAACAATTACAAGTACTCTACTCTATATCGACAATCTGGCCATCGCGGACGGTCTTAAACGCCCCTATCACGGACACATCCACATCTGGTGCAAGGACCAGAGACTGAGCCTTCATCGTCTCCTCGGTAGCAGATATCGTATTCTTCACATTCGCCAGTAGCTCCCCCTTCTCCCACTTCAACTTCGCCACCTCAACCTTCAAAGCGTCTGCCTCGGCGAGAAGAACGGAAGCTCGGGACTCGGCATCCGAAGCCCATCTTTTCTCACCCCCAGTTGGGACAACAGTGAAGTCTTGACCTCGGATAAACGGAGCAGCTTGGCCTCGGCATCTTGGGCGTCCTTGACGGCCTTCAACTTAGCCGTCTCCGCCGCCTCCAACTGGTCTTTCATCTTGCCCACCTAGGCCTGAGAATGACGAAGCTTCTTGTCCAAAAGACCCACCTGAGCCATCACAGACTCGGCCTTCTGAACTATCACGGCAGAACGGAGAAGAGCTCGATACACCGACTTCGCCTGAAAAGCAACGTCACAGTCATGAAAAACTCCTCGGTGCCAGGCTTGAGATGCTGATCAATGAAAGACGGGGCGTCAAAACTTCAGTCCATCACAGAGGGCACCATACTCTCCTCCCCCAAGTTCTAGCTGCTAACCTTCTCCGGCCTCTTCCGCTTTCGAGAGGCAACGGTAGCTGAAACCACGACCACCTCCTCATCACCACCCGCGACCCCCGGACACAGAGAACCAGGACCCCCACCCCCGGCCGAGGTTGGCTCCTGAGAGACGGTCCGTGAATCATCGGCAGGACAGGATGAAGGAGTAGAAGGAGAAGCATTCGAAGCTACCTTCTGATCCATGGCAGCCTTCAACCTCGCCAAGGTTCTCAAACCACCAGCCATTTCAACTGAAAGAGCAAAAAGAGAAAAAGAAAGATAAGTCCCTAAATCGGGAAGATATGAAAGACAAAAGACAAAACACACACCGATAAAGGTCTGACACGCCGTCAGGTCTCCCATGACATCCCGAGGATTCAAATGATGCTCCCCCAAAAGGTGCCAAAGGACACCAGCGATATCCCTATCCTCCGGGGACAACGCCTCGTAAGTAACCCACATCAGATATGACAGCCCGACACCAAAATTTCAATACGTCAGAAACCGACGCTCCCCTTCCAAAGTCAGCCAGAATGGATGATGCCCCGAGCTGGACGCACCTTAAAAAATACTCCCTCTTAAAACCATGAAAAGAATTCTCATACAGACCAAAAATACGTCGATTAGGCTTAGCCTTAAACGACATATACCCTTTCTTATGCTTCCCCTCTTTAGTCGGCAAGATGCATAAGAAAATGAAAAGAAAAACGTTAACCGAAGTCGGAAGCTCCAAGTACTCGCACACAAGCTCAAAAGTACGAATAGCAGCCCAGCTGTTCGGGTGCAATTGAGACGGCACCACGGAACATCGGTTCAATAATGCCTGAACGAAAGGAGAAAAAGGAAGCCGCACACCAAGGCGAGTGAACATCGACTCATACAACCACATCCAACCCAGAACGGTTGGAGAGTTGGGGTTAAGATAACAAACCCGCTCGTTGACCTCGAAAAGAGCAAGCTCGAACTGACGCTCAGCGTCACCACCCCCACAAATAGCCCCCTGATCACGAAGCCATTGGAGATCCACCTCGTCATCCGAGACGGCGTTCCCCAAACATCAGACGTCACCCAATAATATAAAGAGGGAACGCCCCCAGCTGGGATCACCGGAGCACCCGCACCCTCAGTCTTCCGCTGAGACATACCTAAAAAATGAGGGAGCACCACCGTCATCCTACCAAAGCCAAATGACGGAAAACAGTGGAAAAACAAAAAAATACTACCATCTACCACAAACTACGCCTAAAAAATAGTGGTGCTCATCCCCTCTAAAAAGCTCACTACCCCTACCCAAAACAATTCGAAACAGAAAAATGCAGAAAACAAAATCATCCAAGCATAGCAAAGAGAAATGAGAAAAATACCAACCTGATAGAAAACTGAAGCAGGAACGGCATAGAAGTGCAAAGCAAAACACCAAAAGCGCACAAAGGAGGGATGGAAGAATGCAAGGCAGAGAGAGAATGAGAAAATACAAAACAGAGAAGAGTAAGAAATGAAGCGAACAAGGGAAGAAGAGCGAAAATCAAAATGGTTGCGAAAGGCAAAAAATCAAAACTACCCCTGGAACCAACAAAAGGGTAAAGGGGCAGAAACGGAAAGGCAGTCCAAACGTCCCTTTGCAATAAATGCACCCCGTAAAACATAACTGACAAATCCCTCGAAAACCACAAGGGGCATATGAATACGAAAAGCCCAAATAAACCAACCACTGACACGAACTCCAAGAATGACGACCCCAACGGCGCCCGGGCTCGGTTCACTGATCCCACACTCGATAGGCCCTCAGACCGACCTCCCAGGATCCGACCCATATCCCGATAGCACCGAACAAAGCCATAAACGGCAAAACCCATGTCCTCTAGCGATGAAGACCGACCTCTCTCACTCTCCCGCTGCGGGGGCAACTGTTACGGATCCAATCTTCAGATCCCGCACCCAGAACGGCCTCCCAACCCGGATACCCGGGTCAGCCCGCTTCCCTCTTTTAGAAGGCCCGAAACCGGCCTATTAGACCTTCTAACCAACATTCAAATTCAAACACTTCCCTTATCTTGGCTGGATAAGATAAGATAAGATAATTGCCATCACCTATATAAAGGGGAGTCCCGTGCCCCCTCAGGTATGTCACTGATCTCACACTAGATACCTCTTAGAACCATTCTGACTTGAGCGTCGAAGTGTCATTGCAAGTAACACCCCCCATTGTTTCAGTCAAAAAATCCGGCTACTATTCCGACTCGCAAGTTCCCGATCCATCTCACAACTTGTACCGGAGCCGTCCAATACGGTTACAAACAAAATTAGTTCATGGTATTTTTTAATTACATATTTTAAAGGTAAAATTTTATTTAAATAAGTGTGAAGTTATTTTTAATTTACATAGATTTTCACCATGGTGTGGTTATTGCTTCTTTTTCCGTTGAAACCTAAGCGTGACTGTAAATAAGTTGATACAGACACCTAACTAACACATTACATTATTAATTTATTACAGCTTTTATTTCACAATATATATATATATATATAGCAAAGAAATACACCTCTTTTGGACGGGAATCTGAAACTTGGTTTCCCCCTGCATGATAAATACGATATGACAGGCCATAAGCTCAGAACTTTTTTTTTGAATTGAGCTTTCGTTTTTATTTTTATTTATTTATTTATTTTTCCTTTTTCTTTCACTTCGAGTAATTACTTTAAAATTTTTACTAATAGTTGACAATTACATGAATCTCCTTCTGTTGTGGTCGCCAATATTTTCGATAGAAGAAAACAATTTTCATTGATAGAAAGTCAACCAACATTTATAGATTAGAAGAAATATAAGATATATATGTAAAAAAAATAAATATCTTCTATTATAAATTATAAACTAATAAAAAGTATAATATTTAATTACAAAAATTTTAATAAATAGAAATAGAAATAATTTTTAGTCTATTTTGTTTCTGAATTTATGCAGATGCATTACATTATAATATAATATTTTTTCTTCGAATAAATTTGAGTTCTTTTCAAATTTACAATAATTTTCATAAACAACAATTTTTTTTAAAGTATCTTCTTCTTAACTAGGAAAAGTTTATAATGGCAAAACCAAAATATTAAAAAAAATTTATTACACCATAAAAATACGAAAAATAAACCACACTAAAAAATTATTGAGATGTAAATCTAAGACTAAAAATAGAAAATAAGAAAAGAAAACAAAAATAGAAACACATAAATAAAAAAATTAAGAAAAGAAAAATAAAAAGAAAGGAAAGAGAAAGGAAAATAATAGAAAAAAAAGATAGATAAAAAACGGGAAAAGAAATAAAAGAAAGAGAGAGAAAAAAAAAAGAGGAAAAAAAAAAAAGAAACAACAGTAAGGTAGTGTTTGTTTTGAGGTACTGAGACAGAGATTGAGGGACTGAGACTCAGTATCGTGTTTGTTAGTTCAGAGACTGGTACTAAAATTTCTGTCTTTGTCTCTAAAATTTCAATATTTCAATACCTCCAAAAAGTATGGATACAGGGGACTGAAATTTTTAGAGATGGAGACTGAAACTTTAATAACATTTTATACCTAAAATACTTTCATTTCAATTAATTAATTCTAATTTTACCCTTTGTACAAATTAAATTAGAGTTTTATTCTTGTTTTAATTTCTGTATCCCATTTTACACCAAACAGAATACTGAAATTTATTTCAATTCCTGTCTCTTAATCTCAGTCTCTCAGTCTCAGTTTTTTCGTCTCTGTCTCTCCACCAAACACTACATAAGAGATACGAGATGAAGGGAATGAGAACTTAAAAGAAAAATAGAACGCTATTGCGGCCAAGATTAAAGTAGTGATGATCATCCTCGGCTATCATTGTGTATGTTTCTTGAGAAAAATGGAGTTTTGTAAGAGAAAAATTGTCAATGTTGGTGTCTTATAAATAATTAATTGCAACAATTTTAGTAGAAGGGAATTTTGCATTTTAGAAAAAAAAATTAAAGAGAAGAGTATGAAGGAGATTTGAGTTGGGAGAAAAGTCTTTAAAAAATTTTTTTTTCATAAATATGTTGAAATAAAAAGATAAAAATATACACAAAAAATTATATAGAATGAATAAAAATATTCTAAAAAAATAAAAATAATTAGAAATATTTCAAAAAATTATTTTTACAAATCAAAATTGTTCTTTCAATCAGACTAGACAAAGACAAATTAAAAAATAATCTTTTTCAAGTTGTTATATATGAATTTGGCATCTTTCAAATAGAGCTTTGGGGCATTTGATAGGAGTTGGCCATGGCGTTAGAGACTAGTATTTAGAATTTAATTTGTGAGATTAATTTAGTAGAGACATGTGCTATAATGTCTCATTGAAAATTCACATTGGAGCATTTAAAAGTTAAGTCAACTTAATAATAATTATTATAATAATAAATTACGCAGCAAAATATTTTACTGGTCAAGTCTCAACCAAATCACATATGCACAAACTTTTTTTTTCAATAACGTTGTCTCCTCCTTCTTTATGTTTTTTTTTTTTTTTTTTGCGTACTTCGACAATTTTTTCATTATTAATATGTACGATCTCTTATTTGATTTTTTCTCCTCTTTTTTTCTCATCTTCATCTTCTTTCATTATCATCGTTATTATCTTTTTCTTTTGTTATATATGTTTTGTAAGACTATTGAGTATAGAAACTATGATGCACAACACAAAAATATTGATGCATAGTATAAAAATTTTGGTATATAATACAAAATTTTTTAAAAAACTATATACCCAAAACATTGATATCCAACCAACAAATACGCACAACACAGATGTTTTGGTACATATCACATAAAAAATGCACATTACATAAACTTTTGAAAGATTTCGTACTCAAAATATTAAATCAATAAACCAACAAAATACCGTCGCTAAAAAATTTATATAGTATATCAATAAATTATGTGTTATGTGTAAAATTTTTTGTATTATGTGCAAAAATTTTTGTGTTTTCCAACAAAAAATTGTGTTGAAGTAGCACAGAAAAAGAAAAGCAAGTAACGCATATACTTTTTTTTACTTAATTATAAAAATATTTGTACGTGTAGCATCACAGAAAAAAAAACGTAACTATATAATTAGTACATAAACAAATACATATAATAAAGTTATATACTCTTGTAAGTTGTAACGAGATATATAAATACCTGACACAGGATTCGATGGTTTTAGAACGTTTGGACTATTTAATTATCTCATAACAAAACATATTTTTTAAGTTTTTTAATAATTGCTAAATAGTCCTTATTTAATTTTAATTATAAATTAATCTTTTATATATATTATTTAATTCTAAAATTTATCTTTTATTTTATAAATTATTGTTTTATCATTCGTCTATCATGTTTATTAACAATTAAAAACAAAAACAATAACAAAATAGATCTTTCATTAATCGTCATAAATATTTTGGCAATCGAAATCAATTAGCTTTTTATCCTTGATCCGTTACATCCGTAAACGCTAGTAAAATCATGTTTCTTGGTAATTCAATCGATTGGACGTACAACACAATCGATTGAATTTTGTACGGGAATATGAGTTATCAAAATTCAATCAATTGGATTTATTACACAATCGATTGAACTGTTCTTAGAATGTGAATTTTTTCTTATTCAGTCGATTGTTCGTGTTACTAATCAATTGAAGTCTTCAAAGCAATATGGGTTTTCACAATTCAATCGATTGGTTGTATTACTCAATCGATTGAATTGTGCACTGCGTTATATGTTGTCATTCTAAATTTTTTTCCTCGTGTTTATAAATTATTTTTTTATTATTCATCTATCTTATCTTTAAAATTTTATCTTCAATTTTTAAGTTTTTATTTTGATTTAGATTCTCTAATCTTATCTTTTTTAATATTAAGATTATAAATTGGTGAATAATCTATAATCAATTTATTTTTCAACTACTCAATCTTACAATTAGAATCGTTTATCAATCTCCTTTATTATCAATTTTTCATTATTTTTGTTCATCGTCTATCCATCTACTTAATATCCAATTTTCTTCATTAAATTTTGAAAAAATCCATACTATTGTCCAACATTCAATCGATTGTGTTGTACGTCCAATCGATTGAATTACTAAGAAATACGATTTCACTAGTGTTTACAGATGTAACAGATCAAGGATAAAAAATCAATTGATTTGGATTGTCAAAATATTTATGATAATTAATGAAAGATCTATTTCGTTATTATTTTTGTTTTTAATTGTTAATAAACAAGATAGATGGATAATAAAATAATAATTTGTAAAATAGAGGATAAATTTTATAATTAAATAATATATATAAAGGATTAATTTGTGATTTAAATTAAATAAAGACTATTTAATAGTTATTAAAAAATTTAAAAAATATGTTTTATTATGGGACTATTAAATAATCCAAATATTTTGAGACCATCAAATCCTGTGTCTATTACCTAGGATAAGTACGCATTATTTGTTCATAGCGCTGTTACATATTATCACTACAAGGGGGCACTAAATGTCGGCGATTTTTTTATGATTAGCCGCAAAATCAAAGGCTGGCGACTCACAGGACCGCGTTATAGGTGCGGGATTGGATTTGGCAGTGATTTTTAACAATCGCTGGTATAACCGCTGCTAAACCAATATTTTGCGGCAATCGTTCAGAAAACCGTCGTTATTTCAGTGAGTGGATTTAAAAAATAAATTGCAGCAGTTACAAAACCGCCACAAACTTATATGTGTTTTTTTTAAAAAAATTCAGACAGTTTTGAACCGCCGCAATTTCATAAATGAGGTTAAAAAAAACTAACTAATTACAATAATTTATATCATTTTTCTTTAGTATAACCTATTTTCTTTAGATCATGTTTATTAAAGTTGAGATATTAATATAAAAAATACTATATAAACAATATTAAACTCATAGATAAATCCAAAATATTAACTAAAAAAATACTTATTTTTAAAATAAAAAAACATGATACTCAAGCACTACTTGTGCACAAACTAGCATATATATATATATATATATATATATATATATATATATATATATATATAAAAACAAAACTAAGGTGGTAAAAATAAGCACCTTAGAAAAATCCTAAATATTGAAGCCCTGTTGAGAGTTATCACCGACAAATATAAACCATAGAACATATTTTATTTGGATCTTTGTGTAAGTCTTTGCGTCTCACTTTGGTCATTGTTGAGAGTTTCCATGAGAAGGGGGTGGAGCATACTATGCTGTTCCATTCTCTTCAAAATCCTGGCAGTATGAGAGAATGATGGTATCAATTGACATCTCGACAACTCTGAAGAAAAGAGTTGCAACAATGTACCCAAGAACCCAACAAACTTGCATTGCATAGAATCTAAAATGAAAGTTGAATCATCATATCTAATACTTAGTTTTAAATAATCATACATCTCCGTGACATACTCATTTAATTATATATCATAGAAAATATACCAAAACAGTCAAGAGTTTGTGTGAAGCTCTATACTAAATAATAATAATAATAATAATAATAAACTTATTGCCCCACTACATGTAAAATGACAAACCTTTAAGGAGATGAGCAATAAAGGCTGAAAAAAATGTACCAAAAACAAGAATAATAAACCAAAAACAAAATGTACCAGTACTCTGCCTATATTGTTTTCGATAAGATGTAGCTCTTCAATAGCTATCAATGATTGTCTAAGCAATTCAACCTGCCCAGTTAAACAGGAAACATTTAGTGGCTCCTAACTAACATGATGAGAATTTAAGCAGCAGTATAAGTTGGGAAAAGAGATAGAAAGGAACTTGCTCCCAATCTACACTAGTATTATTTAAAACTAGAATGCGGATGCTTTCCAATGGTGAAAGTTTTGGTTTATGTGGTGACATTAAGTTGTTAGATAAGTTGAGAGCCTGCAAAGCAGGTAACTGACCACAAATTTTGCCAACATCCTACAAAAACATAAATAAAAAAGATACTGAATAATAATTGTTGTCAATCAATATATTTCGCTATACAAAATAAGCAGAAAAAAATTTATATATGATCACTTACTAATGAGCTCACTAAGAGATGATTAGAGGGAAAACTACGCTAATAAGAGAGGAAGTTGGGCTTGCTTGTTTTGGTTTTCATTTATTATTTTTTTGAAAGTGAAAGAAATACTGAAACTAGAAGGAATGCAACAAAGATCGGGATGTGATTGAGCCTCTCCAAACTTGAAGATAAAAAAGAGTACTAATCCATGCATAAACATTTTCTTTATGGAAGAATAACAAGACAAAAACAAACAATAGAAGAAAATAAAATGAGAAACATGAAATGCAAGAAAATAATGTCTGCAGCTGCACCAATAACATATTTTGTTTACCTTAGGTAACGGAGCAGGCTCCTCATTAACCTTCAAATTCAAAGCCTCCAATCCAAGGTCTTGTACAAAAAATTCAAGTAACAAATTGAGGAACAAGACTAGAATTCAGCACAACAGAAATGTTTATATTATATAAAATATATCCAAATTCACAATAAATTGTTGCACATAACAGCAAGGTAAAAAAAAGGTGTAATTACCATATACTAGTATTTGAATATGAAATTGTCACCCTATCGGGCAATTGAGAGGGAGCATGAAGGGACATATTCTGTAGTTTCTTTTGCTGCTTCAATGAGGCACTAATCAACTTCTATAAGCAGGCCAGAAAATTAAACCAAATTCAATGGTCATTCACTTGCACATAAATAATTTTCTCAACAATTTTTAGCTGAAAAGGGATTTCCATTTTAAGAAGTTAATACATAATAATCCAACACAATTTTGTTTTCATATAGTCTCTAGTGTAAATAATTAATGATTAATGATTAATGATTGTACCTTTGTAGATACAACCGCAAATGAGAACCAAATAAAACTATATCATTATTTCCATGAGGCCTCAAACGAAGCAACTCACACACACACACACATATAGAGCAGGAGCAGCAGCAATCCGAAAACAATGAGCCATTACAGACAGCAGGAGAACTACTCTTTTCTCGTCCAAGTATAGCTTTAAACACTTTTCAAATAGCACAAAACCAAGGTTCAAATACGAACAAGCACCATCAAATATTTCTGAATAATCATATTTCTAAATCACCTCTTTCATCATATACAATAAGAGTATATTACTGTAACCTTTACACTCAATCAAATGATTTAATCAGCATCGTCATCATCATCAAAGTATTCATCTTCACTATCATCAATACCATTTTCAGCAAATTTGAGAAGAAAACAAGTGAACAAAAACAAATGAAAATAAAAAAAATCCCACTTTATTTCTAATGTTTATGCAATCAAAATAAGCACAAAAATGCTGCATGTTTAATAGAGATTAAAAAAGAAGTCTTTAGCAGCCAAAATCTCATATAAAAAGGTGAATAAGAAAATAAAACCTTAGTAAAGAAATAAAAGGAAGAAAGAGAAGAACCTGAGATGGTGGTGGTGGCAACGGAGACCGAAAGTGACTGTGGCAAGAAACTCGTGCAACTGCAGCAAATTTGAACTACAGATAGAGCAAATTTGGCGGAAGAAAGGAAGCAGGGGAGCACTGCTTTGAGGTCAGGCCCAACAGAAGCAGCGCCAATCGAAGCTCATGGAGTAAGGGTTAGGGTTAACGAGATTTGAGGGGCTCATGGAGCAATGGATTTCATAGTAAAATTAGACAAAAATTAATTAGCTAAAATAAAAATTGGACTTGTAACAAACACAATTAGCTAGTATAATTACACAAATTTTAAGAATTCACCTCGTTTTGCTGCTCCAGCAATGTAAAAAAATGAAATCAATGACCTAGGAGAAAAAAGAAGACAAAATAAGAAAACGAATACCTAAACAAACAAACAAAGGAAGAAAGAGCAGAACCAGTGGTGCATGGTGATGGTGAAAGGCTGGCAGTGACACAGACTGGAGGTGATAGAAGCAGGACACTCATGCATCTACAGCAGATTCGAACAATGCATGCGTATAACGAGATGGCGAGTAGATCCAGAGGAAGAGACAAAACAGAGGAGCTTGATATCGGCAAAAGCAGCACCGATAAAAGTTCGGGACGAAGGTCGAAGTAGATAACGACTAGGGACGATGGCGAGAGTAGTCGAGGAATGAGCAGATACAGGGAGAGTGAAAAATAGAATAAAAAGAGGGCAAGTTGAGGCGGGACCTTGATGGATTAAAAGAGTCAGGTTAGCGACGCAATTGTAAAAATTGTCACAAATCAAGTCATACAGCTGCTCTTCTCAAAATCGCAGCTAGAATCACCGTTAAATTGGCAAATTATGGCAGCTATCAAAATAGACACTAATAATTGGCCGCTATCTACCGTTTCTGTTGTGTGATATTTTGTTCTAGTTATATATAAGTTTCTTAATCGATTTAAAATAATTTGAATTCTAGAAAACAATAAAATCCGACTTAATTTTATTTTAATAAACGAAATTAATTGATTTATCTGGCTAATTGATAAAAAACATTATATTATTAATTTTTAATCAATTTAATTGTTTTTTCTTTTCTAAATAAATGGGTTTGATATTGAGTTAATTATGAATCTAACTTAGAGTTAAAGTAGTTTAAAAAGGCTTGACGGTGGACCCCGCAGTGGAAGAAGCTAACCATGAGTTCCATGACTTGCAAGTGTTGGATGAAAAAGAAGGGAACCGTGCTATTCAAGGAGACCAACGACTGCAATTTCAGGAAAGGGGGACTAATGTGACAGGGGTAGGAGGTGAAGATGATGCTGTGGAAATCAAGCCATTAGCAGCGACTAGGGAGCAACATCAATATGTCAAAAGATGGGCTACAGAGGATGCTAGGTCTGAAACAGAAGTAGAGTGTATGAACGGGAATGCTGATCAGAGGTTCACACGGGAAGAATAGATGATCGAAAATAAAGAAACATGAAAGTTGACAGTAGAGTGGTGCAGTCTTATATGATGAAGAAGAAGACATTATAACAATTTTACAAGGTCAAAATGAAGCAATTGCGGTAAAAAGAAGAATGGCGAAGCAAAAAGAGAAAGCAAGGAGGAGCAGACCCAAAAATCATAATAAAGTGTGTACAAATTCTTTTAAATGATTTATAGTTGTTGGAATGTTAGAGGCATATGAGGGAATAGTAAGCTGAGTATGGTGAAAGAATTGAAGAAAAAATATAGGTTGAATATGTTAGGCTTGATTGAAACTAAGAGAGAGGTAGTGACTAAATTTGATGTAGCACAGATTTGGGGTTGTGACATGGTTGGTTGGGATTACATGAAATCAGCAGGTGTCTCTGGAGGTTTATTGTTAATGTGGTATGATATGGTATTTAAACGTTCAAATTGCTACAAAAGGGAAGGTTGGCTGTGTGTTGAAGGACTATTGACAAAAAATAACTTTAACTGTGTATTCTGCTTAGTGTATGGAGGCATGGAGCACATGTGTGGAGTGAGAAACTGGTGATGTGGGAGGAATTGGCCTATATTGTGGGATTATGTCAGGTTCTATTTTTTTTCATGGGAGATTTTAACGAGATACTACAGGTGGAGGAAAGGAAAAGTGCAATTAATGTACCAGTATCTGCAAAAGAATTTAAGGATTGGGTGCAAAATTTACAGCTAGTGAATTTACCTCTTAATTATCGAAAGTTCACATGGTTTAGAGATCGATCTTGTAGTCACATTGACAGGGTTCTAGTAAGTATAGAGTGGCCTGAGTAGCTCCCAGATACTCGATTGAAAAGGAGAACCTAGAGGTCTATCAGATCACTATCCGTTGATTGTAGAAGGTACAAGAGTTAGTGGGGGCCCAAGACCATTTCGAAGTTTGGATTCCTGGTTTACACATGAGGAATTTCTGAAGATGGTGAAGGAGGAACTTGGGTGATGATAAGTTCACTACTAAGCTGAAGGCCCTGACGGTATCGCTAAGAAGATGGTATAAGGAAAATTTTGGAGATATCGACAATAGGATAAAGAAGGTTGAAGAAGATATCAGGAAGATTAATCATATGGTTAGTGCTAATACTTATGATGGAATGGTGGAGGCTCGATTGAAGGCTCTGGTGAGTTGTTGTACGAAATGGTATGTTAGAAAGGAGATTCATTGGAAGCAGATGTCTCGATCTTAGCATGCTACAGATATGGACAAGAATACTAGATACTTTCATAACCTAGCGTCGGCTAGAAAGAGGAATAATAGAATTGATGCTCTGTTAATCAATGGAAGGTTGGAGCGGAACCAGGCCAGAATAAAGGTTGCGATTAGAGGATTTTATAAAGAGCTATATCGACAGGAATATGCTCTTATGATTGGGCTCCGTGATGGGTTGGTAAAGCAACTTGATGATGAAGAGGCAACAGCATTAGAGGTACTGTCATTGTCTGAGGAAATCCGAGAGACCTTTGGGATTGTGAGTCCACTAAAGCTCTAGGTAGTGATGGATACAATATGAACTTCATTAAGAAATGTTGGGATGAGATTGGCCATGGGTTTACTGCAGCAGTGTTGGAATTCTTCCAAAGTGCTAAGCTACCAACAGATGCTAATGTAACGTGGGTGGCACTAGCTCCAAAATTTGTGGGAGCTAAGAAAATCAAAGATCTTCGACCGATTAGTATAGTTGGTTGTGTGTATAAGGTAATATCAAAAGTATTGGTAAGAGGAATGAGGTTAGTGATGCCAGGATTAGTAAGGGAGACACAGTCTGCGTTTGTGAAGGGACGAAAAATACATAATGGTGTCCTTATTGTATGTGAGACGGTCCAATGGCTGAAGTTGCATAAGAAGAAGGCGGCAATCATCAAGTTATACTTCCAGAAAGCTTATGACAGGATTAGATGGAGCTTCGTGGATATTGTGCTATAAAAGATGAGTTTTGGTCTCAGTCTCAGATGGAGAACATGGGTGAAGGAATGTGTGACCACAACATCTATATCGGTGTTGATTAATGGGTCACCATCTAAGCTGTTCAGAATGGAGAAAGAGGTCTTAGACAAGGTGATCCACTGTTTTCTTTTCTATTTGTTCTTGTTGTTGATGTATTGCATAGGATGGTGGGTGAGACAGTCAGGAATTGACACATTTTTCACTATTGGTTGGAAGGGATAACATAGATTTGTTGCATCTCCAACTTGCAGATGACACAATCTTATTCTGTCTACTGAACACGGAGGCAATTATGAATTATAAGAGGCTTCTGCATTGTTTTGAGTTGATGACTGGCCTGAGTATTAACTTTGATAAGTCAAACTTGATTTCGGTTAATTGTGAGCAGGAATGGGTGACAAATATGTGTGGTTGTTTAGGATGTGCGGAAGTTGCTTTACCCGTTAGGTATTTAGGGATTTCTCTAGGTGTAAATCCTCGATTGGTCAAGACCTGGAAACCAATTATAGCAAGGTGGAAGACAAGCTCAGCTTATAGAAAGCGAGACTCTCAACAAAACTGGTAAGCTATTTCTCATCAAATCTGTACTTAATAGCTTATCGGTCTACTACTTAAGCTTGTATAAAATGCCAAAGACAATTGCAGAGAAGCTAATTTGGTTACAAAAAAGATTTTTATGAAGTAAAGAAGATGAGAACAACGACATACCTCTTGTGAAATGGAAAGTGGTGCAAGCACCGAAAAACTTAGGTGGTACGGGGTGGGGGATGCTATAATCAGAAATACATCGCTTCTGTTCAAGTGGTGGTGGCGCTTTTCGAAGGAGGATTGTCCGCTGTGGAAGAAAATTGTATGTTCGTGTAATAAATTGAACCCCAATGTCATGTTGTCAAAATAGACATTACCTTCAAGAGGTGGTCTGTGGAAAGACATCTGCTAGCTGAATCTTAAGGAGAAACAGGTAAGAGATAAGATGATTAGTGAGTTGTCCATGGAGGTAGAAGATGGAAGACGTATTCAATTTTGGGAAGATGATTGGTTATAAAGTGGTTCCTTGAAAGAGAGCTTTCCGAGGATCCTCTCTGTTTCAAATCAACAAGGATCTATAGTAGGAGATTGTGGGTTTTGGGATGGATTAGAGCATAATTATAAAGATCGAATCGAAATGGCCGGTTCAATAGAAAAATCGAAAAACTGGATTCTTATCCAGTTTGGTTTGATGTCCTGATCGTTTAAAATAGAAAACTGGTCAACTTGTTTAAACCAGTCAAAATCGGTGCAAACTGTAGTTAAACCTAACCGGTCAACTATGAGCTGACGAAGTTAGCAAGTAGCTATTTTGCATTTTGCACCTAACCGGTCAACCTGCGGTCAACTATGAGCTGACGAAGTTAGCAAGTAGCTATTTTGCAAAAATGCAAAAGCAAAGTTTTGAACCTTGCACCTCAACAATGCTTAGACATAACTCCACCACTAAATCAATTGTCTTTTTACAACTTAATGTGTTTATAATTTTATATATTGAATATCTAATGCAACTTAAAGAAAGAATTTTTTATTATATATATTTGTTCATATAATATATATATATATATATATATATATATATATATATTATATAAAAATTCATATTATATTATAATTTATATATAATTTTATTAAGTCAAAATTTAAGTAATATCAAATATTAATTTTAATTTTTTAATAATAATATTGTATTTTTTATTTTTATTATTAATATTTTTGTTTTATTATAATTTTATATATTTATTTTATTAGAATTTATAGAATTATTAAAATAAGTATTAAACATTTTAAATATTTACATATTAAAATGTTAGTAAATATATGTATTTTAAATTTTAATTTTATGTGAGACCGGTTCTATCGATTCAACTAGTAATTTATCAGTTGAACCAATGAACTAGTAAACCAGTAATTTGATCGGTTCGATCACCGGTTCGGTTCTAATAACTATGGGTTAGAGTGGGTATAAAACTTTCATTTAAGGATAGATTTATTCCAATGGGAATTAGAGAGGTGGAAGATGAAAGATGTATTCGATTTTGAGAAGATGATTGGTTACAAAGTGGCTCTTTGAAAGAGAATTTTCCGAGACTTCTCTCTATTTCAAACCAACAAGGATCTGTAATAGGAGACTGTGGATTCTGGGATAAATGGGTTACAGCATAGTTATAAATATCAAACCAGATTGACCGGTTCAATCGAAAAATCGAAGAACCAAATCCTTATCCGGTTTGATTTTATGTTCTGACCGTTTAAGATAGAAAAAAAACTGGTCAAACTCGTTTGAATCAGTCAAAATCGGTGCAAACCACAGTTAAACCAGACCGATCAACCCGCAGTCAACTATGAACTGATGAAGTCAGCTGGTAGTTATTTTGCAAAAATACAAAAGCAAGGTTCTGCACCTTACACCTCAACAATGGTTAGATATAGCTCCACCACTAAACTAATTGTCCTTTTACAACTAAATGTGTTTATAATTTTATATATGGAATACCTAATACAACTTAAAAAAAGAATTTTTTGTTATATATATATATATATACATAAAAACTCATATTATATTATAATTTATATATAATTTAATTAAGTCAAATTTAAGTTATATCAAATATTAATTTTATCTTTCAATAATAATATTATATTTTTTATTTTTATTATTAATATTTTTGTTTTATTATAATTTTATATATTTATTTTATTAGAATTTATACAATTATTAAAATAAATATTAAATATTTTAAATATTTATATGTTAAAATGTTAGTAAATATATGTATTTTAAATTTTGATTTTATGTGAGACCGGTTCTATCAGTTCAACTAGTAATTTATCAGTTGAACTAATAAATCAATAAATCGTAACTTGATTGGTTCAATTACCGGTTCGATTTTGATAACTATGAATTAGAGTGGGTATAGAACTTTCATTTGATGAGAGATTTATTCCAATGAGAATTAGAGAGGTGCAAGATGGAAGACGTATTCGATTTTGAAAAGATTATTGGTTACAAAGTAGTTCCTTGAAAGAGAGTTTTTCGAGGCTCCTTTCTGTTTCAAATCAATAAGGATCAATGTGAGTTTTGGATAGATTAGAGTACAATTATAAAAATTGAACCGAACTAACCGGTTCAATAAAAAAATCGAAAACCGAATCCTTATCCGATTTGGTTTGATGTCCTAACCATTTAAGATAAAAAACTGATTAAATTCGTTTGAACCAGTTAAAATCGATGCGAACCGCAGCTAAATCGGACCGATCAACCCACGGTCAACTATGAGATGATGAAGTCAGTAGGTAGCTATTTTGCAAAAATGTAAAAGCAAGGTTTTGAACTTTGCACCCGAACAATGGTTAAACATAACTACACCATTAAACTAATTATTTTTTTTATAACTTAACGTGTTTATAATTTTATATATTGAATACCTAATGCAACTTAAAGAAAGAATTTTTTGTTATATATATTTGTTCATATATATATATATATATATATATATATATTATATAAAAACTCAAATTATATTATAATTTATATATAATTTAATTAAGTTAAATTTAAATTATATTAAATATTAATTTTATCTTTCAATAATAATAATATTGTATTTTTTATTTTTATTATTAATATTTTTGTTTTATTATAATTTTATATATTTATTTTATTAGAATTTATACCATTATTAAAATAAGTATTAAACATTTTAAATATTTACATATTAAAATTTTAGTAAAGGATTTTTTTATTTATAAAATAAAAAAAAATATTATTTCCTCCAACATTATTTTTGGACTTTAATTTTTTAAATATGATTTTTTTTTTTTTGCATTTAAGCAAGTTCGTTGGACCCGGCGAACTCTATAAAAATTGGCAAGTTCGCCTAACTCCCGGGCGAACTCTATAAATTTTATAGAGTTCGCCTAACCCGGGCGAACTCCCTTTTAAGTTTTTTTAATTCCGCGTTTTTAATCCATTATCATCATCTCCAAATAGTATATAGATCTACAAACAGTACATAGGAATACATAAAAATATACGGACAACAATTATGGCTTCTTCAAGGATTTTTTTAATTATAAATTAAAAAAATAAGTCATATTTAACAATGGCAACCATTGTTATCGTCTTTAAAAATACATAGGTACACCGGAATAAGCCATATTTAACCAAAAAAAATTTAATTATAAATTAAAAAATAATTATTTTCCAAAAATAATCCACTTCAAATATATCAGATTGGAAAGTTAACAATGGTAACCATTATTATCGTTTTCAGAGTACATAAGAGTACGCAAAAAGTACACAGGATAACAATTTTTGTTATTTTTGGGAAATAGTTATTTTTTTAATTTATAATTAAAAAAATTCTTGTTAAATATGGCTTATTCCGGTGTACCTGTGTATTTTTAGAGACGATAACAATGATTGCCATTGTTAAATATGGCTTATTTTTTAATTTATAATTAAAAAATCCTTGAAGAAGCCATGCTTGTTGTCCGTGTATTTTTGTGTATTCCTATATACTGTTTGTAGATCTATATACTATTTGGAGATAATGATAATGGATTAAAAATATGGAATTGAAAAAACTTAAAAGGGAGTTCACCGGGGGTCAGGCAAACTCTATAAAATTTATAGAGTGGCGAACTTGCCAATTTTTATAGAGTTCGCCGGGTCCGGCGAACTTGTTTAAATGCAAAAAAAAATCGTATTTGGAGAATTAAAGTCCAAAAATCATGTTGGGGGAAATAATAATTTTTTTTTATTTTATAAATAAAATAAATTCCTCTTAGTAAACATATGTATTTTAAATTTTAATTTTATGTGAGACCGATTTTATCGGTTCAACCATTAATTTATCGGTTGAACTAATGAACCAACGGTTGAACTAATGAACCAATGAACTAGTAATTTGACTGGTTTGATCATCGGTTCGGTTCTATAACTATGGGTTAGAATGGGTATGAAACTTTCATTTGAGGAGAGATTTATTCCAATGGGAGTTAGAGCTTCTCAACCAACTTCATGACGGTTACGGTCAATTAGATTGTCAACTGTAAAGGGGATACAGTTGTATAAAAATTTAACAAAACAAGTATTTTTTTTACTAATTCATTTGAGCAGGTATTGTAAAAAGAGACTCTCTCGGAGGACATCACAACTTATAGCTTCGCTAGTACTATATGGAGATGATTGGTTCCTCCAAGAGTTGAGCTATTTGCATGGTTTGTTCTAGTAGACCAGGTCAATACTAAAGAGAGATTGAGCAGACTATAAATTTTTCATTATAGTGATAATATATGTGTTTTGAGTAAAAAGGATATAAAATTTGCACATCATTTGTTTCTTGGTTGGGTTGATGTGTGCTGATAGAGCGTGGACTATTTCGGGAACCGTCAAAGAGCTTTTTGAGAGTTGGATTGGAGTGCCTGGTAGAAACGTTGAGCAAAAGAAGTGGCTGATAGAATTTTTTGCGATTATTTAAAACATTTGGTTGGAACGTAATGGCATAATATTCTAGAATTAGAGACAGGTGTTGAGAAGATCAAGAACAAGTCATTTTTTGAGTTACAGAAAATGGAGTGGTGTTGATCCGTTTGGTTGTTGATGACAATATCGAAGGTGACAATAGCTTATATCCTATATATTTATTCTGTTTGTTGTGTCATGTTCTTTCTTTACTCCACGTAGTTGTGTTGAGTTTTCTTTATTCAAAAATAATAATAATAATAATAACTAATTTATGAAATTCTATTTTTTTTTTCATCTCATCTTGAGTTATAGACCTTAATTTAAAGTTAGGTATCAGGGGCGGATTTAGAGGGGTCAATGGTGCCATGACCCCCAAAAAATTTTAAAACTTCTATATATTATATAACGATACATTTAATTTTTAAAATTGATTTATTAGTCTAGTTGGTAATTAAAAAATTTTTTGTCCCAAGACCTAAGTTCAAATCCCAATTGTTATATTTTAAACATTAATAAATGATGTATTATATTTTTTTAGACCAACCATTTGATCAATAAATCTTTTTTAATTATCCTTCTATTCTTTATTTTTTTTATTAACCATTTATTTTGATGAATTTTCTTTATTGTTCCTTCTATCTTTTTATTTTTCTTCCTTAACTTCTAAATCTATTATCATATAAAAAATTCTAATTGAATAATAAAAAAATATATACATAAAACTTAAATTATTTCAACATTTATTTATTCTTTCATGATATTAAAATAATAACATATTAAATAAATTATGTATTAGTATGAATATTTTATATATTTTATTCACTAATTTATTTTAAATATATATATATAAAAAATCAAAATAACTGATTTATATTATTCATGCTATATTTTTTATAATAATAAAAGATAAAAATTAAAATTTTAGTTATTATGAATAATATAGAATATAAAATTATTATTTTTTAGTATAATTTTCTATTTTAATATAGCAGTTCTTAATAATTTATTTAAAAAAATAATTAAAAATAATATCATCAATTATATAATATAATATTTAATTATATAAATATTTAATTTTCAATCCCTTTTCAAAAAATTTTTATATCCGTCCCTGAGTAGCATAGAATACCCCTTATCTTAAAAGTTTTTATTTTATAGACTATTTTTATAAAATTATAACTTAGATATATTAAAACTTAAAAGTCAATGTATTTTGAACAGAAATTTATAAAATGCATGAAAGAAGTGTCTAAAGTTATTAAGTTATTTAATTTTAAAGAAACAATTTACATAAATAAGAATTGTTTCGTGACGTATTTATTAACATTTGATCTAATAATATCTTATATAAATAATCTATCATAATTTATTATAATTCAATATTTGGATCAGTAAAAAATATACTTTATAAAATATTACAAGCAGTGTCACTATATTATTCTTGTAAATCGGTTATGAAAAAAAGACCATGAGAACTCGTATTTTTAAATGAATTTAATTTTAATATATTAATAATATAAAATAATTATATATATATTTAATAATATAATATTATATTAATAAAAATAATTATTTTTATATTAACTGCATATATAACCATCTAAAAAAATAATTTTAATTGAATAAATATATAAAATATTTTACATCATTAATATACCAAAATTAATTCTTTTTAAGTTGAGATAATAAATTTTCAAGCGAAAATCGTAGGAGGATAAAATTTGCTTTAAATTGTCATCAAAGCTCAATCAATGTACATGCTAGGAACGCATATATAAAATAAAATCATAAATTCATGCATGCATCCATCATCGGCTAAATAGTGTTTTTCTAATGATTTTTCTTGTTAGATGAATAAATTATATTTTATATTATTTTTATATGTACTTTATTTTAAATTATTTATAGTTTTTAAAAAAAAAAATTTACTCTTCTCTCTTAAAAATTATTAAAATAATACTCTTCTTTTTTTTATTTTTTTTGTAACTTTTAAAATTTTTTTATTTTATTTTAATTTTTCTGTATTAACTAATGTTAATTTTATTCATTTTCAAAAAAAAATAAATTATTTTTTATAAAAATATTCTTTAACAAAAATTTTATTTTTTTATTAAATTTTATCTATTAAAATATCTTTTAATAAATTATTTTTTTATTAATTAAATTATATTTTTATCAAAATATTTTTTTAAATTAATAATTAAATTATTTTTTTAAGATATTTTCAATAATTTTTTAATTATTAAACTGTGATTTTACTAAAATTTTTGTTAATAATTATTTTTATATTTTACTATTAATTTTTTGATATCAATATATTGATATCAAAAAATTAATAGTAAAATATAAAAATAATTATTAACAAAAACTTTAGTAAAATCACAGTTTAATAATTAAAAAATTATTGAAAGGTATTTTAGAAAAAAATAATTTAATTATTAATTTTTAAAAAAAATATTTTGGTAAAAATATAATTTAATCAATAAAAAATAATTTATTAAAAGATATTTTAATAAAAAAATTTAATGACAGAAAAATAAAATTTTTGTTAAAGGATATTTTTATAAAAAATAATTTATTTGTTTTTAAAAAATAGATAAAGTTAAAATTACTTAATACAAAAAATTTAAAATAAATTAAAGAAGAGATTTTTTAAAAATTATAAGAAAAAAAATGTATATTTTATAAATAGAAAAGAGAAAAATGTTATTTTAGTATTTTTTAAAAGAGAGAAATAAAATATTTCTCTAATTTTTAATTTATTACTTACTTCGTTTCCACTGGAATTTTTTTTTTTTTTGGTGACCGTTTTCACTGAATTTGAAATAGGTATATATATACATATATATTGTTACACAATTTTTGTTATTTATCTCGGTTATAAAGCAGATATACGTAACGATGGTTTTCTCATCATAACACTTAAACAAACTGACAACAAATGGTTTTATATCGATATAAAAGATAAAATTAATATAATTTGTTATGATTTATATTTTATTGGTTTGGTTTTATTTTTTAATATAATCCTATTTAATTTAAACGATTGTAATTTGTATTATATCAATTTAAATTTAGTTTTTAATCCAATCTTATCCAAATTATTATAAGTTAGGATTATATCGGTTCATTTAGTTTTGAAAAAAATTAATAAATTTAAATTTTATAAATTTAAACTTTTGATGAAATATAATTTATAAAATTTAAAATTTGGATGGATATAATTTATTTCTGAAAAAATTAATTTAAGAATTATAAAATTTAAAATTTAGATGTGATATAAAAAGATTACACCCAAATCATAGTAGTTTGGATCATATTGAATTAAATTGGATTAAATTTAAAAAATTAAATTAATACAGTTTAAATTATAACAAATTATATTAATTCTAACTTTTAAAGTGATCCAAACTATATTGCAAATACTTTTTTTTAAGTCGTACAATTGTTTGATTTTGTTGTCAATAAGACATATGTATATCTATATTTTTCGTTTACAGTAAAAATTTGTGTAAATATTGTTTCCTCAGTTATCGATTTGAAAATTAGGTAAATAACAAAATTATCTTACTTATTTGTTTACACTAAATGAGATATGTGCATCCTATTTTGCATACAGTACAAACAAGGTAAACAAAATAAAAAATATAAATAAATCATATGAGTAAAAATATGTAATTTAATTTATTTGTTTTAAGAAAAATTCTTTTTCCAATAGTTAAAATAATAAACACTCAAATTTATTTTTAAGAAATTTTAAATTAGACACTTTACTCTCTAACAAATATTTATTCTTTAAAAAGCTTCAACAATTATTCTTTTAATACTTAAAATAAAAGAATAGAAATTCAAATGTATATGTTACTTTTTAAAATCATAAAAAATTTAAAAGTTGCTCTATTTTAAAGTTAGAAGAATAATTAGGGGAATGAGTTAGGACTTTTAATTATTTTTTAAAAAGAAAATTGATTAAAAACGATCACTTATTTATCCGAGGAGAATAATTTTAAATATTTATATAAAATACAAATTTATTAAAAATTAAAATATTTGATTTAAATTATTTAGGTGCTTATTCTAGTTAAAATTAGGACCGAAATGATCACTCATCACAAGCCTAACCCAAACTTAAGCATAACAAAATATGATAAGCTAAAGCAAGCTGCCTCCCCCAAACCCAATTAAGTCTTGCGCCGTGTCTAAACCTCACAAGGGGCAAAAGAAAAAGAAAAAGAAAAAGAAAAGGAAAATTGTATAAGATAGTTTCCGTGCTCAAAAAAAATACAAAAGATTAGGGGCATTCAAGTAATTCATTATGTCAATGGTAGTTCGGTAATAAACCAAAATCTCAAGGCCAATTAGCTATCATCTCCCCTATAAATAACGAGGCCCCTCATCCTCTGCGCATTCTCTCCTCCAACCCCGTCAGTCCCACACATTCTCTCTCCCTCTCCGTCTCTTTGTTCATCTCTCTCTCTCTTTCTCTCTCTTCACCTCTCCCATTTCTGCTCTTTATATTTGAAACCTTAGAAAAATAATTTCCCAGATTTCAGCCACAAATTTCTCTCATCTTTTTTTTGTTTTTTATTTTTATTTTTATTTTTATGATCTTTCCCCTCTCTTAATCACATCATCTTGACCCTCTGTTCTGTCCCATCTGTTCGTTATATATTTACTGTCTTACCCTTAATTATTTTCTCAACTTACTCTTTTGCCCTTTCACCTTCTTTTTCTGCCCCACATTCCCTCGTTAACACAATAGAAAATTACCGCTGGCATCTTATTTTCTTTAAAAAATTTCCTCTCTATCTTTTCAAGTTTTAAATTTGAAAAAACTTCTTTGCCTGGGTTGGGTGGTGACGTGGCATGCGGATAGGTAGCCATGAATACCAAAACGATGCGCCTCCCCCCTCGTCGCGTGCTGACACCTAGTGGACCTAAACGAAAAGAGAGAGAAGACCCGTTTGAAAGGCCCAAGCCCATAACCACAACAACCTCATCGAAATTACTTAAGCCAGACAGGCCCACACCTCGGCCCGTTTTAGAGCCCATCACCACAACAACACCAACAGCAGCAGCTACATCCCCATCAACATCAAGCCCAAGCAGCGTCAAGGGTTTTGAATCGACAACTCCGTCTAATCAATTATTAGCTGGGTTCCTGGCCCACGAGTATCTCACCAAAGGGACCCTCCTGGGCCAACCGTGGGCCCAATCCTGGCCCGAAAGCCCAATTGTAGCGGAGAAAGAGGACTGCAGCGAGAAAGGAGGAGCGGCTACGACGACGGCGACAACAGCCTCCAAAGTGTGCCGTGAGACGGAGGAGCAGAGGGAAAGGTACGCGAAAGTAGCGAGCCTGTTCAAGTGCGACGGGGTCCACCTTCCTGGAGTGGTGAACCCTGCCCAGCTGGCTCGCTACTTACACTTGTGATCTAAACAGAAAACAAAGGGGAAAGTCCGTTAGAGACACGTGGGAGGATCCCATTGGCTGTTTCTTAAACGAACGGGAAAGAGAAAAAATCGAAATTTTAGATTTCTTGTTTTCTATATTTATAAATCTAGGATTAGGATATTTGGTAAATCTGCATTTTGTGATGATGCATGCAACTTGTTGTATGTCATGCCTCGTGATGTATCGGATTAAACATGCAAATTACATGTCTCCTTTCGATAATTTTCTTTAGCATTTTTTTTTAATTTTTTGGTTGAATTTGTTTCGAATTTCCTCTCGGCGTTTTAATATTCTGAATTAGTCAACTTGTTCATTTGTGTTTGTTAATTTGCGACATGTCGTTTGTGTGTTTCGTTTAATTTTTGTCATGTTAGAATAGAAGCAATAGATTATTATCAGGTAAATTTATAAAATTATAAGGTGATATTTTGATGATTGTTTCAGTTTCCATTCTTAATTGTTAATTCGTTCAAATATCATATTTTTTTGCTCTTATCAGTGAAATTAGATTGCTTCATTTCCAAATATTAGAGGTTTGATGTGTGCTCTTAGATCATACGAGAAATATTTGTATATATATTTTTTGAAGCTATATTTATTATTTACTTGTGCTCTAAAATTATGTGTAATCATTGAATTCAATTATTTTTATGTATAATTTTTACTATTATAAATAAAAAGGAGTGAGAGTGGATGATCTTGATTCTTGAATCACACAAGTTTGAAACGGGACTGCCATGTTTTTTAACGCCAACACTACAAAGGAGGATTTCATTTGTCATTCAAAGAGGACTATCACTAAAGGATTAATATGTTATGTATTTATTTGTTATATATTTGTAATAATAAAAAAAATGAGATTAGTAATGCTAAGTATTACTTCTTAATAAATAATTTTAGGTTTACATTTTAAGAATAACAAAAAAAAAATTAAAATTATATAGTAATACTAAGGTTTTAAAACAAAAATTTTATATTATTTTATATATTTTAATATATATTTTTTATTTTAATATATATTTTATATGAATGATTTAATAACTCCTTGTATAGTTGTTTAGAATTTATGTTAGTGAAGTTTTTCTACGTTAGGCTTACTTCTGATTGCTGAACTGACACTTTTTTTTTTCTTTATATATTTTTTAATTATTTTTTGGGGACTTCAGTGGATCACTCTTTTATTCAATTGCTTCATATTTCATATTTATACGTTAGTCTTGTTTTTATCTTTGTTACAATTGCTCAAACAACTTCAAGTAATTTGTTTCTTTACACAATTTGCAAGTTAGCATGCTATAACACGCCACTTTTATTACTGAATTTCATTTAGTACTAAGTTTCTATTTCAAGCAACCTTAGGAAAAAAACATGTTTGTATTTCAAGCAATGCTTGGACGCATAAATTAGAATTATAATTGGCATTAGTACTAGTAATAGTACCATAATTTTTTTAATAATGGTAGAAAGTGTTGGGATAAACATGAAATGAATGCCCATTTATCAATTGGGCGGTTAATAATCTTTCCCATGCAAAGATTTATTTTCAAGGAAGAAATTTGAAGACCAACCTTTAATGAAGGTTGATTTTGTACTACTATAAATAAGGCATCATAGCCTTTACGTACAACACACAACAAGAAATAAAAATACTCTCTCTTTCTTTCTTACACAGAAGCAAGAAATCTATTCCCTCTTTATGCTACAATCAAATACTATTCTCCTTATATTTCTACTACAATTCTTTCTCCTATTTTATTTTATAAGTATTTTAAATTCTATTTTCTATTACTCTTTACATATAATATTAATAGCAATATTAACCATCTTTATTATATTGAAATTGCAACAATAAACAGATGAGATTCTCTCTCTCTTTATTTTTAATACTTCTTTCTATCTTTGTATATATATACACATTACAACATATAATATTATTATATATATATAAATTATTATTGGGCTAATTATTTTAATACTAGAGTCTTCTATTTGTACATCTCTATTATATATATCTTTTATTTCACAACACGTTATCAGCACGAGACTCTGATCAAATCTTTAGGAAGACTCAGGTAACAAATTTTCATTATGTCGAAACTCTCTCATCTTGAATTCAATGCTCTCGATATATCTGGAAACAATTATTTATCATGGATACTAGATGCTGAAATCCATCTTGATTCAATGGATCTTGGAGATACCATTAAGGCTGAAAATAATGCATCCCAGAAGGATAAAGCTAAAGCCATGATTTTTCTCCGTCGTCATCTTGACGAAGGATTGAAAAATGAGTATCTTACATTAAAAGATCCTGCAGATCTTTGGAAAGACCTTGAAGAAAGGTATAATCATCAGAAAACGGTGATACTTCCTCAGGCCCGATATGAATGGACGCATTTGCGTTTACAAGATTTTAAATCTATAAATGAATATAATTCTGCAATGTTTCGAATCACCTCACGAATGAAATTGTGTGGGGAAAAAATAACTGATCATGATATGTTGGAGAAAACTTTCTCAACCTTCCATGCCTCGAATGTGCTCCTGCAGCAGCAGTATCGAGACAAAGGGTTTAAGAAATATTCTGAGTTAATTTCTTGCCTTCTTGTTGCCGAACGCAACAATGAGTTGTTATTGAAAAATCATGAAGCGCGTCCAGCTGGCGCCGCCCCATTTCCTGAAGTAAATGCGGCAAATCATTACCCCAGAAGAGGTAAATGGCAAGCTTTTAATAACAAGAAAAATTATGGAAGGAAAAAGAATTATGTTCAAAAGAGAGGATCTCACCAGAAGTGGGACAAAGAAAAGAATATCGGGCAGAATAAATCAACCGAGGAGAAGTGTTTCCGCTGTGGTGGAAAGGGCCATTGGTCTCGTACCTGTCGTACCCCAAGGCACCTAGTCGATCTTTACCAGGCATCTTTGAAAAAGAACGACAAAGGAAAGGAAACAAATTTTGTTTCAAATGATGCTGAGAACTCCACCACTCATTATGATGTATCTGATTTCTTTGAGGATCCTGAAGGAAATATTGGTCATTTGATCAATGATGGAATAGTTTAATCTATGGGATTGTGAAGTATATATGTAAATAAATAATGTAAAGAACTTATTGTTAAGTTTTATTTTCTATGTATTTAAGTTTCAAATGTGATGTACATAAATAATGAAATATTAATATTTATGAATTTTGAAATTATTAATTGTGTCAAATTTTAAAATAAAATTTCAGTATATGACATTATTTTATGTACAGTGTTTCTTAGAAAAATAATTCTGATCAAGTATTCAATTTAACTGTGCATACTACTCATTTAATTATTATTTGTTTTTGAAGAATGGCAAAGATATGTAATGAAGATGTATGCCTTGCGGATAGTGCAAGTTCACACACTATTCTCAAAAGTGATATATATTTTACCCATCTTGCGCCAAAAGAGGAATATGTTAACACTATTATTGGCTCAGGCAATGTGATAGAAGGCTCCGGAAGAGCTATAATTTTGTTTCCTGGAGGAACAAAATTTATAATAAATAATGCACTATTATCTACCAAGTCTCTGAGAAACTTGTTGAGTTTCAAAGATATTCGCCGAAATGGATATCATGTTGAGACGATGAATGAGGGAAATCATGAGTATTTATGTATAACAACTCATGATTCAAATAAGAAAGTTATATTAGAAAAATTACCCTCACTTTCATCTGGGTTGTATTATACCAAGATTAGTGCAATTGAATCACATGCCACTGTAAACCAGAAGTTTACTAACTCAAATGAGTTCATAACTTGGCACGACCGATTGGGTCATCCGGGAACAACCATGATGAGAAGAATTATTGAAAACTCTCATGGACATTCACTAAAGAACCAGAAGATTCTTAAATCTAGTGAATTTTGTTGTGCTGCATGTTCTCAAGGGAAATTAATTTTAAGGCCATCACCAGTAAAGATTGGATTTGAGTCCCCTGAATTCCTAGAAAGGATTCAAGGTGATATATGTGGACCTATTCATCCACCATGTGGACCCTTTAGATATTTTATGGTCCTGATAGACGCATCTTCGAGATGGTCACATGTGTGCTTATTATCTTCTCGCAACCTGGCGTTTGCGAGATTACTGGCTCAAATTATTCGATTAAAAGCACAATTTCCAGAAAATCCAATTAAAGCAATTCGTCTTGATAATGCTGGTGAATTTACTTCCCAAGCTTTTGATGCTTATTGTATGGCTAATGGAATAAGTGTTGAACATCCAGTAGCTTATGTTCACACACAAAATGGGTTAGCAGAATCACTTATTAAGCGCCTCCAATTAATTGCTAGACCCTTGCTTATGAGAACAAATCTCCCAACCTCGGTTTGGGGGCATGCTATTTTACATGCCGCAGCACTTATTCGTTTGAGGCCAACGAGTTATCATCAATTCTCTCCTATACAATTAGCTTTTGGCCAGCAGCCAAATGTTTCCCATTTAAGAATTTTTGGGTGTGCGATATATGTTCCCATTGCGCCACCTAATCGCACCAAAATGGGACCCCAAAGAAAATTGGGGATATATGTTGGATATGATTCTCCCTCTATAGTGAGGTATCTTGAAATACAAACTGGTGATGTGTTTAAAGCCCGGTTTGCCGATTGTCATTTTGATGAATCAAAATTTCCAACATTAGGGGGAGAGAATAAGTTTCCTAAAAAGGAACTTAATTGGAATGCATCATCGTTGATGCATTTAGATCCTCGATCAGGGCAATGTGAACTAGAAGTTCAAAAGATTATACATTTGCAAAGAATAGCAAATGAATTGCCTGATGCATTTTCCGATACAAAGAGGATAACCAAATCTTACATACCAGCGGAAAATGCCTCAATTCGAATTGACGTCCCAGTAGGACAAGTAGCCACTGAAGCAAATTCACGCCAGAAGCGTGGCAGGGCGGAAAATGCCCCAATTCGAATTGATGTCCCAGTAGGGCAAATAGCCACGGAAGCAAATACACGCCAGAAGCGTGGCAGGCCTGTCGGTTCCAAAGACAAAAATCCTCGAAAGAGAAAAGAGGTAAATAATATTCCTGTTGAAAAAGACATAGTAAAGACACCGGCAGTTGTCCAAAATTCTGATATAACGCCAGAAGACGTTCAGGTACCTGAAAATTGTGAAAATGACGAGATCTCGATAAATTATGTCTTTACAGGAGAGAAATGGGACCGAAATAAGACAATTGTCAATGAAATATTTGCATATAATGTGGCATTAGATATCATGCATGAAAGTAAGGATCTTGAGCCAAGATCAGTTGAAGAATGTCGACAAAGAAATGATTGGCCAAAATGGGAAGCAGCCATGAAGGCTGAATTAGACTCACTTGCAAAACGTGAAGTCTTTGGACCTGTAGTCCGTACACCTGAAGATGTAAAACCTGTTGGATATAAGTGGGTATTTGTGAGAAAACGAAATGAGAAAAATGAAGTTGTGCGCTATAAAGCCCGACTTGTGGCACAAGGTTTTTCACAAAGGCCCGGTATAGATTATGAAGAAACGTATTCCCCAGTAGTGGATGCGATAACATTGCGTTATTTGGTCAGTTTATCTGCATATCATAAACTGCATATGCATTTAATGGATGTGGTAACAGCCTATTTATACGGCTCATTAGATCGTGATATCTATATGAAAGTCCCTGAAGGACTAAAGATATCTAAACCATCCAATGAATATTCGCAAGGGTTATACTCAGTCAAATTGCAAAGATCTTTATATGGTCTAAAGCAATCTGGACGAATGTGGTATAATCATCTTACTGAGTATCTGGCCAAAAACGGATTCAAGAATGATGATATCTGCCCGTGTGTTTTCATAAAGAAATCTGCATCCGGATTTATTATAATTGCTGTGTACGTTGATGATTTAAATATCATTGGGACTCCTGAAGAGATTCCAACAATTATAAAAATTCTAAAAGAAGAGTTTGAGATGAAAGATCTTGGAAGAACTAAATTTTGTCTCGGCCTGCAGATTGAGCATATAAAAAGTGGGATCTTTATTCATCAAACAACATACACAGAAAAGATCTTGAAAAGATTTTATATGGATAAGTCACATCCATTAAGTACCCCAATGATCGTAAGATCTTTGGATGTGAAAAAGGATCAATTCCGTCCTAAAGAAGAAAATGAAGATATCATTGGTCCTGAAGTACCATATCTTAGTGCCATTGGAGCGCTAATGTATCTTGCTAATAATACGCGACCCGATATATCATTTGCTGTGAATTTACTAGCAAGATATAGTTCCTCTCCAACCAGAAGACATTGGAGTGGAATCAAACAAATCTTTCGATATCTTCATGGGACGGTTGATATGGGATTATTTTATCCCTATGGATCCAAGTCACAACTAGTTGGCTATGCAGATGCCGGATACCTGTCTGATCCACATAAAGGGAGGTCTCAAACAGGATACCTATTCACATATGGTGGTACAGCTATATCATGGAGGTCCACGAAACAGACGATAGCAGCAACCTCCTCTAATCATGCTGAAATACTGGCGATTCATGAAGCTAGTCGCGAGTGTTTTTGGCTGAGGAGTCTGATTCAATATATTCTGTCATCATGTGGACTAATTGATCATAAGATAGCTCCAACTGTCCTGTTTGAAGATAATACAGCATGCATTGCTCAACTTAAGGGTGGATACATCAAAGGCGATAGAACAAAGCATATTTCTCCCAAATTCTTCTTCACTCATGATCTTCAAAATCAAGGGACAATTGATGTGCAACAGATCCGCTCAAGTGACAATCTGGCAGATTTATTCACAAAATCACTCCCAAAATCCTCCTTTGAAAGATTGGTACATGAGATTGGAATGCGCCGATTTCGAGACATTAAATGATGTCGGCAAGAGGGGGAGACTGTACTCTTTTTCCCTTGGTCAGGTTTTTTCCCATTGGGTTTTTCTTGACAAGGTTTTTAATGAGGCAGTCCCCATCACTAAAGGATATTGTACTCTTTTTCCTTCACTAAGGTTTTTTCCCATTGGGTTTTCTTTAGTAAGGTTTTAACGAGGCATAATCCTTAATGGGCATTCAAGGGGGAGTGTTGGGATAAACATGAAATGAATGCCCATTTATCAATTGGGCGGTTAATAATCTTTCCCATGCAAAGATTTATTTTCAAGGAAGAAATTTGAAGACCAACCTTTAATGAAGGTTGATTTTGTACTACTATAAATAAGGCATCATAGCCTTTACGTACAACACACAACAAGAAATAAAAATACTCTCTCTTTTCTTTCTTACACAGAAGCAAGAAATCTATTCCCTCTTTATGCTACAATCAAATACTATTCTCCTTATATTTCTACTACAATTCTTTCTCCTATTTTATTTTATAAGTATTTTAAATTCTATTTTCTATTACTCTTTACATATAATATTAATAGCAATATTAACCATCTTTATTATATTGAAATTGCAACAATAAACAGATGCGATTCTCTCTCTCTTTATTTTTAATACTTCTTTCTATCTTTGTATATATATACACATTACAATATATAATATTATTATATATATATAAATTATTATTGGGCTAATTATTTTAATACTAGAGTCTTCTATTTGTACATCTCTATTATATATATCTTTTATTTCACAACAGAAAGTAGGTATTGTCATTTTAAAATTAATAATGTATATTCAATTAGAAAATATTATTCTGAGTAGTGAGTACGATATAAACAGCTATAACAAGATTTTTATTAATTAGATGTGTTATTATTAAAATGAAGAGAAAACAGAAACTTTTATTTCTTTCATAGAAAAACAATTTCATCCATACTCCATATCATTTATTTATCTTTTATTATTAAATTTTTCTATTTTTTAAAAATTTAATGAATAAGATTATCCTATAATTTCTTAATTCACAAAGCATATAAGAATTTTTTGTTCACCACATGTTGGTTCTTTCGAAAATGAATTTTTTCAATTCTTTTAATTAAAAGAATAAATGTGATCTTTAATATTTTATGTTTTTTTATTTATATCTTTTTTGTCCTACTTATGAAACATGAGAGATCATATTTTATTTCTTGAAATAAAAAAAAAATTGAAAAGATCCAATTCCATTCTTTATTGAGTTTATTCTATGTTTTTCGAGTAGTCTATTAAATGAACAGGCTGTACAACAATTCTTCCTTAAATGATTGCTTTATTTCGTTGAGAATTTCGAAGTTGGGAAACGAAAACAAACTCTTATCTCATACAGCTATGCTAATGAATTAAAAGTAATTTATAAATAAACTCTTAAATGATTCCTTAAACAATAAATGACTATATTAAAAGTAATTTATAAATAAATTATTTTGTATTTGGATTTTTTGTTCTAAAAATATTTATTTTATAGAAATATGATAAAAAATAGTATTATTATGAAAAAAGTCATTTTTTAAAACTTTTCTACAAGTTTCTAAATAACTTTTTAAAAAGCAGCAATTTGATTTTGAAAATTGAATCAGACATTAATACTATTACTTTTCATAAGTCAAAAGTTCAAAAAAGCTACTTTTAAAAATCTTTTTCAATTCTTGCCTGAAGAAAAAGACTTGATTAGAATTTAAAGAAGAGTTTCATGGCGTTTTAATTTTTTTTTTTGTCAAGAACTACATTCTGAATTTGAAGAGGTGAAAAAAAAAAGAATTTTCATATGTCTCAGACTGGGTGCAATTCTGGAGCTTACCAGAATATTGTAAGACGAAAGAATTGGGAGTAGAAAAATTGGATGTGCAATAAGTGAGGTCTTAGATAGCGAATTCTTCTTTACAATGAGGGAGAAGCAAAGTAGAATTGTTGAGGTTCAACTTAAACCTTTGAATAAACTACTCAAGATTGATATACAAAATAAAAGGATGATTGAGGTGGGAGTAAAGCAAGAAAGAATCGGCAAATTTGACAATTATTGTGAACACTTAGGGCATGAGAATTTAGAAGCAGATGGTGAGGAGGAATTCAGCTAGTATGGAAGGCAACAAAAGAAGAACAACAGAGAAAGATGTTTTGGGACTAAAAAAGCAATGCTAAAAAGATGCCACAAGAATACTACAGGAGGGATTTGAATCTTCTAAAGTTTGAATTTTACTTTAGAGAGTAAAGTGTGATCTCTCACCATTTATTTCATAGATGGGACCAAGAATTAATATGAAAGAGAAATCATTCAAGGGTAGAAGATCACACTTTACTTTCTAAAATAAAATTTAAACTTTAGAAGATCCAAATCCAGGAGGGAGGTATGGAACACGAGTAGTTTTCCCACTGTATAAATTATGAGTAAATGACCATTTGTACCCACGAAAGATACAAACGCTGTCAAATGTAACCATAGAAGAAGGAAACTCACCTTGTAACCATGGAAGATGACCTCCGTGTGCCAGAAATACCCTGACCTTGGTTACGCACTTGGTCCGTTAATATCCGAACCTATGTGGCAACAAAACCACTCCAAACCTATCTACGTGTAACCCATTTTTTTATTAAGAAATAGAAAAAAACCCTTACACCTTCTCTGTGCCGTAGCAGAGCTCCATTGTTGTCACCATTGCCATTCCAAATCGAAGAAGAAGACCAGAGTACCTCCATTTCGCAACAGAGACATTTCTCTAGTTTAATCAAGTCGTTGCTTCACTACCTGCAGGCCACCATTGTCTGCATCTCGCCGTCCACACTACCCGTAGCCCACCATTGTTGTATGCATCTCGTTGTCCACTATCCATAATTTTACCATCGTTACTCTACAGAGAACAGAGATATGTCATTACCAGTTTTTCCATCTTAGAATATTTTCAGAATTTTTGGGTTAGGATTAGATTTTCAATTGCTATGTTGCTGTCTGTAATTACATGGGATGGTACCTTACATCTATACTGTATTGGTTGCAGGGATGGCCACTGTGCATATTACTCTGTGTATTAATCATAGGGGGAGATTTGAGCGAGGTCCATGTGAGAAGCTTGGGTATGTTGGTGGAGAAGTAACAGAGATTGAAAGGGTTAATGTGGATACTCTCAATGGATTTTTCATAAATGATTTGCTAAGGGACATTGGATATACATCCATTACTGATTTTTATTGGCTAGAACCTGGTAAGGAGCTTGATAATGGGTTAAAATTGTTAAGGGTTGATATGGACATAGTTAAGTTGTATGAGGCTGCTGTGAAGAATGGTAACAGAATTTACTTATACACAGAGCACCCTGTAAATGATCCTGTTATTGTTGAAGAGAATATTACTCCATCAAAGGTGAGATTGAAGACTTGTGCTAAGAGAAATCCAACTCCAAAGAAGACTCCAAGAAGAAGACTTATGGATGGTGAGGTCCAGAATAGGAAAGAGGTCCATGAAGCAAGCAGCCAGATTGAGGTTGAGTCCCAAGAGGAGGATATTGTTAATGTGGCCCAACAAATATCTCCAGCAAAATAGATGTCTCAGCCTCCCACAACACTTGTGCAACCATATGAGGCACCTTCCAATCAATCACAGCCTTCACAAAATCCCATTGAACAAGAGCAGCAACCAATACATACTGCTGGTTCAACATCTCCAAATACATTTTTTGTCTCATTATCTAGTGAGAACGAGGCCCAAGCAGCTGAATAAGTAACCCAATACATTCCACAGCCATATAGAAACCCACTTTCACAATCAAACCCTAAATCAGACCTAGTCCCACCATCTGATACTAACAGTACTCCTCAAAACAATCAGACCAACACAGATGAGCAGGTTGAGGGAAGACCTAAGGTGAGCAAGAGAAGATCAGCAAAAAGGCCTCCCCCAACTGGACAATCCTTCATACCCAATCCTGATCCTGACAAGCCTCCATCCATCTATGTGCCTGTTGAGTCAGAAGAATTTTCAGATGAAAATGCTGGATACCATTGTTATGAATCCGAAGAATTGAGAAGCATAGCAAGTGATGAAGATGCTGATCAGCCTCCAGTCTTTCCTCAAAGCAATGCTGATGCTCCTGTTAGCCAAGTCCGGTTGGAGTTGGGGATGGAGTTTGAAACTCTCAGCCATTTCAGGAAGGCAGTTCGAAAGTTTAACATTAACATTAGAAGGAGCATATTATTTCCTCGATGTGACTCAACTAGAAGCAAAGCAATTTGCTATGATGATGAATGTCCGTGACAAATATATTGTGCTAAGAGGTTATTTTCCTTGAGTTATCAGGTCAAGATGTTTGTCAATGAACACACTTGCAGCAGAGATAACCATTGTAAGTCAGCTAACAGAAAATGGGTTGTAGATGAATTAGAAGAGAGAATAAGAGTCCAACCAAATCTGACAGTAAGGGAGGCTGACCAATTCTTCAGAAATGAGTATGATGTGCTGATTAATGAAAGAAAAATCTATAGAGCGATGGGCAAAGCAAAGAGTTTTGGGAGAAGCTAGATACGTTGCCTATTCTACCACCTCGCTATAAGAAACCCATTGGGAGACCTTCCCTTAAGAGAGACAAGAGGAATGATGGTCCTATTGAGATCTCTGATCCTCATAGAATGAAAAGAAAATATGGAACTATTGTCTGCAAATACTGTCTGCAGGTATCTTCTTTAATCATTGTGCAATTTACATTATAACAATTTCCTATTTTGTGTGCATGTAACTATATTGTCTGCAATTAAAATGATGTTATTACAATTTCCTATTTCGATTGTAGCTGGGTCACAACAAGAGAAGTTGCAAAAAGAGGAAAGAAGCAATGGCTAGTGGAAGCGGTACACCTCAGGAGCATGTAAATGCGGGGGATGAAGATTCTGATGTTTTGGTCGAAATGTATTGGGAGGAAACTTTGGAAGCTGCAGATGCTGAGGCAGCAGCAGCAGGCACTAGTGAGGGAAGTGGTTTAGCAGCCCCACAAGTTGCAGTTGTAAGTGTCATTTCATTTCATTTGTCATTAACTATGTAACATTCTGCAATCACTAATCTATTGTTTCTTGTATCAACTCTAGGAAACTCAACCAAATCCCCCACCGAACCCTACAATAATAAAAAAGCCTGCTAAAAAGAGAAGTGTTAAGAGACCTCCTCCAACTGTTTCACCATCTACCAGACCTCCTTCTACCAACCCTCCTACAACTAACTTAGAAACAGCACCAATGGTTACACCTCAAACAATGAAAGGTTCTAGTGCTGGGACAACCACACGTTTTATGTAATTTATGCCTACACCTGGTGCACCATCAACTGTTAGAGGCAGAGGAACAACGGTCAGAGGCAGAGGAACTTCTAGTGGACCCAGTAATGTTGTTTCAAGCGGGAGCAGCAACTCAACTCCAAAATCATAGTTGTTTAGTTGATGAGAACTAATTGTTTTGCTGTATTACTTCAATATTGTTTTAATCTGAATTAGACTTTTAGGCTTATTTTTTTGGTATGTTTCATGTAATCAAGAGAGATGACAGACTCTTCTGTTTCATTCTGTTGTTATGATGTTCTGAGCACAGTCTCTAGACTCTTTAATTTTATTTTGGTAATATGAGGTACTCTTTAACAAATACTACACTCTTGTGTTTCTCTATGAATCCACAATGTATCACAAGCTGAAGTTTGTTTTAACCTTTAAAGACAGTGTTATAGAATTATAAACTTGTGTTGCAGTTTTGTACGACGGGAATTAATACATGACAAATGCACATTTTAGACATCATCTCATTAATCTTACAGGACCTGTTTAGTCAAATAAAGCAAATACACATGACTATCTATGCCATCTAATTAATCATTCATGACTACTCCTATCAAATATAACAAACTGAATTGGTTCAAACTTGTTTGTCATTCTTAACAATAAACAATGCTCATAAACAACAATCTCCAGATTACATTAATCCTATATTTTTATCACTAAATACAAATTACAAGTTAAACAAAACACAGCCACCAATGCTATAGTTACAAGCAACACTCTACTTGTTCTAACTTCGGCCCTGAGTTTTTTCATTTTCCTTGCAATCATGGAGAAGCTTTCTTGATTCTCCCTTTTAACTGCAGTGATTGTCAACCCATCTTCACATATTACATCACAATGCTCTGTATTTCTTTTAGCTAATGATCTTGCAAGACCTTCCCAACCTTCTTCGATCTCATCCACCCACATAAAGTATTTGCAGTCTCTTGTCTGAAAAATTAAAATACCCATGCCCATCCAACTGTCAACGAAAATTAAAAAAAAAATGGAACCTTCACAAAAAAGAAAAGAAAAAAGAAAGATGCTAAGCCATTACCTTCCAGAGAGGACATCGGATGAACCATCTATTTGGGTTTGTTACCGTGCCAGATTCCATTAACACAACCTCCAGTCCACAGAAGCATCTCCCATCAAGCTTCTTTTCCTTCTTCTTCCTTGAACTCGAAGTATTGTTGCAACTTACATTACTTATGGCAGAGTTACATTTGCGCAGAGACATGGCCAGGGGTTAGAGGATTTTTCTTTGTCAGTGTTTATGTTTGAGGAAGAAACAAAAATGAAATGGTTTCAATTTCTGGGTTAGAGTAAACATTGGAGAAGAAAGGAATAAGAAAGGTATGCTAGGGTTTCAGTTTTTGTAGAGGTATACGTTGGATTACACGTAGATAGGCTTGGAGTGGTTTTGTTGCCACGTAGGTTCGGATATTAACGGACCATGTGCGTAACCAAGGTCAGGGTATTTCTGGCACACGGAAGTCATCTTCCATGGTTACAAGGTAAGTTTCCTTCTTCTATGGTTATATTTATCAGTGTTTGTATCTTTCATGGGTACAAATGGTCATTTACTCTATAAACTATTTTGGAAACCAAAGCAATGTAAGCACAAGCTAGTAAAGTGGCAAAAGAACACAAATAAGAATTTGAAAACTTTAGAACCCATTTGGGAAGCTTCAAAAAGTAATTTTTTTTTAACTTTTGACTTATAAAAAATAATAGTATTAATATTTAGTGCAATTTTCATAATCAAATTGCAACTTTCTAAGAAGCTATTTAAAATTTTATAAAAAAGTTTTTAAAAAAATTATTTTTCTCATAATAATTTTTTTATCACATTTCTTTTAAAATAAGCACTTTTAGAACTAAAAATCTAAACACAAAATACCTTATTTATAAGCTATTTTTAATATAGTCATTTATTGTTTAAGCTATTTTTTCAAAAAGAACTTAATTAAGTTGTTTACTCAAACTGGACCTTAGTTATGTTTCAGTATCATGTTAGACTAAGGGGATAGATTTATAATTTGAAAAGTTATCTGAGAGTAATTTTTAAAAAAATATTATAAAAGTTTCAATGACCGTCCCTACAAATTTCAGTCTCCTCTGTCCCATTTTTTAAAAATGTTAAAGAGGTTAAAATTTTGGGATTTGAATTCTCTAAAGTTTGAATTTCACTTTAGATAGTAAAATGTGATCTCTCACCATTTATTTTATAGGTGGGACCAAAAATAAATATGAGAGAGAAATCATTCAAGGGTAGAAGATCACACTTTATCCTCTAAAGTACAAATTTAAAATTTAGAGGATCCAAGTGTTCCAAAATTAAAAATGTTAATTTCAGTTTTTAGCTACTAAATATAATATTAAATCCCATTCTCAGTTTTTGTTTCTAAACAACCTGAGTAGTCTGAGATTGTCAAGGCAGTCCTATTAGTAACCTGAAGATGAAAGTCCCTATTGAAGACTCTCTCCTCTCCTCCCAAGTAATCTTATCTTGGAAAAGGTCAACAATTTTTAGTTAACATTGCACGGAGACTTTTAAAAGAAGATAAAACAAGACTTCTAGATGTTTTGCAAAAGAGAACAATGTATCAAAATTTATCTGATATCATTAGTTGTCACTCTATTCGTGTTCATAGAAGGGATTGTCACACCAGTTTCGCTCCTCCTTTAGCTTAATGTAAAATTCTTTAAGCAATTCCAATAACCTATAATTGTTACATGCTTTTGAAAATTAATTATACTAATACAAGTGTTGTGCTTATTAGCTTGATCCATTTTGGCAACTGAGTGAATTTAGCAAAATTGATGTTTGATTTATGAATGGGGTTGGGGATAATGACATGTTTTCATTATAGTTGATTATTCGATTATTATTAATTGTTATTAACCACTTGGGTTTATCATATTCCCATAATTCTAAGGGGTTAGATGAGTAATTAATGAGTGAGTTGCAAGCCTCAAATATAAGTGGCTTTTGGTCTTATTATAATCCAACCATAAAATCACGTTGTTTATATTGTACAGTTGGTATTTAGGTTCCTTTGTTCTTAACCAGCATAAGAATCTAATGATAGAATAATAATAAAAAATTAATAAAATAAAAAATTTAATTTTAATGTATTATAAATATAAAAAAAATTATATATGCATTTAATTATATATCGGTATAATAATAAAAATAATTTTATATATATATAATTAAATAAAAATAAATATAATTAAATATTATGTAAAATTGGTACTAGATGGTTTTCAAGCCCTGTTTTATAAGGAGTTTTGAAATTCTTTGAACTATGATATGTAGGGTTTAGTCAAGAGAATCTTTGAGAGAGATTTTAAATCCTACAATTTTTGAGACATACATTGTTCTAATTCCTAAAGTTGAAACTTCTATTTCACTACAAGAAATTATTAGAATAGCGACCGAAAAAAGTGATTGCTAATAGCGATTAATTAGCAACTGATATAGGATTTTTAGGACTAGAAAAAAATCGGTTGCTAAAATTGTATTCAGCGATCGATTTTAGTGACCCAAGGAATCGGTCCCTAATAGCGACCGATTTAGCGACCGAATAAATTTGTTATATGAGTAACATAAAGTTAGTCGCTAACTTGGTCGCTAAGTCGGTGGTCGCTAAATGGATTGCTAATAGTTAAGGTAGCAACCGATTTAGCAACCAACTATAAATACTGATTTAAAATGATTGGTTACAAAATCGATCGCTATTTTTATTTAGCGACCGATTTTGCAACCGATAGAATAAATAGGGTGGAAAAATTTGGTCGCTAATTCTGTCATTAAATCGTGGTCATTATATTGGTTGTAAATTTAATCCTTAGCGACTGAATTAGTGACTAATAAAAAATACTGTTAAAATTAATTAATCGCAAAAATCGGTCACTAATTTAAATAAAATAAAATAATTATTAAATTATTCTACCCTCACTGACCCTATAACATTCTCATCTTCTCACACAGTTACCGATGTAACCACCGTCGGAAGCACCTCTCCTCGCAGGGTCTTCGTCGTCGATTGAGTTCGTTGCGCCGCCGCCTTCATCTTTGAGATCTCGGCGCCATCGTCGTTGTATTTTGCGCCGTCGCCATCGTCTTTAGCTCGCGACGCCATTGCCTTCGTCTTCTGGTATCTCAGCATCGTCGCGGTCGTTTTCATCAATTTCTCAAGCAGGTAGTCTTCCCTAATCCAGATTCCGATCAATTTCATCTACTCTGTTAGGGCTTTTTCACCTATTCTGATCAATTTTATCTATTCTGAACAAATTGAACAATTGAAGGTAATAGTTGTAATATTATTCTACTCTCTTGCTCCTTGCGGCCGTTGCTTCTTTGCTCTGCTCTCTCTTGTTTGTGGTTCTGCTCTCTCAGTCGTCATTGTGCCTCTTCTCGACTCTCTCTCTCTCTCTTTCTCTCCGCCATTGTTGTTCTAGGCAGGTACGTTCTAAAAATCTCCTTAAAATTTATATTTGTAAAAGGTTAATTGTTAGTGTGATATATTTGTTAGTTGATTGTTCTGATGTTAAAAAACTTGATAATAAATGATACTTTAATATATTTATTTAAAGCTATTCAGAAAATTTGTCATTAAAGGTGCGCGCATTTTGTTCCAACCAAATAATCTTATTATGTGCATATCAACATAAGCATTCAGAATTATTTTGGTAGTTAGAGCTAACAAAATTTCCCTGGTTCTTTTGATTTTGAATCAAAAGAAAGATGTGTAATTTTGGTTGCATCAGTTAATCAGTTAGTTATTCTTCGGTTATGCATTTTCATGCATCTTGGAGTTGTAACTTCTTTCCTTATGTTGGGGGAATGAGTTGGTGTTATTCAAATCTTGACTTAGAGAGCATGCACTTTTACTAAACACAGTAATGAGGTTGATGAACCCTTCAAGGTCAAAGAAGCTGAAACGGTAAACATACCTCCGCCCTCAATAGACAAGGTGTTCATTCTATTCTACTACCGGCATTTATTTTCACTCTATTTTACTTAATTTTGTGTGTGTAAGTTTAACCTAATATGTACTCAATGCAATTCAAGTTGCTTGTGTTGGGAGGCAATGGATTTGTTGGCTTACATATTTGTAGAGAAGACTTAGATCGCGGTTTGTCCTTTGCCAATCTTAGCAGGTTCTAAATCCCACTTTCATTCTCATTAGAATTGTTTGTTTGGTGCAATTTCATGCCACTCATTTTGTGTTTTACTTATTGCAGGTATCGCAGGTCATCTTTGCATGATTCATGGGCTACCAATGTCATCTGGAATAAAGGTATGCTTTTCAATTTCTTTATTTTCCTTGTGGACTCTGCATTTTTCACGGTGCTATTATGGCCTAATATATCTCAATTGTTTTTTTGTAAACAGGGAACCTCCTTTCGGGTGATTCGTTGAAAGAAGCTTTCAATGGCGTCACTGCTATCGTAAGTTTTCACTTATCTTGTTAAAATGCCTAGTAAATATAGATAATCATAAGTAAGAGGAAGCCCAAAGCCAACTCTATAATTACTTTATATTGCTTTTATTTTCTTCAATCTGTTTGGTGAAAATCACCTTTGTTTTGATCAATTTTTTATAGTAGTGTGGCTCAGATATCTAATACCAACCACTCTAGTTTCTAAACATAGAAATTTGTGCAGTTCTTTTTTTATATTCAAGTGTTTATTTGAGTCCTGGAGAAACAGTTGGGTCGTCTCCGTGTGACGTGAAGATCACGGGTTCAAGTCCTGGAAACTAGTCACACTGATGTAATTATCAGTTAGGATACTTATATTACAATTATGAAAACATGGAATAAGAGTTTAAGATGAGGGAGTGTTAATTTCCCATGTATGTAGGATCTCGTTGGAGTCTCCATTCCTTCTCCTTAAGGTACTCCAGCGGAATATGTGGCTCATTTCTCAATTGTTCTGTCACAGCACCACCATAACCATAAGGGATTGGTCTTTGAAAATTGTTGAAAAGATTGATAGTACCGTGTTCTGCTGCACCAAAAATATGCAGTGGTGGGGAACCTGCTACTGGCTCCATATATGTATAATGGTAAGGAATAGGATTACCCCATTGATCATGATGGAAATTATTTTCATGGTTTGTTATTTCTGTTTCAGTCTTAATTATAATCTATCTTCAATATGTGATTTGCTCTTATTCGTTATTTGCTCTTATTATTTGAGAGAGTTTATGGTGAGGAACAGAAGAAGTGCAGCAACAAAATAGACCTGACATTGAAGCTGTCACCTTGTGGTGATGAGAAAGAAGAAGAGAGGAGGAGGAAGCTGAAGAAGTCATTATTAGTGATCAAAGATGGCAGCATCACATATATGTAGTATACATAAATATAAATTTGTTGTATTTGTGTGGATTTGTTTCGGCCTTCATTATTTTTCAATATATATGTAGTAAACATAAATATAAATTTATTTGTATTAGAATCTATTTTCCATTTCATCTTTATACGATTTTACTTTTGCCTTCATTTTGATTTTCAATAATTGTTGGCATTTGATCTTAATAAATAGTTCTATCTTTGATTATTCATATATTTTGTTGAATCAGAGTTATATTTAAAAATTAAGTTTTAATAGTGATATATGCAAAATTTAGTTGAAATTTATAATTAGGAAGCAGCAGTTGATGCGTGAGCATTATTCATATCTTTTCCTATTGACTTATATGGTGCTTTGTTGATTTATTATAAGATTTAGGTGTTTTAGGCTTTTATGGATGTTACTTTGAGTTGTTGTGGCATTTTATTGATTACATGTAGCATTCGGGTGAGATTGGCAGAGCTCAGAAAGAAGAAAAATAAGAGACAACATTTCTGCCAAGATGGCGCTAAACGCCACATCACCGGCGTTTAGCGTCGGCACCTTAAACCTCAATATCCAATTCAACCATGTTGGCGCTAAACGCCACGACCTGGTGTTTAGCGCCGAGGACTTCATATTGCGTATAACGCTCACTGAAAGGGTGGCGCTATACGCCATCAACCTGACGTTAGCGCCAGATGCGTTGAATGAAGTGGTCCCATTGCATGCAAACAAATCACACGGAATCTTTGATTTGATTTCTTTTAATCAAATAAACAAAATTAAAAAGATTTGTTAGGTTCTAATATAAATTTAGAATAAATCAGAATTAGATATAAAAGGGGAAAAGATTTGCCCTACGGGCTTTATTCTTCGACTTCCGCACTTTCAGTTTTCACTTTTACTCTAGGATTTTCTTTGCACAATGAGCCACTAAACCTCTATTGTTAAGGTTAGGAGCTCTGTTTACTTTAATGAATTAATACTATTTATTCTTCTACTCTTAATTAATGCATTGATTTTTGTTTAAGAATTGGTTTCGTTCTTCATCCTACGGATTAGCGTATATTGGGAAATAACCCTAATCTAAATTGAATTCCTTTGAATCTTGGAAAAGTTAAATCACTTAAATTAAAGTTTGAAACCCTTTTCTCACAATCTTTCATTTATCTGGATTTAATGTGATACGTGATATATAATCAGATTATTTTTGGGTTCTTAAGGATTGTGTGGCTTATAAATTAGAAATTGAACTTAATCTTTTAATACAATTGAGTGATTGAGAAATTGACAGTTGGTTGTGTTAGAAGAGATTGGATTGTCAAGAAATTGGAGTTCAGTAACTTAGGGTTTGCCATGAACTAAATCTTTGCATGATCAAGATAGTTGACAATGATTGAATTTAGCGACCAAGGTTTTAGCGACCACCAGAATCGGTCGTTAAATCGGTCGCTAAGCTGATAGCAACTGATTTTCAAGAAATATCGGTTGCTAAATCGTTCACTATTCCGGTAATTTTTTGTAGTGTTTCGTTAAGAGATTTTCTCCCCATCAGTTTATGTAATGTTTTTTACAAAATCATTACGAAAGTGCTGGTGAACAAGGTTAGACCCTTTTTTTTTTTCAGAATTGGCCCACTTTAGGGTGGTTTTAACTCGAGAAGAGGTACTATGGAGAACATCATCATTTCGCAGGAAATTATAAATTTCATGAAGAACACTAAGTCTAGGAAAGGGTCTTTAGCCTTTAAGATTGATTTGAAAAAGGCGTATGACAGGATGGACTGGAGATTTCTTGAAGCTTCTTTGGTTCTGTTTGGCTTTTCAACAGCTACTATTCATCTTATTATGGCTTGTGTGAGCGTCATCTTCTTTGTATATTTTTTAGAACGGTGATAAACTCCAGAGCTATAACCCCTAGAGGGGTTTGAAACAAAGGGATCCCATGTCCCCTTATCTCTTTGTACTTTGTATGGAGTGTCTTGATTGTTTTATTGCCCATCGAGTTTCTCAAGACTCATGGATACCGGTGTCAGTTTTCAAACATGGCCCGAAACTATCCCGTTTGATGTTTGCTGATGATCTACTGCTGTTCTGTAAAGCTACAAAAGCTCAGGTAGAGGAGGTTGTGAAGTGCATGGACTTATTCTCCAAAGCATCAGGCCTGCGAGTGAATCTTAGTAAGTCTAGGGCTCAATGTTCAAAGAATATTTCTATGAGAAGGAAGGAGATGCTCTCGGGAGTCTCTAGTATTCATTTTTGTTAGGACTTGGGAAGGTACCTAGGATTTAATGTTGGACATGAAAGGTCTTTCAGGAGGATGGCTCAAGAAGTCATTGAGAAAATTCAAAACAAGCTTGCTATTTGAAAGGGATGTTTGCTGAATAAGGCAAAAAGACTTTGTTTGGTTAAGTCGGTAATGGCTTCTATTTTGTTCTACAACATGCAAGTTACTCTCCTTCCGAAGTATGCATGTGAAAAGATTGATTCACTAATGCGACAGTTCTTATGGAGAGGCCATAATAATAAAATAGGGTTGTCATTGGTTAACTGGGAAGTAGTTATTACTCCCAAAAGGCGGGTGGTTTGGGTGTAAAAGATACATACTGTACTAATCTAGCGCTTCTTGGCAAGTTGATTTAGGATTACTTTAATAATAGAAACAAACTGTGGGTGCAAAGTGTGATGTGAAAATACCTCCGAAATTCAAATTGTTTCGGTGGTAGTCATAGGCAGAATGCGTCAACCATTTGGAAGAACATTCTTAAAATATATGAGGCACTTATAGATGGGTTTAGGTGGAATGTAGGGGATGTGCAGAAATCCAGTGGTATGATGAATGGACTCCATTTGGAAGACTTTGTGATCTTGTTCTCTATGTTCACATATCTGAGTCAGAATTCGTAGTGGCTGATTTGTGGTGTGATAGTTCTTGGATGGTAGATTACGCTTGCTACGATAATTTCTCTTGCAGTTAACAATTTATTTGCGGCCTTCCCTACCCAAATTCGGCAGACCTGGATTCGGGGTGGAGTTGGTGGCCTACAAGGGCAAAAAGGTACAGTGCAAGAGAAGGTTATAGTTGGTTGTTGAAGCATAAAGTGAATTGGAATGGAATAGTGATTGGAGCTGGCTTTGACATTTAAATCTTCTGAAAAAAAAATCAAATTCACTATGTGACTTGGACTTCATAATGCTCTCCTGACGTTGACTTTTCGATTCAGGCGGCATCTAGCTAGTTTGGATTTGTGCCAGAGATGCAATGTGGCTTAGGAGACAATTGAACATTGTCTGTAGGACTGTGTTAAATCTAAGAGTCTTTGGAAAATATTAGACCCTCGCTTTATTGACTCGTTTGAAGGCACCTCCATTGAGGCTTGGTTTAGAAAAGTGGTGCCTGGTAATGAGATTTTTTTTGGGGCCATAGTGTCGTGGTTATAGAGACATAGGTGTAATGATGTTCTCAATATTGGAAATCTTTGGACGGATCACAAGGTGGTTGCCCTTAGCAGAAGCACTATCATGGACCTGAGACTTTATATGTATCGGTGTTCTTCCTTCAGCACCTTCAAGAATTGTTGGTGCTGGGAACCCCCTGTAGGTAATAGCTTTAAAGTTAATTATGATGCAAGTTTATTTCCTGATTTGAGTTTGGTTGGTTTTGACTGTTGTGATAGTTCTCCTCCCTGGTTTATCACCAGATGTGAGCTTTTTGCAGTCTAGAGGGGACTTGTCTTAGCATAGGACTGCGATTTGAGAGACATTGTATGTGAAATAGATTGTTTGGATGTTCTGCACCTTTTGCATGACTCTAGTGGTGGGTACACGTCTGAAGTTGTTGATTTAGTTCACAAAATTTAGGAACTTTTATCAAGATCTTGGTATGTTCAAGTCGATTGGATAGCTAGAGAAGCAAATAAAATAGCGGATTAGATGGCTAGATATGGAGCAAGAAGTAATGCCAATCATATGATTTGATCAGAGTCTAGTGATATTCTCCCGCAAATAATCAATTTTGGTTTAGGATAAGTGTTTGCTTTGGTCTTCTCTTTTTATATAAAATTTGAAAAAATACGCACATCTCGTTTACAGTCTGTAAACGAGATAATTATAAATGTATCACGTTTATAATGTGAGCGAGATATGTATATTATTATAAAAAAAAATTACTATTAAAATAATCCACTTTGAGAAAATAATCCACATATGATTTTAAAGAAAAATTGATTAATTTTTTTTATAATAATACACATATCTCGTTTACACAGTAAACGAGATAATTATGAATATATTTTTTTATAATAATACAAATATGTTACAAATTATATATTTTAATAAATAAAATAATTAAATTATTTATTTAAAAAAAATCCTACGTATAGCCTGTCTTGTTCGCATAAAATTTCCATTTTTTCTCCTCACTAACTTTTATATCATTTAAGAATTAGGTGAGAATTCTAACTCATCTTTTAGTCTTCACTAATCAATACCGTAGTGGACCTTAGCTAGTAAAATGGTATTATTAGTTAAGTACACATTGATTAATATCAACAATATACCCATCATATGAGAGGGGAAAAACTCGTACTATTGCTAGTTCCCGTGAAAATGGATTCAAGTTTCCTTAAAAAAAAATTGGAAAAATAGGGTAGGCATGGCCTTATTATTAATAATACATATATGGTTGCGTTGGGTTAAATTAGTTGGTATAATCTGGTTTAATTATTTGTTGAGTGAAGTTTAGAACGAGAAATTGACCAAATAATGATTCAAGAAATAAGTAAACAATTGAATACAATCCGTACAAGACTATAAAAAACTTGATAGTTGATACTAGCATGACTATTAATGAAGATGTTATAACCCCAAACATTAGGAGTTAATCCCTTTTCTAGCACTCTGTTGAATAACGCAATTGTTTTGTCAATATATTGGATATTTTCAAAAAGCATTTAACAACCGGATTACATATTACAGATCAAATATGACCAAAATTTTAATTAAATCTACACTAAATTTATCGAATAGGATCGAATACAATATCTATACTTTTTATGTTCGGATCCAATCCGCATATTTGCGGATCAAATATATCTGCATATCTACAAAATAGAAAATGTTTTAAAAAAATTATTTTTAATAAATTTAGAGCATAAAAAATTAAAAACTTTATATTAAAAAATTATACAAAATATAAATATAAAGTCAAGAAAATATTCCATCACTTAAAATTAAGTAAATATCTTATTAAAAATTATTTTAACAAATATTTTTATAAAAACAATTTATACTATTAAATAATTATGTATTATTATAATATATGAAAGTTTTCAAGTATATCAGTATACCGATATTTCAGTAATTTTTAACCGTTAATTTTAATTATAAATGTTAAAAATTACTGAAATACCGGTATATCGGTATACTTAAAAATTTTCTTATCTTATATATGTAAACTTTTTAGGGAGTGGAATGTGTGAGATATGTTGAAAGGGATTTTTTTTAATTTTTAAAAAAGAAAAAAACTAAACTTAACTATATATATATATATATATGTATATATATATCGGTTTTATAATAATAATACATCAAAATTAAATTTTTAAATTTTTAAAAGAAAAAAACTAAACTTAACTATATATATATCGATTTTATAATAATAGTACATCAAAATTAAATTTAAATATAATATATAAAAAAGATAATTTATTCATATAAAACATTTGAAAAGCAAAACTACAGAAATGTCCAAAAAACAATTCTAATACAAGTTTATTCTCAAACATATTATGTAAATCGAGAAATTTTAACAAAAAATCAATTAGTGTAACAAATTATTCTAACAAAATTCCACGTTAAGTAAATGAAATAAATATAGGTCATGTAAATATTCACACGAATAAATCATCATTTTACGGGCAAAAAATTTGAATAAGCCAAGGCAAGTTGAGAACTACGTAAATAAGTCAAATTGAAATTCGTTTCAGTAATGAGCCAGGAGCTATATATATGTAATTCGAACCAGCTCGGTTCGAATTAGATTCCTTAGTAAATCGAACCAGCCAAGTTCGAATTAGGTTGATGAAAAGTTGGTTGTAATTCGAACCAGCAAGGTTCGAACTCCGTCTCCACGTAAATCGAACTAGCTTAGTTCGAATTATAGGTAAGTAAAGTCTTCAAGTAATTCGAACCACCCTGGTTCGAATTACACTTATGCTGGGTTCTTAATAATTCGAACCACCCTGGTTCGAATTACTAGTGATTCGGCTATATAAGGAGTTCGAATCAGCCTCATTCGAACCATGCTCACCTTCCCCTACCCCACCAAATCTCAGAGAAAATGACCCAGATTCTCTCCGACGAAGACCTGAACGGAATACTCTGCTGATGGGGGACGATCCGGCACGGTTATATCGCTTGGACGGAGTCGCCCATATAGCTGGGGTCATCAACGAGGAGGTTAGTACGGAAATAACTTTGTTCTACCGGTACATGTGACTTAGTGGTTTTGCATGCGGGTTAGATGGTGGTTTAGTTGGTGGTTTATGTTAGTGGTTTATGTTAGTGGTTTCCGTTAATGGTTTATGTTAGTGGTTTCTGTTAGTGGTTTATGTTAGTGGTTTATGTTAGTGGTTTATGTTGGTGGTTTATCTTAGTGGTTTATGTAAGTGGTTTACGTTAACGGTTTATGTTAGTGGTTTATGTTAGTGGTTTACGTTAGTGGTTTATGTTAGTGGTTTATGTTGGTGGTTTATCTTAGTGGTTTATGTTGGTGGTTTATCTCAGTGGTTTATGTAAGTGGTTTACGTTAACGGTTTATGTTAGTGGTTTATCTTAGAGGTTGACGTTAGTGGTTTATGTTAGTGGTTTATGTTAGCGGTTTAGTTGTGGTTGTTTTATGTTAGATCTTTCATGTCAATGGTTTATGCTAGTTTCTTATGTTAGTTGTTTATGCAAGTGGTTCTCGTTCTTGGATTTTTAAGCGGTCATATTTAGTACGATTTTTTGGTTTATGAATTATCGTGTTGATTATGTTTGTCACTGGTAATTAAGTTGGTTCTAATAATGCGGTTCATTTCTTCCGCAGCCTCAGCGATGCATCAGGAGCATGCGGCGGCAGCAGGGCATGCTCCTCGATGACAGATACGTTCCGTACCTGCAGATGGCCGGTCTATACCATCTTGCAAGGCTGAACGATAGATGGTTCCGGTTGGACGAGGCCCTTGTCAGTGCGTTCGTCGAGCGATGGCGTCCGGAAACGCACACGTTTCATATGCCGTTCGGAGAGTGCACGATCACACTCTAGGACGTGGCATACCAGCTGGGTTTGCCAGTGGACGGGCGTTACGTCAGCGGCTGCCTATCAGAGTTCCAGATATACATCCAGGGTGGCCGTCCAGCCTGGGTGTGGTTCGAGGAGTTGCTTGGAGTGGTACCTCCTCCTAGCCAGGTTCAGAAGTACGCGGTCAACTGTAGCTGGTTTCAGGAGACTTTTGGAGAGTGCCCGGAGGGAGCTGATGAGGAGACTGTGCGTCGATATGCCCGTGCGTACATCATGATGTTGTTGGGCACGTAGCTGTTTGCGGACAAGTCCGGCAACCGCATTCACATCAGATGGCTTCCGTTTGTAGCTAGGCTGGAGGAGATGGGGAGCTACAGCTGGGGTTCTGCAGCACTGGCATGGTTGTACCGGTGCATGTACCGAGTGGCGAACAGAAATGTTATCAAGCTAGCGGGCCCACTTCAGCTACTTCAGTCATGGATTTTCTGGCGATTTCCTCGGTTTAGGCCTGCAGGGTTTGAGACGTTCAGCTGGCCATTGGCCTCGAGGTACTGTACTAAGCCTTGTCTATTTCAATTCACTATACATAACTACGTGTTCATTTATAATGTATTGGATACCCTAAGCACATATTTAAGTAGCGGTAAGACATGTGTATGATGCAGGAGGTCAGGTTACAACCTTCCAATAGCGAGAAGGGTCCTAGAGTTCAGATGTGGAGGCTCTGGATAGACCGGTTGCAGGATAGAGAGGTCAGTATGTTACTTAATAAGTTTCTTTATTTAACCACACTTTACGAGTTGGGTTCATGAGTTGCCCTGACACTGTATAGTTCTTGGTGCAGTTTATTTGGATGCCGTATAGCAGCCCCGACGTACTTCAGGTTGTGCATCCAGAGGTTTTGGAGCCTCGGCATATGGCGTTGTGGCGGTCTGTTACGTCGCTTATCTACTTTGCCGTCATAGAGTGGCATCAGATAGATAGGGTTCTTCCGCAGTTTGGAGGGGTGCAGCCCCGTCCACATCCCGCCCTGAACATCGACTTTCTGATGTCGAAGGACGGCAGAGGCGGCGATCGATGGTTCCCGTACCATTTGCAGAAGTGGCATCTCCATTGGGAGTCCCGTGCGGAGAGCGTGCTGAGGTTCGATGTTGTTGCTGACCCTGGTCCGTCGCATGAGTTTCTGGAGTGGTGGAGTCAGCATGGAAAGAGGTTCTTGTCTCTGGATCCGCACTTGGGGGATCCGAGAGCCGTTGCTATTCCTGTTGAGGCCTCACAGCGGGGAGCTGGGCGAGTTCCTGAGATGGATCGTCCTGACGACGTGCCGGACAGGCGGCGGGTTGAGAGGAGAGATCGCGTGGGGACACGGCGGAGCCAGCGTGACTGGAGGTGGCTTGATCATGCTATGGAGGATGATGACGAGGCCGGCCCCGCTGGGGGTCGACGACAAGGCCAGCGAGGCAGAGGTAGAGGGCGTGCTGCGGTTCATGCCGCTGCTCCTGACCCTGAGGACGATGACGACGATCAGCATGGGCCCGAGGGCGGGGATGGTGCAGGGGCGGCTGCAGTTGCTGGTGTTAGTACCCAGGATGGGGGGCACGGAGGTGAGTGGTATGGCTCAGGGATGGGTGACGGGGCTGAGCCTAGTGACGCTGGACTTGGGTCGGGACCTCTTGGACATTACTTTGTTGGTATACCCGCCGATGACCAGCCTCAGCAGGACGGGACTCCATGGGTTATTCCGGGATCACAGTGGCAGGACTTCCTTGGCGCAAATACGCTTGATGCGGACTTCGGCAGTCCACGGTTTCTAGAGGAGATTACGGCTATCATGCAGGAGGACGTGCCGGGCAGGAGGCGTGGTCAGACCCCCGGCACACAGGCACCCTTAGATGTTGATCTGAACGAGCCTGCTACGACACCTGTTGGTGACCAGTTTGGTTTGGGAGGTACCCCACCTTCCGCCTACACCGCTGCATCAGAGTCTGTCGCCGGGCCGTCTGCCGCACCCGTCCATTTTACGCCACCCGCACAGCCTGGCCCGCAGGAGGACGCGGATGAGATCGAGGATGAGGAGCCGTTTATCCGCAGAGGTCAGAGGCCATGGGTACCCCGTCGTTGTGGGACGGGCTCCCACTTGTTTAGATGATTTACTTTTCATGTATTTTGGACGTTATGGTTCATTCATGTATGATACCCATGTGGACTACTGTTGTTACTTTAGAGCTGTTTTTCCTTGTTGTTTGTTCATCTTATTGTACTTCGAAATCTGGTATTTACCTAGTGGATCAGTGAATATTTATTATCATTGAATCATATAACACTTTAATGTTGACAATTAGTTATCAACTTTTGCATTTATGGGATTTCTAGCTATACTCAAGTTCGAAAACAACTTTTTCATTACTAGAAGGTAGAAAGATCAACAGATTACATAAGTCCTCAAACATAACATGTAATAGGAAAAATAAAAATCAATAAGCACTAACACTAACAACATCGCTACTATTGGCCCCCCGTGTGAGACGATCCTCCAAGCTGTGGGCAACTCCGACGGGTGTGTCCGGGTTGGCGACAGAGGCCACACCTCTTTGGCTGGTTCGGATCTGCCTCGTCCATATTCGTCCGTATCCTAGTGGATCTCGGACGACCCTCTCTCGCACGCCTCTTGGCAGGGTCCGGAATCACCGTGGGCCCGTCGTAAGGTGGCCAGAAGCCCTCCGGTATCGGTGGTGTGAATCCCATTCGGTACACACTGAACACTGAACTAATCTGATACACGCTGTGAACATAAGAGGACTAGGTAACCCGTGAGTAGACGCAGCATGCAAGTGCGTGCTGGCACGGGAAATGAAGCGCCTGGAAGTACCCGCAGTCACAGGTCCGAGAGGCAAGTGATACTCTGTAGCTACCCAACGAGAAAGAACCAGTAGGAGTAGTCTCTGCTACGGTGAACTCGGAGTTATCACGGTCATACAAAGTCACCGCGAAGCACTTGGCCGTCTTCAAGTTGGCCTCAATAGACTTCACCAAGTGCTGACTGAATTGTTGTCCGGTTCCCATCTGAGCCTCAGCCTCTCTCCCCTTACGAACAAAGAGTTTCGCAAGCCTACCATATGTTGCCTTCACCAGGGAGGATACAGGGAGATTTCTGACACCCTTGAGTATTGAGTTCACACACTCGGAGATATTAGTCGTCATGTGACCGAATCTTCGCCCATCATCACGATGTTGAGTCCACAAGGAGTAGTCAATCCGGTTCGCCCACTCACACATCGCCGGGTCTTCAGACCGCAGAATATCAAACCAGTAATCAAACTCAACCTCGGTCTTTGCATACGCCGCATTCACTAGAAGCCTCCGTGCGTCTTTGCCTTTGAAGGTCAGGGCAAAATTAGCCGCTACGTGTCGAATGCAGAATGCACGGTACGCAGCTGGAGGTAACCAACCCCCATCAGGAGCCTCAAGCGCAGCCTTGATGCCGTTATGCCTGTCCGATATAACCAGCAGACCCGGCTGTGGTGTCACGTGCTGTCGAAGGTGGGAGAGAAAGAATGTCCAGGACTCCGCATTCTCACCCTCTACTAGTGCGAACGCCACAGGTAGAATGTTCGAGTTCCCGTCCTGTGCAATCGCGATGAGCAACGTTCCCCCATACTTCCCATACAGATGTGTGCCGTCGATGCTGACTAGCGGCTTGCAATGACGGAATGCCTCGATGCACGGAGGAAACGTCCAGAAAAGTCTGTGAAAATACGCTTGAGTCTCGTCCACCTGTCCTCCAACTCGAACGGGGCTCGTTCTTAGGATTGCAACAGATCCAGGCATAGTCAGCTGGATTCCCAACACCTACCTAGGAAGCTCGTTGTATGACTCATCCCAGTCACCGTAGATGACGGCAACAGCCTTCTGCTTCGCCATCCAGACCCTCCTGTAAGTCGGCCTAAACCCACACTGTGCTGCCGTGGCATTGAGGAGCACCTTGATGCTGACGGATGCATCAGCCCTAACCATTGGCATAATGAACGCCGATATCACATGATAATATAAACTCCTATGGTCACTCGAGATGGAGGTGGCAAGACAAGTGTGAGGTCCATTGTACCGTTTCACCTCCCAAATGCCCTTGCGCTGCCGGAGACTCAGTCGAATCAACCATGTGCACCCATTCCCAAACTCTGAACACTTGCCCACATACCGGCGATAATCAGACTCCACTACCTTGTACTGTACCCCTCGCCGGATGCTGTAAGTCTTCACACTTAACAGGGCCTCATCTTTATCCTGAAATTACTGACCAACCTGGAACTCCGTCAGACCAGCAGTCCCTTCTGCGTCTCTAGCTCCAAATCCAACAGAGTGCCCAGAAACCCTCTCCTACCTCATGGCATCCAAGTCCAAGGCGGAAAAATGTGGTGGATACTGCTGTGTCCCAGAGGTAGACCCACCTACCGCCAATGTAGGTTCACTCGCTCCAATATCATCCTCGCTGTCATCGTCAATCATATCCGGCTCGACGTCATCCTCCTCTGCATCACCCAACAATCCGTCTCGAACGCCAAGCGGTGCAACGCCCTGTAGAGCGTTCGGCAGAATATCAAATGCTCCTACCGCGTCACCCCTACTGGCATTGAGATCAGCAGCAAAAGACGGGGACGCGACTGATTGGACCGGTTGCTCGTAAACAGGGACAGAGGTAGAAGCAACGGCAGGCCTTGAACTAGAACCGGCTGCCGTGGCTAAAGTGGTGGTATTCCGGTTCGAACCCCCTGAGCTGGATACCACATCAAGCAGCTTTGCCAACAATTCTGGTGTCCTCACCTCCGGAAACTGCCGCCGACAAAGAAACATGACTTGTAGATCCTCGTCACTACTGATCGTGAAACAATCATACTTCACGGTATCATGGAGGACCGTCACTGGAATGCGATAGTAAAACTTCTTTACCCGCTTCGCACCTTCCTGACCAAGTTTCATCAGCACAGATGTAACAAGGTCATCATAGCTCGTCGTAGGACTCACGACAATACATAGAGGATCCTTATCTGTGAACTTCACACCGGAACGAGTTTTCCTCTTGATGGATCCTCTGTGGTGAACCAAAACAGCAAAACTCTCCTCACTAGCCATCTTACACCCTCTAATGATAGCAACTCACGTATACAACCATATATATACTGCTATGTCTCCAACTAATTCGAATCGGTCTTCATCGAATTAGGTAACGTGTAATTCGAACCAGCCTGGTTCGAATTACTTCATGCTCGTTCTCTCCCCGTAATTTGAACCACAGTGGTTCGAATTACTTGCTTTGCGAGTTCAAACCTTCCTGGTTCGATTTATTTGGACACGTTTGCTTGTAATTCGAACTGCATTGGTTCAAATTATTCATGCATGCAGTTCGAACCGGCCTGGTTCGATTTATATAAATATATGCTTTGGTTTATTGCCGAAACGATTTTGGTTTTGGCTTATATATGTCAATTCGGCCTGGCATTGGTTGATATTGGTTTTTTGCCCTCATTTTACGTTAGATAGATTCTTTTTTAAATCATAATAAAATATGAATTGATTGATGATATTATACAGCTAACTAAATAGTTCACATTTTTTACCGTTACAACAAATATTACTACCAATGTTTGCGTTGATCCTGTTATGTTGCAGACTTGCAGTGAATCCACCCCTTTTTTTGTCAATTCTTTTTCTACAATTATATAGGTAGTTAGGTACATCACGATCATCATCATCATCATCATCATCAATATCTTCATCAACCGACATATTTATATATCATTACAATATTTTGGAGTGCTGTACACTATAAGAAAAAAGTCTCTCGACACATTTTCTTTTGTCACGTTTTTAAAGTGTGACCAAAAATAGTCAATGGCCACACTTTTGTGAAGGTGGCCACTGATTTATGATTTGGCCATACTTTTTTTGTTACGCTTGAATAGCGTGGCCAAAGAAAAAAATCAGCACGCTTTTATGAGGATAGCCACTGATTTGTGATTTGGCCACGCTTTTTTGTCACGCTTAAAAAGCGTGGCCATAGAGAGAAACCGGAACGGTTGAAAAACGTGGCTAGTTAGTCTTCCAATGGTCACCTTTTTAAAGCGTGCCTATATCCTGTGTTTATTTGGACACCCTACAAAAACGTACCAATAGAGTTTCCTCCCCCCAAAATTTAGTTTCCCACCCATTTTTTTCACACTTCACTTTTTTTTTCTAAGTTTTAACTTTTGACCCTAGACTATAAGTGATAACACTTCACTTCACACTTCACACTTCACACCACTTCACTTTATTTCAAAAATCACTTTTAACCCTAGCTCACCGTCGCACCCAACTCACCTTCATGTTCATCCTAGCCCTTCATCTAACCCTGGTGCCCAGCCCTCTCTCAGTCGCACCGTAGCTGTTTCTCAAGTGTCTCTCGCACCTAACCCTCGCACCATCAACGCAAGCTGTGTCGTTGGAGGAGGAACCGTCCATCGGCGCAGCTCCGTCCACGCACCCAGGCATCGACGTGCCCTCTTCCTCCCTCAGCGGCCTCTCTCTCGCAAACCCTAAAATGTCGCCTCAATCGTTGCTGTCTCTCCCTCAATCGGCGCTCAACCCTCACCGTAAACACTGGTAAGTATTTCTTCCCTCTGATTCTCTATTTCTCTGTTCCTCTATTTCTTCTCTATTTTGGAAACTTAGGTAAATTAGTCTGTTTATTCTGGTGGTTATTTTGTATGTATTATTCTTTAGTAATGATTCTGATTCCATAAAACTTTTCTTCTTACTTCTCACTTCTCGCTTCTCATCTCTTTATGATGTAATCTTCTTCCCTTCGAATCAATCTTTGTTGCTTTCTTTTGAATTTATGATCCACCCTTCATCCTCTCACACCAATGACTCCATTCTTATGCCCATGCTCATGGTCAGTCGCTTCCCCCTTTTCCTTTTTTATTTAAATTCAATTTATAATTTATCTTTGGATAATTGCTATACTCTGTTAATTATGTTTTATCTTACTTTGAATTTGATTTTTATTTATCAATTTTCTGTCAAGGAAGGTAGTTTTAACTGATACAACCTTCTTTTTCCTCATTGAAATTCGGGTTAACTAATGCATTATGACTATTACTGTTCTTGATTATGCATCTTCCAATTAAGTATTAGTTTCAATTTCAGTTATCAATGTTAATACATGCTATATATTATTAATAGCTGTTTTTATATGGTTATCGTTATTAGTAGCTGCTATATATTATTAATGACATATGGCTGAAGAAAACTTAGTCTACTTACCAGTTATTTCTTGTATGTATCTTCACTACTAAGAAAAATTTTGAAGTGCTTTCATCCTAAATAGTTATTTGTTCTACCAAGGCTATAAGTCTATATAGAATTTCAAGGTATTTATCATTTTTCAAACCATAAAAAATGGAATGAGATGGCTTAAGTAGTTGTTTTTATATATGTTTCAATTATGTGCTTGCTAAAATATTTTTTTCCATTATTGCGGGACCTAATTAAAGTGGCCTTGCCATTTTCATTTTTAATTAATTTGGATTTGGAATTGAATTTGTTGGACTTAATTAAAGTAGCCTTTATAACATACACTAACTTCAGATTATTTAAAATTTTGCACGACAGTGGTAAAAACAATGGAGCTCATAATGGATGATCACACTACTCATGAAATTTGATATTTTGTAACTAAGTATAAGGAAATAGATATGTGACACTTGGAATTGTAATTCTTATTTTCTTGTTATGACTTTGATTTTTGATACTTTGTGATCAAAGGCTACTTTTGTGGTGACAAGTTTATATATAAGATTTTTTTTATGGGGAAGTTTATATATATGTTGGATTGGATGATATATACATAATTATTTTGGTCTATGATTTTAAAATTATATATGAATTTTGCACGAAATATTAGGAAGATTAATAATGAAAAAAAAAATTTGATCTAATTTATGGCCACACTTAAAAGCGTGGCTATATCTTACTATTGGCCACAACAGGCATGCTTAATAAATGTGGCCATAACCTGAAAATCGGCACACTTTAAAAGTATACCTATATCCTCTTCTATTGGCATGCTTTATAAGCGTAGCCGTATCTTTTGTAGTCATAAATAGCCACGCTTACCAAGCATAGCCAAACATAGCCCTATTAGCACGTTTAAAAAGTGTAGCCATATCTTACCCTATCGACACACTTTAAAAGCGTAACTAAAACAAATGATTTGGGACGCTTTAAAAGCGTGGCGATATGTGAACTTTTTAGTATGCTTTTAAAGCGTAGCAAGAGATATAAGTGTGGCAAAAAAGAAAGCGTGCTGATAGATCCACAAAAGTGTGGCAATAGAGCAACCGGCACGCTTGCGGATGTGACTTTTTCAAAAGCGTACCGATAGCTCAAAAAGCGTGGCAGAAAACTTATTTTCTCGTAGTGGTAGGTTCTAGTAGGATCTTAAAACTATTTTTTTACTAAATCATTTTTTTTTCGATCAGTTGTTACACATTCGATTCAATGGAGAGATTGAAGCAAGACATCATACGAAAACTAATTACTCCTCATCGGCATTGCCATTAAGGAAAACGTTTCCGATGACCTTCTAAAACAAACCACCTTGTACGTAACAAGACAACCTAGTATATATCACATTAATAATGAAATACAATACATAACATAAATTGTTACAGCTCATTCTTGACACTAATATGTCCACCAAGAGTTGTTGTTCACTGCCATTTGATTCCATGCTTGCTTTGCCTGGTATTTGTTCTTATCCTTATATATCACCGGCACATTTTTAAACAATTGGTTTAAATTTTTTGTTTTATTCCTCAAGAATCTTGATTCCCAACATGTTTCCATTTTTCCTTCAATCCAATTAACAATATCTTTCTGACTCACCACCATAGTAATGTCTTCTTCAATAGCGCCAACATCTTCAAGTAAGAATTGAATTGCTTTTTGTAGTCCTTTGAGTAATGCCTCTCCAGCAGTATTTTCATTCATAATGTTCCCCATAAAGCACTTCACTTCACTACTATTTTTCGTCAAGTAATCACCTACCGCAAAACCTTTTAATTCCAGTACAAACTTTACACATTGCCACCAAATCCAACATGTTCCTCCTTGATTCTCTCTTCTACTCCTAGATGTTGTCGTAACCTTTCCTTTTCTAACACACCATTGGCCAACATAGTGTTTTACTTACTCCCACCCACTATTCCACGTAGTCACCTCATTTTCAAATACTTTCAAATTACGACTTTTCCACACTACCCATATAACCGCAAAGAAATGAATTGCCCATCTCCTCTTTTTGAGTTTGTGGGTCTCTTCATTTATCCAATTTTCAAACCATGACCTCATATCACTACATCACACCCACAACACATTTCCCCAACACAAAGACAGCCACCATAATTTTGTCACAAAACTACAATGCATAAATAAATGATTTACCGTCTCGTCTTCAGTATCACATAGGGCGGATTTTCCTTCTCCCTGTTGAACAATATTCCTTCTCATAAGGGTATCTTTTGTATATAGTCCACCTGTCAAGGCAAACCGTGCAAGCATTACCACCCTTGGTGGCACCAATCCACTCCAAACATCATCAAAGATATGCTTTATTGTAGGCATCCCAAACTCTTTTTCCATTGCTACGGAAATAAAGGGCTTTGTTGAGTACTTTCCAACCGCATTGAACGTCCACGGCAAGTTGTCCGTAATACCTGTACATACAGTATCTAAAATTTTTGTTAACTCACTAATAAGTGTTTTCTCTCTCTCGAAGAATTTTCTCTGCCATTGAAAATTCCAGACCTAATCAGTACTAATTCACACACCACAATGTAGTTGTCTTTTAGATTCGAGATGTTAAAGATTTTATTATAGGGACTTCACAGATTTTATTAGGTTTGAATCTTTTTCTTACTAAATCATAGAAATTTTATAGATTTTATTCAGTTTTCTTTTCTCTCCTACTAAATTATGAGATTTGTCCATGATTTACGAAATTCTAAAAAATAAAAGTAAATCATGCACAAAACCCATGATTTACCTATATCATCATTTACTCATAAAACATATTTCAGGTTAAATTTTTTTTATCATTGATAAAAGATGTGTTATACACATATATTTGGTCATATATGAGTTTTACATTGTTATAGTATTACGCTTTTTTACTTTTTAGATAAAAACACAAAAAGTTGATGTTATTTTGTGCATACCAAAAATTTTAAAATAAATTTAATAAAAAATAGCATCGCTGTTTTGTAGATAAAAATTATTTTTCAATTTCATTTGAGAAAACTATTACCACTATTTTATGTGTGAAAAAATATTTAATTTTTAAAGCTTATGTGAATATGTGAGGTAAATTGCGATATTGTTTTTTAAAAAAACATATTTAAAAAATTAAAATGGGTCAAAACGTCATTGACGTATTTTAGTAAAAGTGAAAAAGTAATGGCATTTTGCTAAAACATTAGTAGCATTTTATGTTCATATAAATAAAAAATATAAAATTAACTATAAAAGGAGTGATGGTGTTGTTACTTTTTTAATTTTGATAATTGGGATAGAAATAGTGTATAACAGAGTTATTGAGGTGTAAAGAGATTGACCGCACTCTGATGACTGCGCTGAAGAAGTCAGACAGTCTGAGTTGAGAGACAGTAATCAGACGGTCCGATTACACAAATCAGTAGGTACACAAATCGAACAGTCCGATTTACGTACCAGATGCCACGCGTCGTGCATGCAGCGCGACCCAGCCTCTTGACCCACGCCACTCCTTTTTACCTTCGAAACTCTCTCTCCCACCTAACCCTTTCACTCTCACTCTTGGCTCATTCACTTTGGAATTCACTCTCAACCCCACTTTTCTCTTCTCTTCTTCCATTGTTGCACAAAATCAACCACCACCAAAATATCAACAATGCCTAGGAGACTCAAAATAAAAGAAGTTAATCGTCCAAATCTTCACATTATTAATTATCTTGATCATCTTAATTATGTAAGTTTTCATGATCAAATATTTTGATTTAATAAAAAAAATAGTAATGATAATAATATTAGAGACTAAGATTATAGGTATATATATAATATTATTATTAATTTTTAGAAATAGCCAGTACAATAAAATAAATTTAAAAGATTTTGAATAATTATTGAATTAATTGTTATTATAAATATATTATTTAGACATTTAAAATTAAGGATTAACGACTTGTTTTAGAGTTAATATATTTTTTATTATATTGTACTGGAAGTTTTGAAATTTTTTGGATATGATAATTAATTATTTTTCATTCTTAGTTAGTTAAGTAATTAAAGTATTATTATTATTATCATTATAGCTGCATGAACTAAAAACGAATAAGGAATAATAATAATAATAATTGAATTGAATTTAGTATAATTTAGGTAATGAATTATGTTAGTAACACTAAATTCAGAGAACACATGTCCGACATTAATATGAGCCTCAACCTCGGCTCTTTTCCTTGTGAACAACTTATTAAACCTGTAAAAAAGTGCAGTGATTGGGAGATTGCGCGCCCCTTTCAAGACTGGATTGATGCACTCTACTAGATTGGTGGTCATATGACTTCATCGATATCCACCAACAAAACATATTATTCACGTGGGATCCAGTTCAGTCAGTTGGTGTAAACCTCACCCCATTGGCGTAATCGCTGATAATGTATATCGTACTCGCGAACCGTCCTCAAATATCCTATAATAAAAAAAAAGGCCAACTATAAACAACATTCATTATAATAGTAACTATAACAATTACGAACTTTGTTTTATTCAAATTTACCAATGTTGACAATAAGCTTCTGTAGGTATGGTGCCTTAAACTTTTTCAAGAAGTTGGACTCTATATGGGTGATACAAAACATGTGAAAAGCTCTAGGAGGATACCAAGCTCCGTTACTACGAGCAATAGCTGAACTGATGGATTTGTGTCGACCAGAGATAAGGCCCACACTATCACGTGTCATCACATGTTGTCGCAAGTTACTAAGAAAAAAGTGCCATGCGTCAGATGTCTCTCCCTCCACTATTGCAAATGCAATAGGCACGACATTGTTATTGCCATTTTATGAAACTGCAACCAATAACTAACCCTTGTATTTTCCATACAAGTGAATCCCGTCTACCTGCACTATTGGCTTGCAATGTGTGAATGCTCTAATACAAGCGTAATAACTCCAGAAGACTTGATGTAGTACACAGATATCAGGAACCAAGTCATCCCCCTGGTATGCAGGCATTGTTTCAAAATGAACAACTGCTGATTGCTCCTTGTGACACATGGTCTCAAACTATATGGGCAAAGCTTCATAGGAAACTTCCCAACCTCCAAATATTAACTCTACTACCTTCTGCTTTTCTAACAATGCTTTGCGATAACTTATGGTATAGTTAAACTTCGACTGTACTTCCATAATGACTAATTTTACCTTTATAGATGGGTCAACCTCTACCGACGACTTTATTGCTTCTGCAATTGTGTTAGAATCCAACTTCAAATGGTCTTGAGAAATGGTGGCTCTAGTACAAGTGTGACTATTATTGTACCTCCTTATCTCCCAGCAGTACTTCTTACACATTTTGCTAACCCTGATCAACCAATCATAACCTACACCGTATTGTGTACATTTAGTATAGAATGTCGTTAATTTTGACTCATACACCCGATAGTCTACACCTCTGTGGATGGTATAATCTTTCATTGCCTTAATCACTGCCTCCCTCGAACTGAATTCCATTCCCATGGTGAATTCACCATCCGCCATAACAAGAAGCTCTGGTACAATCACACTAAAAAATATATTATGATAAATAGTTATTAAATATATGTCTTAACAGTTAAAATCTATCTATAAATTATAAATCAATATTTATCATTATCCAAAATATAAATATAAATAATTAATCAAATGCTATTTAATAAATTAATAACCATAAAAATGTGATTTAATAAATTAAAAATATACATAAATAATTCATAAATAAATATAAACAAGTAATTATATATACTATGTTTTAGCTAAATAAATAACTATTAAATATATATCTTAAAAGTTAAAATTTGTCTACAAATTATAAATTATAAATTAATATTTGTCATGATCAAAATATGAATATAAATAAGTAATCAAATGTTATTTACTAAATTAAAAAATATACATAAATAATTATTAAATATATATAAACAGATAATTATCCTATATTTTAACTAAATAAATAAGTAATCAAATGCTATTTAATAATTATATTCCACATATCACTATGTTAGTCATGTTACCTAATCGATCTACAATATTAATCTATCATACAAATATCAAAATTACATACCTGTATTCATATATTGAGGAACGAAACTCCAGTGTATGTATAGCCTCCAAATCTAACGAGCGCATGAAAATAGGCTTCTCAAATGGATTCTGGTTTGCTAGTGTATTTGCCACCTCCGCCACATCAACCTCAATAGCGCCGTCAGCTTGATCTTCGTCTTCACCTGGATCAACGATCTCATAGTTACTTTCAAACTCCTCCTCGTTATCACTATTATAATCTTTCAATTAAATATTTCGGTCCGTTTCAGATTGCTTGAACTCAATATACAGTTTGATGAACGACATTTGAGAGCTAGTTTCAATATACATTGAAAATATTTCTTGCATGCTCGCTTTATCGGTTACATATTTGGTTTGAAATTGAACCAGCCCACCAAACACAGATATAGGATACCTGTACAAAATACATGACACTCTCCTAGATATTTGAGAATCCATCTTATCACAAATCACACCTTTTAGTTCTTCAAATGACAGTGTGAATGGAATAACAATATCTAATAGATTGTCACAGACAAATTTTACTCCTTTAGATGTTTGTAACAAAATATGTCCATGATAATATACTTTTAGCGTAACTCTATCATCCATGATAATATACTCATATTGAACACTCTCAACCTCGATATTATTTCTTTTGAAACAATGGAGAGGAAGAACGAGAGGAGTTTCAGAAGATTTAAGAATTAAGAGACGAAGAAATGGAGAGTTCGGCCAATCTGTGGTATATATAAACAAAGAAATTGGACGGTCCGAACACCTGTTTAACATTTCAAATTTTTTTAAGAACTCAAATCAGACCGTCCAAGTAGTGTTCTATCGAAATAAAAAAAAATTAAAAACTTCAAATTGGTATGCCCAGTTTGCATACTCTACAAGTGCGAATGTTTTTCGTCCCACACAAATCGGACCGTCCGATTTGTGTTCCTCTTTTACAGTAAAAAAAATCGGACGGTCCGATTTTTTTTCCGTTAATTCAAAAAAATACCGCCATCACAACAGTGTATAACCCCTCTAACGTCCATAACCCAGCGTAACACACATCTAATTTTCATATAAAAAAATAGCCTAGTGTTGTTGCTGAAACACATTTAGAAGAAGAAGGGCAGTGTTGTTTTGCATTTTAAGAATGAGAAAGGTCTTGATCTACATCTTTCAGAGAGATTTTTTTAGTGAATTAGTTTATAGAATGGAGGGTTATATTACTTTAAAAATATACTATAATGGTCAAACTTTGCCTAATATATATGAGGATGTGATGAGCTTTTTATGTGAGAATCTATGTGTTATTGTTGCTCGTCTTGCAATAACATGGAATTGTTTATTATGGGGAAAGTAGATATTGACTCTTCAAGGACCTATTAATAATATTCCAAAGTAGTGGCTGTAATTAATGTCGTACAAAAGACTGCAATTTAGAGAGAACTTCCTAAAACTTTGCATAATTATTTACGGACTCGTGTAATTAATGTAATGAATGGTGATGTAGCGATAATTTACAGGTGGTAACATAATCCATTTATTTGGGTTTGAAGTAGGTAAGTGGGCCAAGATTGGATATGTTCATAATGAGTAAGCGCAAAGCTATCCTAAGTTATATTGAAAACAGGAAAAATAGCCCTTAAAAATTTTTTTCGAATGGTTTGTTATCATAAAAAAAAATATGTCAATGTTGAGTGATAATTAGAATTAATATAAATTTATTTATAATTTAAAAATAAAATTATTTATATTTATAAGAATAAATTAGAATTATATATAAAAGGATACATATGTATAAATTAAATTTAAATTTTTAATAAATTAATTATCTAACAAAAGGTATATTAATCTAGAATAATAAAAAAATAATTTATAATTATTTTTTTTATTTTTTACATATTTAAACATTTTTATTCTTTATGTGTGTCTAAATAATTATTTGGGTTAACTATCAATTCAGTATCCGAGAAATTCAGCTGCTGACAAAAAGGTCAAAGATGTTATCGACGAAACAGGCTTTAAATAATTTGAAAATACGACTAAAAGAATTAATAAATATTATATTTTTTGTAAGTAACAAAACGACATTCATATTTACCAAACGACCTATTTATGTGACCTAAATTTTTGTGACAACATCTGAATAAATATTTAGAAGGTGCACAAAAAATTTCGAAACAAAATTTGATCTCTATAAATTCTTTTTTTATTTTTAAAAAAATAATCATTCATAATAAAAATATTAAAAAATTCAATTAACAAAAAATTACTAAATTTTATTTATTATAATATTTATGGTATACATATGTTTTTAACCTAAATAATTACCAATATAAACAAGATTATTTTAGTAAAAAATATTAATATATTAATATTGATAATATACATTTTTGTCTTAACTAATTTTAAAAGAATACTAATAATTATATTTATATTTTAGAAAATTAAATTTTAATTTGGTTATTAACTATTTAACTAACTTTAAAAGTTAACTATAACTATTTATTATGTTTTATTGAGTTAATTTATTTATTCATTTTTAGTTACTAAAACTATTTATTATTAATTACACATGTTACAACTTACAAGTATAAAATAAAGTTGCAATTTTTTCTTTTTTGGATGTTGCCGCGTGTTAAGGTGGATATTAATTTTTCAGATCCATGGTCACGCTGTTGTGAGTGGGTTATGTGAGTGTGGTAACTAACAAGCTCTTTTCTCCACTCTATTTTTGGTTTCATTTAATTTACTATTCCAGGTCACGCAATTCAAATTGCTCGTAACATAATAATTTCTACGCCACATCACCAACAAATGAATTTTAATGTTGAATTGCAAAATTTTAAAACAATCCCTAATTTTTTCACAATTAAAAACGTATCCAGGTCCTCGAAGGACTAGAAAATAATTTTTTCACCGTAGAAAGTTGCCTAATAACATATGAAAGACTTAAAAATATATGTTCACAAAGTGTAGATCATAAATGTTGAAGACAGTGACAAATATTATATACAAGCAACCTGTGTTAGTATTTAGAGGTTTCGTTCAATCTCAAATATGCATGTGGCTGATGAAGCAAATATACAAGGAATGTTTTTGATCTACCAAACTAGAGTACAAATCTCAATTATTCAGTTATATATTGAGTTCGAGAAAATTGTTGACGTTGATTTTTCGGAGTCCAATATAATACTGAAAGCGATGAAAAGTTTAAAGGCAATTAACAAATTATTGGTCCAACAGAAGATAGGGATGAAGATGATATAATAATTGAAGGAGGTGTGACAGATGTTGTAAGCACATTAGTAGACCAACATCCATCTCTGAAACCATCTTTCATACATACTTTGAATCTTGATGATATGCATGCACATGAGTTTTTTGGGTATGTCAATGCAAGTAATGTTGTTATGGTTATTATTGTTATTGTAAAAATTATTATTGTTGTTGTTGTTCCGAGGAAATACTTGAACCAAGGTGGATTTAGCCCTAGACCCCTTTGAGTGAAGGATTTGACTTGTTCATTGGAGTGATGGATTGTTCGACATCTTCGTTTGGACGATGGTCGGTACTCGGTAGTTCCTACAAGGGACTCCGATGCTTATGTTAGTAAATGTTTAAGGCAGATTTAAGTGAATTGTAATTGAGAAATACCTGAGTTTGATGGGGTATTTATAAAGGTAGGTGATGACTTTGCCATCACTACTGAATCTTTCTAACTATAGAAGTGGGTAATTTCTTCCCCAGTTTTTGAAAAGTTACCCCACGTTGCGATAATGGATGAATTGTGGATAATATTTGAGGTAGCGGACAAAATCTTTGCTTGTCATGCAAGTTGGATCGGGCATGAATCTTGGTACCCATATCTCAAGTAGGTCGAGTAGGTTATTCCATATAACTTCTGGACTAATCTTATTGGATAAAGTAGGTTCTTTCTAGGGGTCTTCTTATAAAGATGGATTAACTCTATTTGGACCATGACTTAACCTTTTCTTAGGTCATGGTATGAACAATTAATAATAATAATAATAATAATAATAATAATAATAATAATAAATAGTATTTAAATTTATTTTTTTATTGGTGCAACCCTGTCGTTATGATCAAGAGAGTTTGTGATTACAGCAATTAAAAAGTTTACCATTCGAAGAGGCATCAATTAAAGGATGTTTAAATAAGAACTGATGACATTCTATGCCAAATGTGTACAATACAGAATAAGATGTGTTTGGCTTATCAAAGTTAGTCTTATAAAAAGACAGTGATGTTCGGTGATCAAGAGGTACAATAGTAGTCACACGTGCACCAGAATTACCATTTCTTAAGATCATGCTAAATTAGACTTTGAGACAATTGCAGAAGTGATAAAACCATTAGTTAAAATTGACTTGTCTCTAAAAATAAAATTTGTCATTGCTAAATACAGTTCAAATTCAACTATACGATAAGTTATTGCAAAATATGGTTAATCAAACAAAAGACAGTTGAAAAAATATTTAGTGGGTTGGAAGCTTCTTATAAAGCTTTGCCCACATGATTTGAATTAATGGTTGCAAAATAATTATTAGCAGCTATTGAGTACGAAACTACGCATATGCCTACCGAGGAGTAGTACCAAATTGTTATAGAACCATGTTAGCTTGATGCAGCTTTTTCTATGGTCATTTAGCCAGAAGCAGTACTAAATTAGTTAATCTACATGTTTTTTTTATCCTGCTTGTGCTGTAATTAGTTGATCCACTCATCAGTATGTCATAAGTTTGGAGTTTAAAGATCTTCGTAAAATTTTTCAATATAATTGTGCACTCACTATGTAAAAGATAAAAAATGTACACAAATAAAAAATTATAATTAATAGTCAATAACTATTTCTCCACCCTAATATCATATGAATCTATTTCATTTAAGTAATGACTATAGCTAATAATATAAATTAATATTGATATTAATTAATGGTAACTCAATTTAGCAACAATTATAATTAATAATTACTACAAACCTCAATAATTGATAATTACTAAATTAATTATTAATTATTAACCACTACTACAAATTCAAAAAGTACTTACAATATAAGATGTCAAAAACATTTTATAATATGATTCTCAACACTGTAGTGTCACATTTTTTTATTTTCATATTTTTTAATTTTTATAATAAAAAAATATATTAACAATTAATGATAATTCTATTCTATTTACTAAGAATTAATATTTTATAATCAATATTTAAAAACATATACTAAAAATTAATAATAATTCTGTTTTTCCTAATAAATATGTAAAATAAAACTAAAATTATTAAAAATGTACACTAATCGTTGCTAACAATAATAATTAATAATAATACTATTTTTTAATAAATATTTATAATAAAACTAAACTTAATTAACAACATATGCTAACAATTACTAATATCTTTTTAATTAAATATTTAAAATAAAATATAAAATTACTAAAAATATATCCTAACCATTAATAAAAATAATTCTGTTTTTAATAAATAATTGAAACACAAGACAAAATTCCAAAAATATGTACTAACAATTAATAATAATAATAATAATTCAGTTTTATTAGTGAATATTTAAATAAAACTAAAATAACTAAAAATATAAATTAATAATAATTGAAATTTATAATATTTTATGTAAAACAAAAAAATTAAAATAAATACTAATCATTAATAATAATTCAATTTTTTAATAAATTTTTAAAATAAAAATAAGTCACTAAAAAATTATGTACTAACAACTATTAAATAATTTGATTTTTTAAAAAATATATTTAAAATAAAACTAAAATTACTAAAAATATGTACTAACAATTAATTAATAGTATATATTAACAAACAGTAAACACTATGGTAAAGAGCTAATTTGGTATAGATATAGAGAGATGGGGAGAGATTGACACGTGCCCTTGGTGTGTGACTGGACTCTGGAGGGAGCAGGACCTGACTGTGTTCAGTCCTCCTGGCTTGAATGGTTTAGCTGAGCCTTGTTATTCCCAGCGCCAATGGAGGAGCATGGAAAAGCTTGGGCTCCCTTATACTGTCAATGCTGATATTGGGCTGGGCCCTTTTTGTTGTGTTATATTTTTATAATAGATGACCAGAATTAACATGGTCCATTTGAGGTTTTTTTAGACTGCCGCCGTCGTCCTGGCTGCGGAGCTTCCGTCCTCGTGTCGTCGGCATCCGCGGCATAGTGCTATAGATTTTCCGGCATTGTGCGGGACTCGTGGTCCGAGTAGCTATCCCATCCGTGATTCACAAGTCGCCTGCCGGTGTTTACTGTCGTCGTCTACCATTGCCTCCAACCGTCCTTCCCAGTATTCTGCTCTCCGCCTTCATCGCAGGTAATGTTAATTGTTGCTTAGCTTTCTTCCTAGTCTGCTCAATTCGTGGCATTGTGTCGCTGCTTGACTATGTGTCACTGCTTGATGATCATTAATGACTCGGCTGACCCCTTGTTGCCTAAGTTGAATATGCTGTTAATTAAGTTGAAGATTTTGTTGAAAATGGTGTGACAAAATTGGACTAGTTGCCCAAATTGGACTCTGCTCAATTTTACAGATATTAGTATGTGATTTATACCGTATAAATGTATAATTGGTGATTCTTGTGTTTCTTTATTCTATTGGTCCTAGCCATGATTGCCATATCATTTCTAACCGGCGTGTGGTTATTGACAACAGAATGAAGAGGAATTTTTATCATTTCAAATCCCTATTCTTATTGAAGAGAAGAAACGAGTAAAAGCGATATCTTCCTAATCGAACAAGAAGGAAGATAGTTTATAACTCTTCTTTATATAATAATTCGACCTATTGGTCCGCACTCCTCCTTATCCTTTAGGATAGGATCATCGTTAGTCCTTCTTTCACTAATGATCTCACTATTTTCCATGTTTTGAAAATCGATTCGAACAGACAGGTCCAACTAATCGAACCGGGAATTGATGGAAATGACGATTCGGTTATATGTCAAAGCCGAAAAAAATAAAAACCGTTGTTGAATCGCTCAACCAGCGGCTACCTAGTCAGTCGAATCGAACCGGGACCCAGCCGGTTTTTTACTTTGCCCGAAAATGCTCAAAACGCGCCGTTTAACATTCAGTAACCTCCAACCTTACCACTACCAATTATCAACCCTAACTCACTCCAACTCTCCATCGGCGCGGCAGCACACCCTCCCTCGTCCTTCCCATAACCCTCGAGCTAGCCGTTCCTCTCAACGCCGGCGAGCTCAGTCCCTCCCTTTCGTTCAGCCGCCGGACTACTCCTGACGCCGTCGCCGGTTGGAGCTTCGAAGTTCACTCGGTCCCTCACTCAGCTCTAACGTCTCAGGCTCTCAGCAGTGGAAGCATAGTCGCCGGGCTCGCCTCCTGCCTCCGTCGCGAAGCTCTGTTCCACCGTCGCCGGCGCCATCTCTGTTCCTGCCTCCGTCGCCAGCTCTCCGTTTCCAGCGCCGTCATCCTTCCTTGCATTTGAAACTGTAATGGAGCCTCTGTTTGATTTTGATTCTGATTTGTTTTTACTCTGAACTTTTTATTCTGATTGTTGGTTTGATTCTGATTTATTTTTATTCTTCCAGTCGTCCTCCTACTGTTGATTCTGATTTGTTCTTTGGTTGGGTTGTTCTTGCTTCTTTGGTTGGATTGTTAATTCTATTTTATTTTTACTTTGAATTTTTGTTCTGTTTTTTTTTTTATTAATTCTGGTTTAGGATTGATTCTATGCTTTTGACTCATTCAATGAATTTTTTCTAATTTATTTGTTCTGTTGCTGATTTCTTTAATTCTGGTTTTTTCAGATTTTATTTCTCTGTTATGTTTTATTAGTTGCCAGATCAGAAGGTACAATTTAGTATTATGGCTGATTTGCATTTGCTGAGGAAGATTCAAGATTTATTATCCCTCTCTTGGGTTGAATGAAGTTTTTGTCAAAGTTAAAAGAATGTATCTAAGCAATTGCAACATGCATTGCTATTATTACACACAGCAATTTGATGATTTGTTTGATCTTTGTTGCCTGTGTTGGTGTTTGTTGATGGCCTAAAGTTTTGAGCTGTTTGTTAGATATGAGTTTAGATTGTGATAAATTTTGATCATTGTTATGTTTTGAGAAGGTTTGGCTCAGTGATTAGGTTGAGCTTAATTGCAGAAGAGGTCTTGCTACTTTGTTGAATGCTGCGGTTTATTCACCAAATTAAACTCTTTTAGTCTACGCTCTATATCTCTTTCTACCTACTCTATCGGTGTCTCTGGACATTTTAATTTCTTGCAAGCAACTCATCGTGAATAAACATGGTTCCCATTGTTTACATGAGGGGTATTTTGAGGTATATATACTTGCTTCATTTATATTTCTTTCATTTATTTACTCTTTTGATTTGTTGTTTGATTGGTCTTACATATGATGGATTACTATTGCCTTCTTACTGCAAAACACATGCATAAATGAAATTGTGTAGATCAAATAGAATGTGATTATTAGCATATTTATTCTTTGTAAATTAGCTTATTTTTTGTTATTTAACTTTTGAGTTTGTATTTTGATTAGAATATAATACTCTGGTTGATGATATTTCATCTAATGCTTTTAATTTGAAAGACATTTTAAGGTTTATATAGACTATATTTATGTTTTATGGTGGTTATTTATAATTTATTTTTTATTATAAAACGGTTATTTCGGTTGAACCGGTTGGATCAATAAACTAGTAAACCAATAACTAAAGCAGTTCGATGACTGGTTCGGTTTTCAGAACCTTGCTATTTTCCTTCTTTCATTTGAAAATTTATTGATCTTTATTTAAAATTATATATTAATTTTTTAATAATTTTATTTATATTTAACTAAATTGGTTGAACCCGGTTAGATTACGGTTGGACCATTAAACTGTTGAACCAGTTATTCTATCGATTTATTGACCGGTTCTCTCAACCTTGTCTAAAGCCCTCCCATTTCTAATTCTCTGCTTTCACTCACTCACTCACTCAGTCAATGGTAACCGTCAAAATGCACCGGCTATCAAGGCGCTGCTCCTCTCTATCCGCCGCCCTCCGCCACGCCGCCGTCCCTCACCGTCACCTCACTGTTCCACTTCTATCTTCCATTTCTTCGGTATGATCCATCGCTTTTGTGTGTTTCTCGCGTTGAATCCATTTGATTGATCTAATTGTATCTCCTACAATTCCATGTTAGCTTCACTAGCTACTAGCTATCAATTTTCGCAAGTTTCATCCGTTTCTCTTCAGTTCTGTTTTTTCGGTTAAAAATTTGAATTTTAATTGTAGTTTGAGATTTTGATGTTATGGGAGAAACATTGAACCAGCCGCTTTACCTTTCTTTGTTCTGTTGCTTTAAAAATGTGGGCTTTTTTGAGGTAGTTGTGTGTTATCAATACCTTTTTTTTCCTGGGTTGGAAGCAGGTAGGTGAGGAAGATGCTAAAGCTAGATGGTATTCTTCTGTCTTAAGTTCAGAGAAATCTAGGAATTATCAAAACTTGAAGAAAGATTTGTTTTTGGGGAAGCGATATGAGTCTACTGCTGCAAAGTCTGCTGAATCCAACTCCACATCATCTGATAGATATGAGTACCAAGCTGAGGTATATAGCTCTTTTTTCATGTCCATGTTTCCTATCCTTATAGTGTGAATAATATATCGTATCATGATCATAATTTTGTATCTATGCATCGTTTTGCAGGTTAGTCGGCTCATGGACCTCATTGTTAATAGCTTATATAGTAACAAGGAAGTGTTTCTTAGGGAACTTATCAGGTTTGTTCTTCCACTTCTGCTTATATATGAGTAACATTTAATCTTCACTTTTATGTATAGCTCTTGATTGTTTACTGTTTTAAATACAGCAATGCAAGTGATGCCTTGGATAAGCTACGGTTTCTAGGTGTTACAGAGCCTGAACTTTTGAAAGATGCTGTTGATTTTGATATCCGAATCCAAGCTGATAAAGATAATGGGGTTATCACTATCACGTAAGATAAATGGCTTTTTTAAATTGTTTTTGACTAATATTTTCCTATTTTCGGTTGGTAATGCAATTTTTTGCTTTATGCAGTGATACAGGTATTGGTATGACAAGACAAGAACTCGTTGATTGTCTTGGAACTATTGCACAAAGTGGTACTGCAAAATTTTTGAAGGCATTGAAGGTCTTACCTCTTCTGAAGGATGCTTTATGATTTTAGATGTTTTATGATTTTATTATCTTTATTTATTTTATAGTTATATATCTTATAGGCTGACAAATGTTTATCATTTTAAAAGGATAACAAGGATGCTGGTGGTGACAACAACTTAATTGGTCAATTTGGTGTTGGGTTCTATTCTGCCTTTTTGGTTTCTGATAAGGTATGCATTTTAACAAAAATCAGTCTGTGCATTTTTGGGATCTCTCTGTTATTAATTTTTTGATGTTCGAACTCTGAAGGTAACTGTCTCTACCAAGAGCCCAAAATCTGATAAACAATATGTTTGGGAAGGAGAGGCAAATGCTAGCTCATATACCATTAGGGAAGAGACAGATCCTGAGAAGCTGATTCCAAGGGGAACTCGTCTTACACTGCATCTTAAGGCATGTTGATTGTTGATAGTCTATTATTTTTTTCGGGGTAGCTATCTATATTTTGCCTGATCTTACTAAGTGGTATTATCTGTGGCTTCATTTCAGAGGGATGATAAAGGTTTTGCTAATCCAGAGCGAATTGAAAAGCTTGTGAAAAACTATTCACAATTTGTCTCGTTCCCGATATACACTTGGCAGGAAAAAGGATACACCAAAGAAGTATGTCATTATTTTCTACAAATCTTTTTTGTTTGATATGATGATGTTGTATGTATACTTCGGTTGGTTTTGCCTCCTCCTGGATAAATTTGATAGAAAATGTGAATGTTTTCTGCATTTATTAAAATATATGCTTATTCCAGGTTGAGGTTGATGAGGATCCAACTGAAGCAAAAAAAGACGAAGAAGATGGAAGACTGAGGTAATCTTCTGCTTGTTACCTGAACCAAGTATTTGTTCTCACTTCTTATGTGTGAGGTCGTATAGCTTCTGCATGTTTACTTGCTCAATTATGACTTTGAAACCTTATTCGGCAGAAGAAGAAGAAGGCTAAGACTGTTGTTGAGCGCTACTGGGATTGGGAGCTCATTAATGAAACTCAACCAATTTGGGTGAGTCTTATGATCTTAATTTGCATGTTTTCTGCTTTAATTGGAAATTTGTTGTTTGAATGGAGATTAAATGTCAGTTTGCTTGTGCAGCTTCGTAACCCAAAAGAAGTCACCAAGGAGGATTACAATGAATTTTACAAGAAAACTTTTAATGAGTATTTGGACCCATTAGCATCATCACACTGTACCACCGAGGTAAGTTTATATATGTATGTGTAATGTTCACCTGTTCATAAACATTAAATTCTTAGTTCTGCAGTAAAGCATACTCCGCGACTTCCAAACGTACAATAATGAGATTTTAATACTAATTTCTAATCTGATGTCCTGGTCAGTTGTTTTTGTTGACATTTGTGGTGGTGGTATTTGCTATTGCAGGGTGAAGTAGAATTTAGATCTATATTATATGTTCCTGCTTTTGCTCCTATGGGGAAGGATGACATAATCAATCCCAAGACCAAGAATATAAGACTATATGTTAAGAGAGTATTCATTTCGGATGACTTTGATGGAGAGCTGGTATAGTCCCTTTACTGTCCATCACCATAAGTAATAGCAACTTGTTGGGTTTGACCGTCTGATCATAACTTTTTTTCCCTGTGCTTATTTCTTATTTGCTTTGACAGTTCCCCCGATACTTAAGCTTTGTCAAGGGTGTGGTTGACTCAAATGACCTTCCACTCAATGTGTCACGTGAAATTCTGCAAGAAAGTCGCGTAGTAAGTAGTAGGAGGTTATGCATGTATAAAGTTTGAACCTATAACCCTGTTTTGGGTATGCAGAATTCATAACTAGTTTCATCTTGCTTATCCTTTTTTCCATGTTTCATGAAGGTGCGGATTATGAGGAAACGTTTAGTTCGGAAAGCTTTTGACATGATTTTGGGGATATCTATGAGTGATAACAGGGAGGTATGTTCATATTTTGACGAATTTTAGTTGTACACATTCTGCCATTATCCCACTCTACATAGGATAAATTGTTCATATATGTGTTTATTCGTTTGACTAGATGTCTTGCTCTGTATGCAGGACTACGAGAAGTTCTGGGAGAATTTTGGCAAACATTTAAAACTGGGTTGTATTGAAGATTGTGAGAATCACAAACGCATCGCTCCATTGCTTAGGTTTTTCTCATCCCAAAGTGAAGAAGAACTGATCAGCTTGGATGAATATGTTGAGAACATGAAGCCTGATCAGAAAGATATTTATTACATTGCAGCCGATAGTGTGAATAGTGCAAAGAACACACCTTTCTTGGAGAGACTTGCAGAGAAGGATCTTGAAGTATAAGCTTGTTTTCTTTCTTAAGTTTATAACTTTGTACGGATTAATTATATCATTTCTTAATATTGGTGTTTGTGATTTTTTCTTAGGTACTGTTTCTAGTGGATCCAATTGATGAGGTTGCTATTCAAAACCTCAAGTCATATGAGGAAAAGAATTTTGTTGATATTAGCAAAGAAGACTTGGATCTAGGTATATGTTCCTGTTGCATTGTGTATGAGAATAACATATCCCAAATGCTTGATATACTTCATGTTTTGGGAAAATGCTCATTTAGTCAATGGTATCAGCATTTTCATCAACCAAATATTTAGTAGTCCTTGTTTTTCAGTGGATTCATCATGGCTTGGCTCTTCTTTATAGCTAGTTAAATTTGATTTGTTGTTTCTACAGGTGATAAGAATGAAGAAAGGGAAAAGGAGATGAAACAGGAATTCGGCCAAACTTGTGACTGGATTAAGAAACATTTGGGGGATAAAGTTGCAAGTGTGCAAATTTCAAACAGACTAAGCTCTTCACCCTGTGTTCTGGTGTCAGGAAAATTTGGTTGGTCTGCAAACATGGAAAGGTGGGTCTTCCTTTCTATCATATACTTAATGACAAATTTTGAGGATTTTACATAACAAATTAACAATGTGCTCTATGTAGGCTAATGAAGGCACAATCTATGGGCGATGCCTCTAGCTTGGATTTCATGAGAAGCAGAAGGGTGTTTGAGATCAATCCTGACCACCCTATTATCAGGAACTTAGATGTATGATAAAATAGTGTTTTTACTTCCTTTCTTTTTATCATCAATAAATAGGTCCAATGATATTAAATGCAAATCTATCCTGTGTAATTTTCAGGCTGCATTCAAAACAAACCCTGATGATCAAGATGCCCTCAGAGCTATTGACCTTCTCTATGATGCAGCTTTGGTTTCCAGTGGTTTTACAGTAAGTTCATTGGCGCGGTAAATACTATTGTTTTGAAAGTCATTGAAGTTGGGTTGTTAATTTGATCAAGGTGCTGCATATATTGGCTATTTTAATTTTACGTGTGACATTATTTCTTGATGTGCTTGTGTGCGCGCAGCCTGATAATCCAGCGCAGCTTGGAGGGAAGATATACGAGATGATGGGTATGGCTCTGACCGGTAAATGGTCTGCGTATTCTGGTCAGTCTCATCCCGCAGGAACCCAGCCCCATGTCCCTGAAACCTTAGAAGCTGAGGTGGTTGACCCTGCTGAGGCAAGCACTCAGAAATGATCAAGATTTTTGCTCTTCCTTCAATTTTAGCATTCCTTATGGGCCAAGTTAATATTGTTGACGGCATCAACTGTTGGTAATAGTGAGTAGTAGTTCACTTCACATATACAAATATAATAATTAGCGATTTTCAATGTAACGGATACTAAGTTCGTCCTTTCTTGGTGATATGCTATTATAACTAGTTAATACTTAATAGCACATCGTCTACAAGTATTCTGTTTCAACATTTCATTGATTTTTATTGTTTGTTGGAAAGGTTATAATGTTATATGCTATACGATCTGAGATGGATTTCAGTTAATGAAACTTCCTTATTTAACTGGCGGGAACATAGAATTATAAGCATGTATATATCATGCTATCTAGACTGAAGTGAACCCGCATAATTCCACGACAACGGCAACGAAAACCATAACAGAAAGTTCAACGGTCTTATAGGAAATAGAAAAACAAGAAAATTGCAAAAGTCAAAGAGTGAATGCAAGTTCAACGGTCTTACAGGAAATAGAAAAACAAGAAAATTGCAAAAGTCAAAGAGTGAATGCGTTAAGCAGTTCGAGAATGATGACCCTCTCTCAACTGATTTTTCTCTATATATAAATACCAAAATAAAATTTGCTTACGAAAAATAGAAAACTTTTAATAAAATGATAAAATTTGTAAGTTTTTAAAACATTGAATTTGTTAAAAAATACATTGAAGAATTTGTTATTAATTTATTATATTTTGTCTTTCTTGCAGTGTTTTAAAATCAATCCACAGTGTCGTCAAGCTCACTTCTGTCCTCGTGGTCTTCGCCGTCTCTGTCTTCGATCCCCCTCTCTCTGTAAACCTCAAGACAAAGTGCGAAAGTCCCTCTCTGCTGCCGTGGCCGTCTCTCTCTGACGCCGTGAAAAATTACAAAGTTTAATTATGTTGCTCTCTTTCTTAAGTTCTTGGGGAGTTCAATTTATTTTTTTATTTTCTTAATTATAATGATTACGAATTGCTGTTCTTATACTCTGGATTCTGATTGTTTGATAGAATAAATTTTGGTTGTTGTAATTGTCAAAAATAGTGATAATTTCAATTTGATTAACTATTTAACTTCGTTGATTAACAGAATAAAATCTGGTTGCTGTTTCTTTTGTTATTTTCTTTGTTTTATTACTCCTGAATTTGGTGATGACCGATAATACTTTGTTAAATTTTTTAGAATACTCTTATTGATTTTGAAAAACTAAATTATACATTGATGCCAATAACTATAGCAAATTTTTTTTTGAGATAATTTACTTTATAAGAACTTCTAAAGAATTTGAAGGTATATTTTTTATGGTTGAAGTTTTATTTTGTTAGATGTAATTTATACGGTATAATTTGTGATTCCTATTTGTCTGGAGTTGAAAATTTATTGATTTTTATTTAAAATTATATATTAATTTTTTAATAATTTTATTTATATTTAATTAAACGGGTTGAATTCTGATTTGACCATGGTTGGACTACTAAATTGTTGAATCAGTTATTCTACCAGTTCATTGACCAGTTCGATTCTCGCAACCTTGATTACACTCCATAGTAAGACTTACTTTTCATGTCAGCCATGGCTTCCTGCAAATCAGTTTGGTTGAAAAACGGCGTGGGCTGAGATTCACCAACTGTGAATAGGGTAATAAAGACCACAAGCCAGATAGCCATTGGGGTCAAAAGATGAACAAATTATGCTTCAATGCTTTAAGTTTGTGTTAATAAATGGAATGCAGTAAAATCTCACTTTCTTAGGTATTTATAGCCTTGTTAATAATAACTCGCACCTATTTTGCCACACACCTTTTAACCCTTTGTGGGTGGTAAGCTGGTTGTGCATGAAGAGGTGAACAGAACAAAAAGCAGAGAATAATAATGATTTTTTAGTTATTAGCACTAAAAGCTGAAGCTGTGTTTCAAATAGGTTGAAAAAAGCAATCATAATGAAGCCATTTTGTTAATAATCCTAAAAGTAGAGCCTGAATGCATGCATGCATAATCTATTATCATTGCATATGTAACTTTTACTTTTTTCACGTCAATGGTAAGATCAAAAGAGTGATCATTATGACTTTAACCTGAAATTCCCACTTAATCTAATCATGAATCTTCCTTCTGTATTTTCATGATAATATACACATTTCCTCATTTTACCATTTAGGGTTGATCATTGGTTTGCCTAAATTTTTGAACTTGGATCCCCCTGAACATATTCCCACTAATTCACTAAGCAGGATTGGATTGATTCAGAATTTAGTAAAATTGATAAAATTTAAAGATTATATACATAAATCAAATATTACGTACAACATTAAAATAAATAGGTTTAATTATTCTATTGATCCCTATAGTTTCGCGAAATTTTTAATTAGGTCCCTATATTTTTTTTTTCTTTTAATTGGGTTCTTGCACCAAATTTTTTTTTCAATTAGATCCCTCTTGGTAGTAATTGGCTTAATTTATAGGGATTTAACTAAAAAAAAAATTAGTGCAGAAACTCAAATAAAAAGAAAAAAAAAGTGTAGGGACTCAATTAAAAAAATTTGGTGCAATGACTCAATTAAAAAGAAAAAAAATATAGAGACTTAATTAAAAATTTTACAAAACTATAAAGAGCTACAGAATAATTAAACCAAATAAATATTTTAACATAATGAATCATTAACAAATGAAATGACGGAAGTGTGTTCTTTTTGGAGAAAGAAAAAGTTGTCAACAATTAACAAATGTGGAATTTCTTAGTGAGGTAATAACTGACGACAATTATTCATTAATGTCAAAATTATCAGGTTATTATATTATAGGTCTGCAAAAAAGAAGCTGCTCTTAAATAAGAATTGATTAAGAACGAAAATTATTAGTATATTGCAATTAATTTATCATTGCAATCAGAAGGTATTAGGTTGCAGTTTATGAATTCTTTTAAAATATAATTGTTCATTTGAATTTTTTTTGTAGTAAATCATTTGAAATTAATATGAATTTTATTTTGTAGTTGAATTCAACATTTTTGGCCAAGTTTTTCCATTTTATTATCTAACTTAAAGGGTCAATTCAATTATTATGCTCTAAAATTGATTTAATTGTTAAAAAAAAGAAAAAAAAAAACTTGAATTGACACTTTGATGGAGTGGTGGCCGTTTCACCACAAAAAGGTAGGGGGCAGTGGGACACCCCTTTTGGCCTTTACTCAAATGGCCTCCAAACGCTGGCTCCTAAGTCCTACATATCTAAACCAAAAAATAATAAATAAAAAAAGTTAAAAAAAACTTTAATTTGACCAGAGTTGTATTTGATAAACCATTTAAAGACAAGTTTGGAGATTACAATCTTTCATGCTCTTATTTTTTTTTTTGGTGACTAAACAAGGAAAGAAACAAAGCAAAAACTATTCTAAATCCGAGCGGATGATTCGTTGGAGATCAACACTAGGCTCAGACCAAATAACATGATTAGAGTTACTCTTGGCACCATATTTAGCCATCCAATCCGCAGCTCTATTTGCTTCTCGGGACACCCATTCAACGTGAACAAGCCAAGGACGAGATAAAAGCTCCTGAATCTTGTGAACCAAATCTGTTACTTCAGATGGATACCCACTTGTAAGCTCATGCATGATGGGCAGAATGTCAAGGCAATCTGTTTCACATATAATATCCTTCAAACCGCAATCCCAAGCTAAAACCAGCCCCCTCCAAGCAGCAAATAATTCACATCTGATTATAGACCAAGGTGGAATGCTTCCAGAGCAGCCCGAGATCCAATCTCCCTTAGAATCTCTAATAATACACCCAAATCCCGCTAAATTTGAATCCATATACAAGCTTGCATCACAATTAACTTTAAAACTATTGCCTACCGGTGGTTCCCAACACAGGCAATTTCGGAGAGACCTAAAGGCATTGCTTCGATTCCTGTAAAGCCATTTTCCATCACCATATCCCCTTCACACACCTGTTATAAAATAATAATACTAACATATAACAAACATTTTGTGATGAAGTTTCAAATTTTGCTGACTATATCAAAGCTTGTTAAAGGAAAAATAATGTTCACAAGAAAAGGGTTGCAACACATGTCTTGCATATACAAATATGAGTTAGAGAAAGGATTGCTATCAAAATTTTGGTCAAGACAAGGGGTTTGTGTGTCAGGAAGAAATAGATGGGTGAGCTACTTTATTTATGATGTTCCTTGTCTTCTTATCACTTTTGTCTCTATTTTGATTAATTTGTCAACTTCAAACCATTTGTATAAAAGTTACAGTTGTCCTTCTTTATTAAAGAGAATTATGATAAAGATGACATTTAGTAGTATTTATATATGTTTAATTACTCTGTTGGTTCTTATAGTTTTGCGAAATTTTTAATTAGTTTTCTAAACTTTTTTTTTCTTTTAATTGGGTTCCTGTACCAAATTTTTTTTCAATTAGGTCCTTTTTAACAGTAATTGGTTTAATTGTATAGGGACCCAATAAAAAAAATTAGTGTAGGGACCAAATAAAAAAAAAAGTATAAAAACCTAATTAAAAATTTTGCAAAACTATAAGAATTAACAGAATAATTAAACCATTTATATATAGATTTACAGATAGATTGGATATAATATGAAACAATCATCTTGAATTAAAATGTGCTATTTTTACTTGTTTATTGTTTACATTGTACACAATAAATATTGTACTAAATCAGCAATTTGATCCCTTAAAAGATACAGATACACGTGATATGAATTAATAATTTGTCCTTAAAAGAATTGTGACATTAATAAGATTATTTGTTTTTTAAATTGGATCCTAAAATATTTTTTTAATCAAATTCATTTTTAAAAGATTTTAAATTAATTATGTTAGTCCTTTTGTTATTTTATTTGTTGATAGTATCAAAATTTGCTAATGTGATACGTTAAGTGACACCCCAATACATATCTAGGAGTCTCAATTGACCATTAACATGATTAATTTATAAAATTAGATCAAATTAATCCCAAATTGTGAGATTCCAATACTTCAAGTTCTCCCCTCAATTAGGTTTTGATTTGATTTAATTTCATAAACTTATTATGTTAATAATCAATTAAGACTCGTAGATATGTGTGGGATGCCACTTAATATGTCACATTAGCAAATTTTGACACCATAAATAAACAAAGTGATAAAATAACTAACATGATTAATTTAAAATCTTTAAAAGACGAATTTGATTAAAAAATATTTCAAGGACCAATTTAAAGAATGAATGATCTTTCAGAGACTAATTTGACCATTTATTCATATATATATCTTATGAGAGACAAAATAATCTTGAATATCTTTTTATAGACTTAATAAATGTCTCATATATACATATTTATATAAAAGAAAAAATTGACATCATATGTAATTTTCCAAATGACTAAATTGATGTCACAAATGTTACACACAAACATTTTTAGTTTAGTCTAAATATTATTATTACGTGATTATTTACGTGAAAACATATTAAGCAGTTTAATTAAACACTACACAAAAAATGGTAAATTGCGGCAGTTTTTTAGCGCGGTTATCAAAAATCGCTGCCAAATAAAATATTACGGCAGTTGATGCGACAGATAAGAGGAGGGCTGCTAATAGTTTGGCACTTTGTGACGGTTTTGGTATAACCGCCACAAAATGGGATATTCTGACAGTTACAGCAATGAAGAATAAAAGATAAACTATTGGCGACGGTTTTTTTTCAACCGCCGCAAAATACGTCTAACTCGTTTTTTTTTTTAAATAACCAGGTATGATCTACTTACTTAAGTTCTCACTACTTTTTTTTTAGAAATATATTTGAATCCTTGTTGCTTAAATCGTTAAATTAATTTTGGATTCGTTTTACGAAAAAAATTAATCACTTACAAAAATGTATTTTGATTAATCATGAGAATAAATTTACCAAATGAATTTTCTCGTTACTATAAGATCTTTTAAGTTTGTCTTCAAGCATAAATGTAAAAGAAAAAATAAGTCAACGTCTGAATTTTAATATTAAAACAAAGTCGAATCAAGTATAAAGATCAAAATTCTTAAAGTAGACAAATACGTAATACTACGACCCAAACTATTAAATTAAGGTAATCAACCAAAGTGTTATTAAAATAAAAGGTCAAAATTTCTCTTCAACATCGTATTGACCTAGCCAAAAATACTCTGTCAAGAATTTACTGGCTTTACATGATACAGAATCTGATAAGTCATTTCCAAACTATGGCTTTTTATTCAGATTGAAGCCCTTTTTGCAGCATGAACATCATCTTGTCTTTGTTGGTTATGTAAAGTTTCATTGTATTTTTTCCGAACTTTATAAAGATCAAACTGTCTGGGGATGTCAATTTCAACAGAGAAGATATCAACTAAATTGTCTTCTGGATCAGTCTCTGCCCCATCTAGACTATCATTAACTACTTCGCCTGAATATTCAGCTGACACTAAAAAGATCAACATGCATACAACAATATAAGTATACTTAAAAGAAAATGAAAACTCTCAAGTCATTAGATAGTAATTAAGAAAAAAAAGTACATTAATATATTAAAACAATTTTAAAACTAAACAAAAATAAACAATAATTACCAACTTTCTTGTTGGTTGTTTAGGCAAATGTCTTGGAAAGAAATTCTGTAATGTGCAATTCTATATACTTCATTTCTTTTTTTGTAGCAATATCTAACTCAACAGCATGCTTGTAAGACCCGAATTTTTAGAAATTAAATAGTAAGATATTTATAATTTATTATATTTCTTGATAATTTTATTTAAAGAATTTTTTTTAAATAATTAAATTAAATTTTATAATACTTTGATTTCAAAATCTATTAGGATTAAAATTTTCTAAATAATTGAATAGTTGGAAGTTTTGATTAATTTTATGAACAAAAAGAAAACTTATTTATTTAACTCTAATTTTAAATTAGAGTACTTAATTAAAAATAATTTGTAAGTTGAAAAATAAATAGTATTATTAAAGTTAATTACATTAGATTAAATTTGATTTTTAATTAATAATCTACCTACACCCTAATTCCCAAATCAAAACCTAAATCCCCAAAACACAACCCTAACCCTAATTTTCCTAAACCTAGCTGCCTTACCCCTTTCTTTTTCCCTTAATGCGCACCACTCTCACCCTTCGAAAACACACACACGCAAACCAGAAAATGAAAAAAATGGAGGAGAGCTACGTTGCGGGTGAGAAGAAGAGAGGAAGGAGAGGGAGATCGAGCTATCGCACGTCGCACCTACCATCGTCCAGCTTACGTCGTCGTCGTGTCGCACTCAGAGAAGAGAGAGCGTCGTCGAGCAAGGGCCGAGGAGGAAGAGAAGCGTCGCACCTGCCACGAGGTCGCCGTCACCGTGGAGGACCATCGCTGCCGAACAGGAAAGAGAGAGAGAGCCAGACGCGAGGAGCAGAACGCGATGGAGTGGAGGAGGGCCCGTGCTGCCGTCGTCCGCACTCGCTGTTGCTGCCGTCACCGTCACGGGTGTGGGGGACCGTCGCCGTTGTTGGTGGGATCAGGCCCATCACCGAATTGAGCTGAGGGAGAGGAAAACGCGATGGTGGTGGGTTGTTTTAGCCACCCCTGCTGCCATCGCTATTGAGCCACTGCCAGAGCTCTCTGCCACCGTTCGTCTCGCCATCGAAATTTATCGTCAGAATCGCCGCTACTTCGTTCCTGGTTCCATTTTGTGCGGTAGGTCTTTTGCTTTGAAAACCCCTCTTTGTTGTTGTTTTGTTTTAGATTATTGAGTTTTACGCGACGTTAATATCTTAGGATTGAGCTATGGTTCTTGCGTGCTGTGCCTAGAGGCAGTGACTGCTATGGGGATCCTCATATTTGACGCCACCACTGTGAAATAATAGTTTTAAGGGTTTTGTCGCGTAGTAAGTCGCAAACGAAGTAGGGGCATTTTCTTAAATTTATTTTACTTTCAAGAGCTGTTATAAGCCGATAACAGTATGAAAAATATATTTTTATGATTACTGATTCTTATGAATTGAATTGAACTGTTTGGATGGATGTGATTATTTATTTGATTGATTTATTGAATTATTGAAGAAGCTGGTTATTCTGATTTGTTGTTTTAGTTTGTTAAGTTAGTCGTTGTTGGACTGGTTTCTGGATTGTGATAGGATGATTTGAGAATATTAGAATTGGTTTGTTTGATTTATCGGAAATGATTATGAGAATTAGATATGAAAATGATTTGATTTTGTAAGCGATTTGATTTTTAATTGGTTTTATTTTATAAATATTTTGATATTAAAAATGAGTTTGATTTATTGAAAATAAATTGAAATAGAGAAATAATTTGATTTTGAAATGGTTTGACATCGAACCTAACCTGATATTGAAATTGGTTTAAAAATTAGAAAGGATTTGATATTTGATAATTGTTTGATATTGAAGCTGTTTGAGAACGGATTGAAAAATGTCGTTTTGATGGGACCTGTAAGGGTGGCATAGTCTGAATTTTAGAGGAGATGCTATCCAAATTTTTAAAAAAATCAGAGATTTTGTTTAAAGTGATTATTTAGAAAGATTTAGATTTAAGGATTATATGACTTGTTTCTGAGTTATTAAGAAAAAGATTATGTTTTGAGTTTGAATTACAAATGAATGGAATAGGAGGAATGATGATGATTGAATTTGAATGAAGGATGATGAGATTTGATTTTAAAAGTATGATTTTTGAATAAATTGAATGATATTGAGAAATTATTTTGTAAATAAAATTGAATTTGATTAAGAGTTGAGACTCCAGGTAAGAGCCAGTGGCATTGTCCACTTTTTTCGGAAAAGAGATGTTGAGTCTGGAAAACTGAAATGATTATCAAACATTATTAAAATGTAAATTAGAAAATTATTAAAATTATTATTAAGTGTTTTATTTAATAATTTTCAATAGGTTGTTTGATGATTTGTGTTCAAGTGTGGAGGAAAGCAATTTAATTCCTATTGGGTCAAAGTTAAACAAGCCCAAATTGATCTTTGAACAAATTCAGCTTTGAGCAAAAATAATTCAAATGTTAGTGGCTGATTATTTAAAGAAAGAAAGAAATCCAAGGAGGCCCAAATCCATCAAAGCCCATCATAAATTAAAGAAAGAATCAAGTGGCCCAAAGCCTTGGAAGAAGCCTTTCAATGATCACAATGCAATCTCTTCAAATGACCAAAGGCTCCATACGGTTATCACAAAAATTTTCACTCTCTCACATGCCTTGGTAACCGAAAATCAATTCAATTCAATTTATTTGCATTGAAAGCTCCACAGTTACCTACTTCTATGGAATATGAAAATCAAATTTTAATTAAATTAAACTCATGCATTGGTAACACGAAAGAGAAAATTCAAATTGATTTGATTGCATTAAATGTTCTACATGTTATTATGCATAGGGGAATGGAAGTGGGATTTAATTTGATTTAATGTCATTTAGTGCTTCCAAAGTTTCTTCTTTCTTCTCTCTCCTCTCTCTCTTCTTCAGTCATGTCAACAGGAAAGAAAAAGGTAAAAGTTATCAGAGAAATTATCAGAGGAGCTAGGAAGAAGCAAAAGGCTAGGGTGATGGCCTTTGCAAAAAGAAGATTTGAAGCATGTAGTGGCTAAGATTTTTGCCACTAAAGGCAAGAAGTGAAGAAGAAGCTTCAAGATATTCATGCGAAGAATAGAAGCAATCAGCCTCGGTCAGAGAAGAAGATCTCGGTGGTAAAGCTCGTTTTCACTTTTATTCATCCAAGACAGAAGGTAGCCACTGTAGCTATGTGGAGGAAGAAGCAAAAATGGAACAGATGGAGCTGTCAAGGATCAAGAGTTCATCAAGGGTCAGAATTCTTTCTTGGGGACAAAGTCAAGATGGAAGACTCAGATTGATGAAGCTTGATGAGAAGGGATGAGAGAGAGGTACATGCATGTTGATTTGCTTTCGATTTCTCTCTCTCTTCTCTCTGTCCGAACCGGTTGTGTGTTGAAGAAGAAGATGTTGGTGGCTTGGTTGAACCGGTTTCAACCTTGGAAGCTTCCCCTTTTATAATAAGGGTGAATGGCCAAGGGTTGAAGTAAGGAGTGAGATCACACGTTTGGGTTCCCATAGCTCTTTGAGTTGTTTATTCTTCTCCTTCATGATTTTCATTGAATATTTATTTTTCTCAGTGAGTCTGTCTGTGTTTCATTGGTAAAAGGCAAAATGTGAGGTTGTGTAAGAAAAAGCCAATGAGTGAAAAAGGTAGAGAGTAAAGAAAAAGCCATAGTTATCTCAGAAATTCTTTGTATGTATTTCTATTTTGTTGTCATGATCCTGAGGGAATTCCCTTGCAAGTTGGGTTAGCACTCTGCGGTTGAAAGCTTGGTAGGAGTCCAAGTCAAGTTCAGATTTGGGGATAAAATCTGGATTTGTCCCAGATAATATTGGGTAGATCCTAGGGAAGCATTGGTGTATGTAATCTGTTGATTATAGTGAAATTCCATCATTGTTATGATGGAGACTGGATGTAGGCTGCATTGCACTTAGCAGCTGAACCAGGATACTTCTGGGTGTGATTCTCTCTTTCTCATCTACTCCATTTCTGATTCTGTTGCGTAGGAGACAAAATTAAAAAATATCTCCTAACCGTTTACGAGACAAAAAGAAAATGTCTCTTGACTTGTTATGAGACAAAAAGCAGAAATATCTTCTGAAGCTATCTTAAAAGGCAAAAAGTAATATTCAGCAGAAAGAGGGGCTAAGATTCAACCCCCTTCTCTTAGCCATTAATTTTCATCAATTGGTATCAGAGCTTGGTCTCAAAGAGATCAAGCTTCACAGCTTGGAGGAAAAGATCCTGATGGCAAACTACATGGGTTCAAACACAGTGGCTTATATTCTGACAGAAGGACAGTCCAACAACAGATCTCTATTCTTCAAAAAAAAACTTCAACTATTGAAAAGAAAGAATGAAGATCTTTTCTCATCAGTGGATTACAACATGTGGAAGATAATCATAAATGATCCTCAAGTCCCTACAAAGGATGGCGCTAGTGGTGTTGTCTCTCCCAAAGTCGAAGCAGAATGGAATGAAGATGACAAAAGGAAAGAAAAACAAAATGGCAATGTTGTCAACATACTGAACTGTGTAATCAGCTTCAAGGAATACCAGAAGGATTCAAGATGCAAAACAACAAAGAAAATTTGGGATAAAGTTTCAAGTCACAAATGAGGGCACCGCACAAGTAAAAGAAACCAACATTGACATGCTGAGCGAAGAGTACGAGATGTTCTCTATGAAGAAAGGAGAATCAATTGATGACATTCTTTATCATCAGTAATAGCTTGGAAGCTATGGGGATTACTCATTCCGAACAGATGCTAGTGAGAAAAATTTTGAGAAGCTTGACAAGAGAGTGGAAAGTGAAATAACCTGTAATGAGTTGAGAGAAAAGTTACTAGCATATGAAATAAAAAAATAATGATGATACAAAAAAAAAAAAGAGGGGAGAGTGGCTCTTAAATCTTGCACTGAATCATTAGATGATGAATCCAGTGACTGTTTATAAGATTACGAGTTTGCATGTTTTGCTAGGAAACTTAGAAGAATGATGAAACTCAAAGGAAGAAGCAGATGTGGCAACTCAAAGGAACCAAAAAGGAAAGGACTTATGGTTTCTTGGGAGGATCTCAAGATTGACTCAGATAAGGAAGAAGACTCCGAAGATAAAGCACAAATCTGTTTCATGACTGATGAAGATCAACAAGAAGAGGTAAATTTCTATGACTTATCTCTTGATGATTTGCATGTGACTATTGATGATCTCTCTCACCTTTCTGAAACATTGCTGAATAAATACAACAAATGTAAATCTGAAAATGAAGTTTTGAATGCTGAAAATGAATTTTTGAAAAAAAAAAGGGTGAAGAAGACCAAATGTGCTTTCGATTTCATTAAAGAAAATATTTTTTTAAATCTGAAATTAAAATATTCAATGGAAAGCACATTATTGATCTCTCTCAAAAACTTGTTGCTGAAAATAAAAGATTAAATGATCAAAAGTTTGAATCATGATTTAGCAAAATTTGCACATAACTCAAGCAACTTAGACAAACTACTTGCTAATCAAAGAACTTTGTTTGAAAAATCAGGTTTAGGGTATGTAATGAAAAATGATGCATTTTAAAAAAAAATCACTTGCAAATTCACAGCATCATCTTCAAAAATAAAATCATCTTTTGATAAATCTGGTCTTGAATATTCATCTAACATTGATGCTAATTTTGAAAAGCCATATTTTTTATAAAAATGCATCTTATTCAAAACCTGAACCTGCTTCAAATAAACTCTAGTCTGGGTTACATCTCTAACAATGAGGACGTTTTTAGAAAATTTCTCTTTCACAAAAGAGCCTCACGTTCTAGATACCCATCTGTGTCAAAAAATTCTGGTTTAAGGTTTCTGGCAAAAGGAGGTACTAATGTTAGAGATGGATCTTTCAAAAGAAATGCACCCTTTTAAATACCAGAAAATTCAAATCTTTTGATCACCATCAGCATCATATCTTAAAGTGTTTTCAACAACATGCTCATACAAATCATTGTTTTAATTACAATAAATCTGGTCACTCTTCTTCTTAATGCTTTATTGACAAAAGAAGAGTAGGAAACAAAACATACAAGGTTGTTTGTGATTTTAATGCTCTTGGGCAACCAAGAATGGTTAACTTCAAAGGATTCAAATTAGTTTGGATACCTAAGGTCACTTAAAAGATTTGTGCAGATTTGCTTAGCATCAAAGAAGAAGAAAGACATGTGATACTTGAATAGGAGATGCTCTAGGCACATGACCGAAAAGTCCACTTTATTCATCAAGCTTGATAAATTCGATGGAAGCTTTGTGACTTTCGGTAACAATGGTAAATAAAAAATTGTTGCCGTAGGTAAGGTTGGTAAGAATTTCTCAACTTTCATTGATGTTGCATTTTGAGTTGATGGGTTGAAACACAATCTTCTAGGCATTAGCAAATTGTGTGATTTATGTTGTTTGACTATTTTTAAGAAATTGGAATGCTTGGTTGTGTGTGAAAAATCTGGTGAAATTTTGTTTGAACTTATAAGATGCAATAATGTGTATGGACTAACCTTAGAGGAAGTAAAAGAACAAAATGTAGCTTGTTTTATTTCCATAGAATCTGAGAAATGGTTATGGCATAAGAAAATAGAACATACAAGCATGTTTCTAGTTTCTAAGCTTGTGAAAAAGAATTTGGTTAGATATCTTCCTAAAAATAAAATTTGACAATGACATCACTTGTGATGCTTGTCAATTGGGTAAACAAAAAAAATTCTTTCAAACTCAAGGATGACATCTCAACCAAAAGAACATTGAAAATGCTACATATTGATCTTTTTGGTCCTACAAGGACTCAAAGTCTTGGGGTAAGCACTATAGCTTAGTGGTGTTTCATGACTATACTAAGTTTGGATGGATTCTTTTTCTTAGCTCATAAGAATGATGTCTTTCTTACTTTTTTAACTCTATGCAAAATGATTCAAAATGAAATTTTTTTCAAAAATTGTTTTCTTAAGAAGTGATAATGAAAATGAGTTTGAAAATCAACACTTTGATGAATTTGACGTTTCATATAATTTTTCATATCCTAGAATACCTCAATAAAATAGAGTTGTTGAAAGGAGAAATAGAGACTTTCAAGAAATGACTAGGGCTATATTTTGGTGAAAATGAAATTCCAAAATTTTTTTGGATTGAAACTATATTTTGAACCAAATCATCATTAGAAAAGTTTTAAAGAAAATACCATATGAGCTTTAAAAATGAGTACCACCCAATCTTAAGTACTTTCATACTTTTGGATGAAAATACTTTGTGTTAAACACTAAAGATATTTTTAGAAAATTTGATCCAAAAATCTTATGAAGGTATCTTTGTTGGATATTCAACCACTAGTAAAGCTTATAGAGTTTACATCAATAAACATGGAATAATTGGGGAGTTCATACATATCATTTTCTTATGATTCTTCAAGTGTTGTTGAGAAAATTGATGTAGGAACTAAGATTGCACAAAATTCAGATAGAATTCAAGGAAAAGACAAATCTGAACCTTCAATGGAAGATGTTGTTCACAACTCTGCAAACCAGAATCTAGGAGACAATTCTGTTTTGTCTCCTCCTGACACAAAGATTTCTAAAAACCTCAATAGAACTGATCATGTTCATACTCAACCTGAGATCACCTCACAAAAGCCAAGAGAATGGAAGTTCTTGAAGAACTATCTACATGAATTCATCATTGGAGATCCCTCTCATGGAGTTACCACAAGATTCTCAAGAAGAAAGAGAGGCAAACTCAATAACTTCGCTCTTGCATCACAAATGGAACTCCCAAAATGAAGAAAATAATTGAAGATCCCTCTTGAATAAAAGCAAAGGAGGAAGAACTGGTCCAATTTAAGATCTTGCTGAGATCGTGTGAATTGGAGTAGCATTTCAGAAATTTGTTGTTGTCTTGAAAATCCATGTGTGGACAAGCAAGAAGCAAGCTACTGTTGCTCTGTCAACGGCTGAGGCCGAATATATATCTCAACTTCCTCTTGTTCTCAATTGACTTGGCTTAAAATACATCTTGCACATTACAAAATGCAAGTCAATAGTATCCCTATATTTTGTGACAACTTGAGTGCAATAAATCTTTAAAAAAAATCATGTTTTACACTCAAGAACTAAGCACATTAAAGTAAGATTTCATTCCATAAAAGAACATGTGCTAAAGGGAACAATTGACATTTAATTTGTGAAATTGAGAACTACTCTAGGGACTGTTCATTGTTGAGTTTTTTGAATTAAATATGCTTAAAGATTTTTCTGGTTGTTTTTGTCTCTCAGGTTACAGGGAGATAAAACTGGGCAGATGATGACTCCCTCTAGGTTCCATGAAGTTCAAACTATGTGTTGATAATTTTAAATGAATTTGGATCTGAACTAAATCCTTGGTGGTCAAATGTGTTTCCTTAAAACCACCACTAAGCCCAAGAGAAAGTTGTTTTGTTTTATGCAGTGGATCTCATTACTTGTTTTGAGCACATACACCAAAAAGAAGAGTATTTGCATTCATCATTTTTCAAGTCAAATCATTTTCAAAATCTTTTCAATCTTTTATTTGACTTGTCATTTCAAAACTGCCTGTATTGTTTTTAAAATTTAAAATTCTTTGAATATCGTTTTATTGAATTGGTTTGTGCTTTCAAAGGATTTTTGGACATTTAAAGTAGTTATTATGATAACTTCTCATCTTCTCTACTACTCCCATTTTTTCTTACATATAGAATATTTTTAACTTGCATTTTTAAGTATTTTGGTGTCGATCTAAGTAATGAAACCCAAGATAGAATCTTATATCTTATGGGTAATGGTGCTGTAAAGAAATCTAAGAAAAAGGGCACAAAGGCAGCCAAGGACACAATTTTGAAAGAAGAAGAAGATCCTCTTGCAACTGAGGATGAGGGATCTGATGTCTAGTCCAACTTGATGCATCTGTTTTCTTATAATCTGTTTTTTATGATACATTTTACAACTTATGTTGACACTAACACTCATACCTGTTTTGCACTTATGGATTGCATATTGAACTGTTTTTGTGTGCAGGATTACTATTCTCGATAACAACATGGGGAGTAAGCATTGTGTGAAAATAAATTGAAACAGCTGGCTGCAATTTTCTTTGTTTTACAATATTATTTCACACAGCTATGTGTATGCATATTGGTCTGATTGTGAATATTGCTTATACTTATTATAGTTTTTGTTTTGTTTTGGTATTTGAGTTTTTTTAAGGCTACTCCATGATGTTGCTGTTGAAAAACTATTTCTGAAACATTGGTTTATCATTATTTTTGTTCTATTTTTTATTTTAGTTATTGAACTCTATTGGGTGACTGTAAATTAATCTTTACACTTTTACCTGCTCTACATTTTTTTTTGCATATATGGTGAACTGTTTTTCCATGCAGGTGTCCCTCCTTAATGACAAAAGAGGGAGAAAGAAAAATGAATTGAAAGGCTGTTGTCTCATGTCTGTTTCTATCTTGATCTATGATGATAATGCTTAAACCTGTTGTTTATGATTTGAATTTGCTGCTATTTATTATTTGAATTTGTGTTTAAAAATTTGCAGTATGATCTGGTTGTGAATATTGTTTATAGCTTAGCATCTGAGCTCTTGAATAAATATCTTTTAATTAATATTTGGTTTAGCTCTGATTCATGCTTGGTTCAAGGCTGGCTGATGATTTTTGTGAATTGATAAGAGCCTTGCAAACTTTGACATATGATGTGTCCCTCCTTGATGACAAAAGGGAAGAAAACGAAAGAAGGGCTGAATTGCTGAATTGAAACTGTTTCTTTGCTGCCCTGTTTGGACATGAGCATTCTGTTTCATATTTGTGCTCTGTTTAATATTTGTGCTCTGTTTTGGCTCATTGTTTTGAGAACTTTGTGTTAGAGGATTTCACTTTGAGCTGTGATTATATTTTGAAAATTTTATTTGCTCAGGTATACATACATGCTGTCTGGATCATGTTGTGAAAATAATGGCTCGGTCTTAAAGGTTCCATGTTTTGAAATCTTTATCTTCTTGGAATTCTTTTGAGCTTGTATACAGGTGATGGCTTTCTTGAATATTTTGTTAATCAGGCACACATTAAGGGGGAGCACATTGAACAAAAGAAAGGGGGAGATTTTGGCAAATCTTCAAAGGGAAGTTATCTATCCTAACTCTTTCAATTTAGTTTAATAATGTTTGTCATCAAGGGGGAGATTGTTGAGTTTGAAAAACTGAAATGATGATCAAACATTATTAAAATGTAAATTAAAAAATTATTAAAATTATTATTAAGTGTTTTATTTAATAATTTCCAATAGGTTGTTTGATAATTTGTGTTCAAGTGTGCAGGCAAGCAATTTAATTCCTATTGGGTCAAAGTTACACAAGCCCATATTGATCTTTGAACAAATTCAGCTTTGAGAAAAAATAATTCAAATGTTAGTGGCTGATTGTTTAAAGAAAGAAAGAAATCCAAGGAGGCCCAAATCCATCAAAGCCCATCATAAATTAAAGAAAGAATCAAGTGGCCAAAAGTCTTGCAAGAAGCCTTTCAATGATCACAATGCAATCTCTTCAAGTGACCAAAGGCTCCATACAGTGATCACAAAAATGTTCACTCTCTCACATGCCTTGGTAACCGAAAATCAATTCAATTCAATTTATTTGTATTGAAAGCTCCACGGTTACCTACTTCTATGGGATATGGAAATCAAATTTTAATTAAATTAAACTCATGCATTAGTAACAGGAAAGAGAAAATTCAAATTGATTTGATTGCATTAAATATTCCACATGTTATTATGCACAGGGGAATGAAAGTGGGATTTAATTTGATTTAATTTCATTCAGTGCTTCCAAAGTTTCTTCTTTCTTCTATCTCCTCTCTCTCTTCTTCAGTCATGGCAACAGGAAAGAAGAAGGTAAAAGTTATCAGAGAAATTATCAGAGGAGCTAGGAAGAAGCAAAAGGCTAGGGTGATGACCTTTGTAAAAAGAAGATCCAAAGCATATAGTGGCTAAGATTTTTGCCACTAAAGGCAAGAAGTGAAGAAGAAGCTTCAAAATATTCATGTCAAGAATAGAAGCAATCAACCTCGGTCAGAAAAGAAGATCTCTGTGGTAAAGCTCGTTTTCACTTTTATTCATCCAAGACAGAAGGTAGCTATTGTAGCTATATGGAGGAAGAAGAAAAAATGGAACAAATGGAGCTGTCAAGGATCAAGAATTCATCAAGGGTCAGAATTCTTTCTTGGGGACAAAGTCAAGATGGAAGGCTCAAATTGATGAAGCTTGATGAGAAGGGATGAGAGAGAGGTACATGCATGTTGATTTGCTTTCGATTTCCCTCTCTCTTCTCTCTGTCTGAACCGGTTGTGTGTTGAAGAAGAGGATGTTGGTGGCTTGGTTAAACCGGTTTCAACCTTGGAAGCTTCCCCTTCTATAATAAGGGTGAACGGCCAAGGGTTGAAGTAAGGAGTGAGAGCACACGTTTGGGTTCCCATAGCACTTTGAGTTGTTTATTCTTCTCCTTCATGGTTTTTATTGAATATTTATTTTTCTCAGTGAGTCTGTCTGTGTTTCATTGGTAAAAGGCAAAATGTGAGGTTGTATAAGAAAAAGTCAATGAGTGAAAAAAGGCAGAGAGTTAAAGAAAAAGCCATAGTTATCTCAAAAATTCTTTGTATGCATTTCTGTTTTGTTGTTATGATCTTGAGGGGATTCCCTTGCAAGTTGGGTTAGCACTCTGCGGTTGAAAGCTTGGTAGGAGTCCAAGTCAAGTTCAGATTTGGGGATAAAATCTGAATTTGTCCCAGATAAGATTGGGTAGATCCTAGGGAAGCATTGGTGTATGTAATCTGTTGATTATAGTGAAATTCCGTCACTGTTGTGATGGAGACTGGATGTAGGCTGAATTGCACTTAGCAGCTGAACCAGGATACTTCTAGGTGTGATTCTCTCTTTCTCATCTACTCCATTTCTGATTCTGTTGCGTAGGAGACAAAATTGAAAAATATCTCCTAACCGTTTACGAGACAAAAAGAAAATGTCTCTTGACTTGTTATGAGACAAAAAGCATAAATATCTTCTGAAGCTATCTTAAAAGGCAGAAAGAGGGGCTAAGATTCAACCCCCTTCTCTTAGTCACTGATTACCATCAAGAGATGAGGAAGAAGAATGATGAAAACTGAGTTTGATTATGAAATTGAATGAATATGATAAATGAGACATGGTTGAGGATGATTGATGACAAGTATGTCTGTGTTTTTTCTCTGGTTGTAAGGGTGACCGGGCACCTATTCCCTCTAATGGTGAAAGGGTACATAATCCCTCTAATGGTGACAGGGCACGTGTTTCCTCTAATGGTATTAATGCGCAACAAAGAGACAGTGTCCGGATTAGTTACCGGACATATTGGGTTTGGCTATATAACCGACAAATGAGCTTATTAGCCATAGGGCAGACATGCATCATATACATTTGCATGCTTTGTTTGAGTTTGAATTTGTTTTGGTTTGCCTAATTGTTTAACTGCTATTAACTGCTATCTGAGCTACTTGTTGTAACTGCTATCTATACCTGTATTTTCCTTGTCTGTTTTGCTTATATTTGCTCTGGCGTGGTACTTTTGAGATTGAGTTTCAGTGTTGAATTGATGATAAGTGCTGATTGATTGTGTGAATGGGCATGAGGTTGTGATTGGTTTCTGATTGAGGTTTAGTTAAGTATGAAAAATCAAGCTGGTTCAACATAGGCTTAATGAACCTATGCTTGGAACAGGTTGGTCATTCATACAGTCTAGGAAACTTTTAAAGATTTTTCTTATACGAAAAGAAAGGTTTTGGTTTTGAATAATTAAATGATTTCTTTTAAAAAGGTTTTGAATTTTTGGATGGTTAAACCGTCAATTTTCAAAATACTAGTAAGACAAGATAATCATTGAGCTTGAAAACAATTTTCTTATTAAATATCTTCTTATGACAATTCTGAAAACTCCGTGGTGAGACCGTGTGGTTAGGTTCTCATTCTCCTACAGTTTTATCTTTTCAGGACCGACGAATAAGCTTGCGGAGTTTTAGTTAAGTACTTAGATATGCTGTTTCTGTTTGTATACATACATTATAGATATTTTCCTCGCCCTTATTATTATAATATTGTAAGAGGAATAGATGTTGTATACTTTATATGTATATTATATTTATAAGTTACTTATGTAAGAAGCCTTGTATATAAATATATGCTTGTTTGTTTTCAAGATAAAGTATTTTTCCAATTTTCAAAGAATTCAGCAGTACGGTTTCGAGTCAAAGGCTCCTATTTTATTATTAAGTATATGAAGTAGTAGTTGTAATACTTCTTGCTATCAGAGTGGCGCAGTCGGAAGCGTGACATTCTAATAGTGATTGAGGGTGTTACAATGCTTGTTTGTAAATCGCGTATACATAATAAAAGACGTATAGTTCATGATTTTTTTTTGTAAAGCACACTGTTTCTCTATGATCCACTTTCTATGTTAGATATTTATTTTTTAACCTTCAATTCAATAAGGAAGTCTTCAGAGCTCTTTCCAGATGCACATGTTACGAAAACATACCCAAATTTTTCTTCGTATATTGATCTACATTCATGAAATTCCTACAAATTTGAACGTTAAGGTAACAAATATGATTGCAGCAAATTTGTTACCATATATCAACTTAAAATATATATTATTCAAATATAGTTCAAAACAAATTTTTAAAGGTATTGCCTAAGGAACAAGCCTACATAGTAATTTTGTTCGCCGTTTCGAAGTATTGGTTAGAACAAGATCATCTTGATATAGCCTCCAACCAATACCTCACATTCACTTTATGAAACCATATGTCTCTAGCAATAGAAATTGCATGTTCCAATGTCGAGAATGGAGAGGCCATAGCCATTTCTTTAGTGAATGTTTTGCTTGCACAGCATTATAAAAAGTTCTCAGTTTTCATTTGCTCTGTTACACCATCATTTTATGTTCACTAATATTTATCAGTCATAACAATATATTAAAATTGATAATGATTATTAGATATCATAATTATCATTACCGCGACATTAAGAACAACAACAACAATAACAACATAAATACTTTGATAGATACTAATATTTGCTACAAAAAATGTTGAAAGAAACGAAAAACTACTTTTATTCATTAAAACCAACAATTATGTCCAAATTTAATTGAAATACGAAAATTCAGATTGTATTATAATCAGCAAACTATATACATCATTAACTTTATTAAACTTATTAATCACACAAAGATCCTCTTTAAATGACATTCGCTTTTTTCATATTTTTTATTATGCAACATCATCGAAATTCTCAGAAGCATTGTCTGTGGGATCTTCTGGATCATCATCCCTTGTCAACTGTAAATCTCCAATGTCATCTGCTGTTGACATGTTCAATCCTGGATGTGGAGAAAACCCAACTTCAGCTTCTTCATTCTCTTCTCCCATGTCATACAAGTCTCGTGGTTTCACATGAACCACTACACTTCATTCCTTATCTACTTCATCATCACATAGTATACGAGATGAGCTTCTAATACCAATATGTACGGTTCATTGTCTTCTCGATCACTGGTGTGTATCGGACGAGAGAAATTAATGCTGGTAAGGCCCAAATAGTCTTGTCTGATGCCTCTGGTGGTAGTTGTATCAGCCCAAATACATTTGAACAATACCACTATGAAATGACAGCTATAATTCAATTCAATTATGTCCACGACTTTTTCATAATATGGAACACTACCAACAACCACTCTATTGTCACACATGCTTGCATAACTTCTTGTACTAGAAGAGACATAAACTCTAAATAATAGAATACTATTTCTTATCAAATAATTTAGTAGTCATATTAAATTTATTAATTAAAGATAATGCCTACGAAGACTGTTGCAAAATAATTAATAGAATACTATTTCTTATCAAATAATTTAGTTGTCATATTTAAATTTATTCTATACAAAATAGTTTAAAAAAATGAACGAACAAAATATTTATGAGACTTTTTTTTAAATAGTTATGAACTATCAAAAATAGATGGAAGAGTATTATATGGAATTTAAATTATTTTGCGTTGATTATTATATAAAATACTCATATCATTATAATTATTCATTTTGTAATAAGTACAACTAAAATTTTAATAACAATTTTAAATTAAACATTTTTATAAAATCTTAAAATTTTTTATTGTAAATATTTTTTGTAGTTATTATAAATAATTTTAGAAAATTTAAAAATAATTTAAAAAATATTATGAATATTATAAAAATTTGTAATATATTCGTCTATGCACAAGAATTAGAAAATTATCTTTACTAACCATTATGAGTTCCACTTTAATGAAGATATATATATATATAATCGAATCTAAAGGATTCCATTTATTACTATTGGATATTGGCTATAAATTGAAATAGTTACATTCGATTTACTAGGGGTATTGAATTCGAATTTCATTCCTTGGTAAATTGATACAAGTAACTTCGATTTATCTTAAACTCTACTAATTCGAATCTTCTTAATTCAATTTAGTATTAGAAGAGCTAATTTAAATCAATACGACTAGGTATCTTTTAAATTTATTTTTTGATTAGCCTTTTATTACATCAATTTTAAAAAATTAAAACAAATACATCTAAATAAATTTAATATTTTTTAATTTAAAATACAAATTCAAAAAGCAGTTTAAGTAAAACTACAATTCAAAAATTCAATTTTAAACTTTCTAAATCCTAACACATTCCAAAACAACCCTTAAATATCCTAAAACACGGGTTTTACTCCATTAAACTTTTTACCTCCGTAAAACCTAGATTTGCAGCGCGTCACACTCCTCCTCCGTTGCCACGCTCCTCTCCCGCCCCGCGCTCCTCCCTCGCGCCGCACTCCTCACCAACCTTGCGCACGCTCCTCCCCATTGCGCTCCTTCGTCGTGCCGCACTCTTTCGCTGTCCTGGGCTCTCCCCATCTTTGTTGCGTTCCTCCGGTGGCTTCATAAATGGGTCTTCTTTTTTGCGCGCTCTTCATCTTCCTTGTCTCATCTAGTAAAAGATTCTATCTTGAGCAAAGTATCGTTTTTGTCCCAAACGTTTGGGGTAAGTCCTAAAGTTGTCCCTAACGTTTAAATCGTCTTATTTAAATCCCTAATATTTCAAAATTGGCTCAATGTTGTCCTGCCGTTAGAGATCTGTTAACAGAATTGACGGAGGACAAAATTGAGACGGTTTTGAAACGTTAGGGACTTAAATAGGACGAAAACGTTGAGACAAAAATGATACACATAAATAAATTTTAATTTATCCTTCAATAATATCAATTTTTACGGTATATAGTTATTCAATTATTTTTTAATCACATCTAAGTAAATTATACTTAATTACATTACTTTCATTCTAAATAAATTTATTTTTTTTATAATTTTATTCTTAAAGATTTTTACTGATCATAAAATATTTGTAGAATGACTAATACATACACTTGCGGAAAAGGAAAAAAATGATACATATACAATAAAGTATAAATTGTACCTTTTGTTTTTAATGTATCGAAATTCTTTAATGTTTAGTTTAGTTAAACTTTATTTTTAATTTTATTCTTCAATAATATCAAATTTTTACGGTAGATAATTATTCAACTATTTTTTAATTTTATTCTTAATCACATTTTTTTATTGAATTTATTTTTTATTAAGAATAAAATTAAAAAATAAATTAAGTAATTATTTGTCGTAAAAACTTAAAATTATTGGAAAAAAGATTAAAATTTATTAAAAAGTTAAAAAAACTTTTCTCAATAATTTTAATTTTTAATAAATTTTAATCTTTTATTCAATAATTTTAATTTTTTACGAAAAATAATTACTTAATTTATTTTTTAATTTTACTCTTAATCAAAAATAAATTTTACTTAAAAAAAATAATGTGATTAAGAATAAAATTAAAAAAATAATTGAATAATTATTTACCGTAAATATTTGATATTATTGAAGAATAAAATTAAAAATAAAGTTTAACTAAATTTAACATTAAAAAATTTCGGTACATTAGAGACAAAAAGTACAATTTATACTTTATTATATATGTATCATTTTTTTCTCCAAGTTTATATACTAGTTATTCTATAAACATTTCATGATGAGTAAAAATCTTTAAGAGTAAAATTATAAAAAAATAAATTTATTTAAAATGCAAGTAATGTGATTAAATATAATTTACTTAGATGTAACTAAAAATAATTGAATAACTATGTATCATAAAAAATTAATATTATTGAAGGATAAATTGAAAATTTATTTTTATGTATCGTTTTTATCCCTAATGTTTTCGTTCTTTTTAAGGTAGCGTTTGTTTTGAGGTACTGGGACAGAGACTGAGAGACTGAGACTCAGTATCATGTTTGTTGGCTTAGAGACTGATACTAAAATTTCTGTCTCTGTCCCTAAAATTTCAATATTTCAGTACCTCCAAAAAGTAAGGATACAGGGGACTGAAATTTTTAGAGACAGAGACTGAAACTTTAATAACATTTTATATCTAAAATACGCTCATTTCAATTAATTAATTCCAATTTTAACTTTTGTACAAATTAAATTAGAGTTTTATTATTGTTTTAGTTTTTGTCTCCCACTTTGCACCAAACAGAATATTGAGATTTATTTCTATCTCTGTCTCTTAGTTTCTGTCTGTCAGTCTCAGTCTTTTAGTCTCTGTCTCTCCACCAAACGCTAACGGTTTAAAATCGTCTCAATTTTGTCCCGCCATCAATTTTGTTAATAGATCCCTAACGGCAGGACAACATTGAGCCAATTTTGAAGCGTTAGAGACTTAAATAAGACGATTTAAACGTTAGGGACAACTTTAGAACATATCCCAAATGTCAGAGATAAAAATGATACTTTACTCTTTTATCTTTCTAATCTGTATTTTTGTTTGTATTTGAGAGAGAAAGCTTCATTCTCGTAAGAATGACTTTGAAGCTATTATAGCTAAATAAATATAATAACATCTACTTTCACATCATCTTTTTATGATTTTTGATAATTTTGCATGTGTTTACAAAATATTTGGTTTATTATTTTAAATGTGTTTACTTAATTTTACCAAAAAAATTTTATTAGATGTATGTTCGAATATGTTTTAAAAATATTTTATTTATTATTTATTATTTTTGATGCGTTTTGAATATAATTAAAAATTATACCATAAATTAAATCACTTTTTTTGAAAGACACTATTAAAAAAACTATAAATAATGCGCCCTTCAGCTTTCATGTAATATTGATCGCTATTTGGTTTCTTTGTGTGTTTTACCCTAAAAATTAGGGGTGAATGCGGATCGGATCCAATATCCGTAGTTTTTAAGTTTAGATCCGATCCGCACATTTGCGGATTGGATCTGATCGGATATATTCGCAAAACACAAAAATATTTTTAAAAGTTTATTTTTATTAAAAAAATATTAATAAAATTCTTTTTTTCTACTCTTTTAAATATGTTTACTCTTAAAATAATATGAAACACACTTTTCTTAAATAATAAAATTAAAATAATACAATATAAATGATCATTATTAGTTGAAATAACTTGTCATTCTCTCAACATTATATTTTGCCTAAAGTATTTAAAACATATTTTTTTTTAAGTAAAGATTGTATACATACCTAAAGTATGTACTCGTCACCCTTCTAAAATTAAACTTACACTATAAAATTTTCACTTGTTTAAGCGGACGAGTGAGTTGACCACTCGACCAACTTAAGTTGGTTTTGAAAAATATATTTTGTTAGAATAAAATTTAGGAAAAAAGACTGATAGGTTCCTGACTTTTTAAATTTTTGACAAATAAATTCCTGACAAAATTTAAATACAAAAAAGTTCCTGACTTTAATAAACGGAGGACAATTTAGTCCTTCCGTCTATTTGCCTCTCATACACCAAACGAAACTGGTTGACGTGGCTAAAACGGTGTCCAGGTGTCTGTTACGGTGCTACGCTGGAAGGGGAATAAAGTTCGAAGGACAAATAAGTTCTTGACGTCATTTTGCAAATAAAGTTCGAAAGACAAATAGGTCCTTGAGATTTTTTTTTTCATAATGCTTCTATTATGATTCTATTATGAGAATTTAGTTTATAAAATTATGCTTGTATTTTAAAATCTAGTTAACTTGTTGTATTTTGTAATTTAAATTATTTGTATTAAAATTGCAGAAATTGGGCTTGTTCTGTTTCTACTTTTTTTCTTAAATTGCATTAGTTCAGTTTTAGTACATTTGTGTATTATATTAGAATTTGTTAAATTGCATTAGTTCAGTTTTCATCATACCAATGGCATTAGTTAGCATTAGTTCATTTATGCATCAAGTTAGCATTAGTTCATTTGTGCATCATTCATGTATTAAGTTAGCATTAGTGCATTTGTGTATTATATTAGAACTAGTATTTTTATCCATAATAACATCACGAGAATATTTTTTTTTTTAAATTATAGTTCACTTTGTTCTAACAGTATAAATTATGCATAACACAAAAGATTTATAAAATCAAACTACTTTTACAAAAATGTCATAAGTTGACAAAAGTTTCTGACTAAGAAGACCAAGATATCTGCAGATAAAAAATTAAATAATAAGATTTTTAGTTATTATTTTTATATGAAAAAGTCTAATTTTTTATTAATAATTAATTTTAACATTCGTTATCTAAAATTTAAAATAATTTAATGTGTATACTTTTACTTTTAAAATATTTTAATTGTAAAAAATATCGAATGGCATATTTTGATTTATCAAATTACTAATATAAAATATAATTATATATAGAGTAAAAATAGTAAAGAGAAATATAAAAATGGAAAGAGGTAGATGAGAGAATTTAGGAAAGAAGTTTATTAATTTTAAAAAAAATTCTCAAGGATCTATTTGTCTTTCGAACTTTATTTGTAAAATGACGTCAAGGACTTATTTGTCCTTCGAACTTTATTCCCTTTCCAACGTGGCACCGTAACGGACACTTGGACACTGTTTCAGCCATGTCAGCCAGTTTTGTTTGGTGTATGAGAAGCAAATAGACGGAAAGACTAAATTATTCTCCATTTGTTAAAATCAGAGACTTTTTTGTATTTAAATTTTATCATAAATGCATTTGTCAAAAATTTAAAAAATCAGGAACCTATATGTCTTTTTCTCTAAAATTTATAAACTTTTGGACATTCTATCATCCAAATGAAAGGTCCATCTGATGGCCCACTCTACATGCCAAACTCAAAGTCTCAAATACTTCCAGCCTTGCAATAATTCCACGTGCCAAATTCAAGGCCTTCTTGTCTTCACAAAACACGATGTTGGTCAAATGTCCAACAAATTTAAGGCCCACAATACAATAGGCCCAAACACCATACCCGTGTAACAACCATTCCGTCCAGCTCAGCCATCTCAATGTGAATGAACAAGCCGCATACAACAAAACTCTGGCTGCACCTGACACAATTCTGAAGGAGCCAAGAACATTCTTAAAACGTGTCAAGCTGATATTCACCCAAAGAGAATATCTTTACCTCTTCATTAAAATGCTTTAAAAAAAATTTTAAGTGTACCAAAAATACCAAATGTTTCAATTATTTTAATCGTTGATTTCAATTAATATATATTATGTATATTTTTTGTAATTCAGATCAATAATTAAAACAATTGGATCATCGATATTCTCAATATACTTAAATCTCTTCCAATACTTATTTATCATATCATTCACCTATCAATAATTTACCTAACACTAATACTAGTACAATAGTAGTAGTACTACTACTGCTATGATAACAATCATATTCTTTAACTAGTCCTAATCAATTAACTACTATTTTAATTAATATTAATCAACAATAAAATAATATGAATAAATTATATATTTTTTTATTACTTTTAGCATAAAAAATTAAATAATTACAATTACTAACTAGTAACAACAAAAATAAATAAAGTGTATTTAGTGGTTATTTTTATGATTTATCCTCCTTATTTAAATCTTATCCAAGCTATGTAGTTGTAGGATCAGAGGTTGGTTGTTTAGAAAGTGACAATTGAAGAGAAGAAGAAGAAATGAGGGAAGAAGGGGATGGTTTCAATAAGTTAAACTTAGGTGAGAGAATGAAGTTTACACGTGTCATACATACATACACAAAACATTATTGATGTTTGCCACAAAACGTTATACGTTTTCCTCCAAACAGCATCGACGAGTTGTAGGCTTGTAGCCGTTTTGCTACCACCTCCCACAATGGCGTAGTACATGCCTGATGGGTCGCTTTTAGGTCTATCACCACATTAGTCTAACATTAAAAAAAAGTTCACATGCTTTTATCCCACGATTTAATAATAGTGAAAATTAGGTGCAGTCGACTTCACGTGAAGTTGATACCGTGAAGTTGATACTTGAGAGCCGTTAGATGATTTGACTAATTTGACTAAATTTTTATCTAACGGCTCTCAGCTATCAACTTCACGTGAAGTCGACTGTATTTAAGTTTTTTACCTTTAATTATACTCTATCACCATAATAAATCGATAATTTTGCTTGTATTTTATGGAAAAACATAAATCATATATTTTTTTATAAACATCGGGGCAGAAACGCCCAAAGAAAACAAAAAAGCTAAACAGAGACTACTCTAGGGAGAGCAATACCTATAAAATTAGCATGAAAAACTAAGGAAATACAATAAGGCAAATTGAAAAAAATATGACAGTCGGACGAAAGACTATGACCAAAATGAGCCAACCTATTGGCATAAGTATTTGCTTCATGAAATTGATGATGAATACTCCAGCTAGTACGCCTGCTGCATCTGTTTCTGATAGCCAAGACTAAAGATCTAGTAGCATGTAAGTCAATTCCCTCCTGGAGGCAAAGTTTTACTGCAACAATAGAATCCGCTTCAATAATCAGATGAGAGCAACCAATATTCAGAGCTAGCTCCAAGCCTAGCAAACTTCCCCAAAGCTCTGCTTTTGTCACTGTTCTGCTGTCCAAATTAGCACTAAAGCAAGCTATAAATCTTCCATCAGAGTCTCTTAGGATCCCACCACAAGCTGCTCTTCCTCCATCTAACACGGAGCCATCCGAGTGGAGCTTAATAAAAGGGTAATCTGGTGGCTTCCATTTGATATATCGTTCAATGAAATTGCAAACCTTCTTCCTGCTGCGAACAAGCTCGGACTGTTACAAGTCCTTCGCTAAGTGAAAGGCCAAAGAATGAATGCTATTATCTGCTACGGCCTCATCGCTATCAAAGATCACCTTATTCCGACGAAGCCAGAATGCATTCATTGTACACACAAAAAGGAGGGGCCAGTGAACCCCTTCGAAGAGGGATTGGGATGATAAGTTCTCCAACAACCATGGGAGGAGGGGGTGTTGAAAAAATTAGCAAATCTCAATCTGGCATCAATGCTCATCCATGTTTGTCTCGCGATTCTGCAGTCTCGGATCACATGGAGCATCAATTCGGTTGCCTCACCACAAATAACACAAGATCCATCCTGGGCCATATGTCTTTTGACTTTAATCTCATTTGTTAATAGTACCTCATTAGCAACAAGCCAGCAAAAAGTATGCAGTCTTTGGGGAGCTTCAAGCTTCCAAATCTTCGAAAAAGCTTAGCTTTAGAGTTATCTGAAGGTTTTAGATAGAGAGATCAAGTTGACCTGACAGAAAACGCACCGTCTGATGTCAACAACCATGCTAGAATATCTTCTCCCATCTCTGGTTCAGGTGTTTTCATCGAACTAAAAATTGGAGTCCAATCGTCGCCTAGGACTACTGCAATTCGACTGAGATCCCACCTCCCATCTGACACATAGTCACACACCCATTCCTCCAACATATCAGAAGACACCTCGGATTGAGCAAAATCAATCAGGTGGTGTATCCTTGGCATCCAATGATCACTCCAGAAATTAACATTTTTTCCGGACCCAAGTCTCCAAACAAGATTGTCAGCAAACTTCTTTCAAACATGAAAGATACCTTTTTAGGCATTAGATGAAGATAGATATTTTGTGATAAGTGGCAGGGAGTCATCCCACATCCATACTTGTTGCGGACTATCTTTACCCATAACGCATCCTTATGATGGATTAGTTTCCAGGCCAGCTTCATAAGATTCGCATTTTTCAACACCCTAGCTGGTCTGAGGCCCAAACCGCCCTGGCTTTTAGGAAGGCAAATTTTCTCCCAGCTCATGAGGTGAGGTTTCCTCCCCGAGCTAGCACTTCCCCATAAAAAGTTCCTGCAAATTTTATCAATACTATCATAAATACTTAAAGGCATAGTTGTAAAAACCGGACTGGACCGGCCGGTTCGACCGGAAAACTAGTGAACCGGATCCTATACCGGTCCGGTCCAATGTTTAAACCGTACAAGGAATTGAACCGATTAAACTCGGTGCGAACCGGTCAAAACCGGTGCAAACCGGTCAAAACCGATGAGGTGGTCTAACCGAACCGCTTAGAAGAAAATATTTCCAAAATGCTTGAGGTAGGGTTCAAACCCCTACCCTCAAGGAAACCAAAAGGCTCCACAACCACCAGACCAGTATGTTTTCTATTAAAATTTATGCAAATTATAATACATATAGATATCTTCTATCAAATAGTTTACTTTTATTTAATTTATTTTAATTTTAATTATAAACTCACTCATTCTTAAATTAATTATATTTTTATTTAACAATAATGATAAACTCACTTATTTTTTTATAATTATATAATATCTATTAATATTATTTTTTAATAAATATTTGTAGTATATAATAGTATAAAAGATATAAACTAATTAATAAATTATTAAATTAAAAATAATAGTTATTTTAATATAAAAACAAAATAAAAATATTTATGATAGAGTAAAAATAATAAAATATTTATTGTTCATGTTCCATATTGTTTTAAAATAACTTGATATTTTAAAATGTTAGTAAAAATATGTATTTTAAATTTTAATTTTAAACTTTTAACTATTTTTTATTTTTTATTTACATAGGACCGAGTCAACCGGTTCAACCAGTAACCCAATGGTTGAACCAGTGACCCAGTGACCCAGTGACCTGACCGGTTCGATCACCGGTTCGGTTCTGACAACTATGCTTAAAGGACGTTTCATTGTCTGCATGACATAGGAAGGAATAGACGCCAATGCTGATTGGGTGAGAGTAACTCTGCCCACAAGATAAAGATTTTTAGCCTTCCACGAACTAAGTCTATTAGCCATTCTATCTAAAATGAATTGAAAGTCCTCCTTCTTGGAACGACCATGAAGGAGAGGGACTCCAAGGTACTTACCCATATTGATTGTTAGCCTCATCCCTAAAGCATCACTCAGTTCTCTTTTCCTAGTAAAGCACATATTCTCAGAGAAGTAAACACAGGATTGATCATAATTCACCTTTTGACCAGAACATTTACAAAACAAATCCATAATGCCCCTTACCACCTCAACCTGCTCCGTGGAAGCTTTCCCAAATAGAACAATATCGTTAGCAAAACATAGATGAGAGAGTTTCGGCCCACCTCTATTCAATGCCATCGGCTCCCAAAAATTATGATGAACAGTGACGAAACGGACTTTTGTGTGGTCTAGAATTTTCACAATTAAGTTCTCGTTGCAAGTATAGCTTCTAGACCGACAAGAAATCCTTTCGTACAAAAATTTGGTTGTCACAAGTAACAAACCCCTAATAAAATTGATAACCGAAGTATTTAAACCTCGGGTCGTCTCTCAAAGAATTGCAGGGAGGTGTGATTTATTATTGGTTATGGAAGATTATGGGGTTTTTGAATAGTGAACATGAAAAATAAACTGGCAAGAAAGTAAATTAATTATCATGAAAACCATTGCAAGGTATAAGAACTGGAAATTCCATCCTAGTTATCTTTATCAGGTGTGATGAGAATTGTTTATTGCTCCCACTTAGTTAACCCTTACTAAATAAAGGAAAGTCAAGTGGACTAATTAATTTGAATCCTCAAGTCCTATTCAACTCCTAAGAAAGACTAGCTTTAGAGGGATCCAAATTAACCAGCAAATTCCAATTATCAATCAACAAAGAGTTTGATAATTCAAGTGTCACCAATTAATCAATTCAAGATAAGAATGTAAAAATCTAAATTAAAATCATAAATTTGAAATACCTCAAATTGCATTAAATAGAAATTCAAATCTAACATGGAGAATTCATAGCCAAAATGAATAAGAAGAGAATCCACAAGAGGAATAGATAAACTAAAGTAATGGAATAAATAAAAAGTAGAAGAAAAATAAATTAAAAGAACATTGAACCTGGAATGGAGAAGAATCAAACCTAAAACTAAGAGAAATCCTAAATCCTAAAACCTAGAGAGAGGAGAGAGTCTTCTCTCTAGAAACTACATCTAAAACAAAAAATTGTGAATAATTAATGTTCTCTTTATGAATGAGTCGATTCCTCCTCTTTATAGCCTCTAATCTATGTTTTCTAGGCCAGAAACTGGGTCAAAAACAACCCAGAAATCGCCAGGGGCAAATTCTGATCCGTACAGGTCGCGATTTTTCTGCAGAACGATGCGTGCGCGTGATGCACGCGTGCACGTAGTTTTTCTGTATGGTCACTATAGCGAATTATATATCATTTCGAAGCCCCGGATGTTATCTTTCCAACGCAACTAGAACCGCCTCATTTAGACATCTGTAGCTCAAGTTATGGTCGATTTAGTACGAAGAGGTCAGGTTAGACAGCTTTATCAGTTTCTTCAGTTTCTTGTATTCCTTCCACTTTTGCATGCTTCCTTTCCATCCTCTAAGCCATTCCTGCCCTCTAATCCCGGAAATCACTTAACGCACATATCATGCATCGAATGGTAATAAGAGAGGATTAATATTAGCAAATATAAGGCCCAAGAAACATGTTTTCAATCATAGCACAAAATCAGGAGGGAAAATGTAAAACCATGCAATTAGTATGAATAAGTGTGCAAAGACTTGATAAAAACCACTCAATTGAGCACAAGATAAGCCATAAAATAGTAGTTTATCAAACAGCAACAGAGAATACGAGACAGTCTTTCTATACATAAAACAAAGAGATACGGTGACATAGGATCACCTTGTCGAATACCTCTAAAAGGAGTGAAGGAATTGGATGGGATACCATTCCACAAGACTTTCATCTCAACAGACGAATAGCAATGAGAGATCAATTTAACTAGATTCTCTGGTAGTCTAGCTTCAATTAAAGTATCCCTGATAAACTCCCAGTTCAAACGATCATACGCTTTTTCCAAATCTATCTTATTAGCCATATAATCACAAGCACCTTTCTTGATCCTCATGGAATAGATGGCCCCTTGGGCTATAATAATATTGTTTGCACTCTGCCTGCTAGGGACAAAACTTGACTGGGAGGGGCCAATTAATTTGGGCATGACCTCTTTCAACCGATGAGAGATAATCTTCGTAATGAGCTTATAAGAAACATTACAAGGCCCAATAGGCTGAAAGTGGCTAAACGTTTCTGGAGTGTCAATCTTCGGGATAAGTGAGATATAAGTGCTATTCACCACTTTAATTTCTTCATGATTATTGAAAACCCGGAAAATCCAATTTACCATTGAATTTTTTTACAGATTCCTAGTTGCTCTGATAAAACATCGGAGGTAGGCCGTCTGGCCCCGGCGCCTTCCAAGCTCCCATAGAGAACATAGAAGATTGGATTTCTTCAACAGTCACAATTCTTCCTAGCTGGTTTTGCTCCACAGACGATAGGGTCGAAAAAAGGCCTAGAGCATTTAGTTTCTCAAAATTCCCATAATCAGAGTACAAAGTTAGAAAGTGTTGTGCTCCAATATTTTGAATTTGTTGCGCATCATCGATCCATTTTCTTGCTGCATTTTTAATCATAGTTACTCTGTTTCTTCTCCTCCTAACAGATGCTGTGCTATGGAAATAAGCAGTATTCTTATCACCATAATTAATCCACTTACACCTAGAACATTGCTTCTAGTAGACTTCTTCTTGAATAAGCAAAGTTTCTAGTTCCTTCCACAATTGGGTTTGAAGATTATCAAGAAAAGGATTTGGCCTGAAACTGAGATGAGCAGATATACCATTTAATCTCGCCAGTAGCCAATTTTCCTTGATCACCAAACACTTCTTGATTCCAAATTTTAGCAGCTTCCATGAAAGTAGAGATATTTACGTCCAGCAGTTGATCACATCCCAACTACTCCGTAGCAAGTTATTAAAATCGTTGTGAGTCATCCATAATGTTGCAATAAACCGAAATAGGCGAGTAGAGGAGCCAGGATTATTTGCATATCTCAAGTCAAGTAATAACGGCACATGATTAGATTTCAGTTTCGGAAGATGCTTTACTACCGCATGATTGAATCTTTGAACCCAATAAGTGTTCGCAACATACCTATCCAATCTCCTTCGAATACTACCTCTCTGCCAAGTAATTGGTTGTCCTTGGAAGCCAATATCTTGGATACCACATTCAAAGAGACAATTTGAGAAGTGGGCATGATCCCTAGAAAGATTTGAGGTACCCCTGTATCTGCCATTGAATGAACACAATTGAAGTCACCCCCACACACCAATCACCATGCACCAGATCCCCTAATCTTCGCAGATTTTTTCACAATTCAAATCTTGGTCCAATATGAGGTGAACCATAGACTACCGTCAGATACCAGTATTGTTCATTACAAAAGGAAACTCTAAGATGAATAAATTGCCTATGGGACTCAATAACATTAACATCCCAGATATTTCCATTCTACAGAAGCCAGATCCCACCTGAGAAACCAAATCCTTCCACTAGATGCCAATTCGGGAAACTAAATTTTTGAGCCACCTTCTCCGCTTTAGCCCCCGAGATATGTGTTTCAAGTAAACAAAGAAAACCAGAATAAAATGTATTGCACAGATCCTTCACCAATCTGGAGAAACCTTTACCACCCACGCCTCTACAGTTCCAATTTATTATATTCATGAGAAGCAATAATAAAAGGGGAGCGAGGGACCAAACGGCCAAAAATTACTGAGCATTAGGCATAGCACCTGTGGTGATGTCTACCACCATGTTATCTGAATGCATCCCAATAGGGGATATATCTGAAATTGACTCACCGATATTTACGTTCTGACTTGCTCCTGGGTCAGGGGGATTTGCCGCCGAATTCCTCACTCTAGGTTTGAGGCGAAGCTGCTCCACCATCGCATAAGCTTCCATGGAGGGTAAGTGAGTTTGAACCCCAGGAAAAACCCCGCTCTTCCAACTGTCACTACATCCCATGCTTTGAGCTTTTTAATTAAATGAATAGAATTCCAATAATTCTCCTTTCTCCGATTGTGGACCTCTGTAGAACTAGAACCTTCTATCTCCTTCCCCTTCAAAGTAGACACACTCGTATTACCTACTGTCCTCTTACTCTGATTAGTATGAGGCTTTTGAGTGTGTTTTTTATTTTCTTTTCCTACCGTGACCGGGTTTGTAAACAAAGCAGCCTTATTGGGCTGAGGTCTTTTGGCCCTAGACTCCAGATGAGATTCATTATGCCTACCCACCAAGTCTATTTGTGCTGACTCCTGGTTTTCTATCTAGTCTAGAACTTGGTACCTTGAGCCCTTGTCAACATTTACCCCCTTATTTGGATCAAGCCCAGAGACTTTTTTCTTCATATTTTTTCGCTGGGGCCTCTTAACTAACATCCAAGACCCAAAAGAGTTCAAGTTTTTCCCATTTTCCATATCTTCATTCAGATCTGACACCCCAGTATTCCTCTCCGCAATATTTGCAACTGGACTAATTGAATCTGAAGGTTCCGGCACTAAGGTAGCAGATTCTACAACCAAATTCTTTGGAGCATTTTCTGATTGACCACTACCATCAGTGCACAGTGGTTGCACAATCTCCTTCCTTGTCCCTCCTTCCGAACACAACTCAATTCTATGACCATAACGGCCACATCCGAAGCAAATTAAATGTAGTCCTTCATATTCAACTTTGAAGTCATGACCCAGTACTTTGATTCCTAGAACCAGTTTGCGCCTCAGGTCAATTTCCACACACAAGCGTGCAAATTTTCCTCTAGAATGAATGGAGGTATTCTGGTCAATCTTCAACATTGTTCCTATCTTTTTCCCAGCTCGCCATAGAAATTTATCAGTATACAATTTCACAGGCAGTTTGGGAATACGCACCTAAATAGCAATTTCTAGACAAAAATCATTTGAAGGTTAGAACAGGGGCCTCCATCTCTGCACCAACAAATAGTGGTCTACAACCTGCCATGGACCTTCAAATAAGGCACGTCGATAATCACCTTCGTCCATGAATCTCACCAAGAAGAAATCACCCATTAAGTCAATTACTTTGAGATCTCCATTCCATGACCAAGTCCTCCGAATCCAAGTCTCCATCGCTCGAAATTCTAGACTCTTGCCAAGCAGCTTCACGATGAGAGAAAGTTTCCATGGTTTGCACCATTGATCATATTCCTCCAAGGAGACTTCCACTACCGATTTTGGATTGAAGGGAGCCTCCTCTTCCAAATTCACATCCTCCATCTCCTCCAAACCATAATCCTCAGCCACTAACTGCACAATTTCTGTTGGAGACAACACAATTTTCGTATCAACCGACATCAATCTGTCTTTATATGAACTTCCTTGTTCCGGATCTTTTATCCTCGGTCCACACACATCAAGCGGGATCCTCTTGTTCTCACTCGATTGAATTCCCTGGCTGGGATTGGGATTTTCTACGATCATACTTTCTCCGTCTCTAACAAATTCCACGTTGTCATCAGCATCCGGCATTGATTTATCCCCATTCGGCTTTGCTTTCTTAACGCTGCGGAGCCTCGAGTCTTCTTCTTGGGGAGATTCTCCTTCTGGCGGTTGTGCACTCTCTAGACCCATTCGATTTTTTTTTGTTAAAATAAAATAGATTGAACAATAATCAAACAAACGTAAATTATATTAAAATCCCACGATTTATATAATATGTTTGAGTAAATTGTTCTAAAATAAAAACGTTACCAAACAGTAGGAATTTTACAGTCTTGTATATAATTTTGTTTTTAACATTTTGCCACGTTAGCAATTAACAGTTTATAAATTTTTGTTATTTTAATTGATTAATAGAGAAACTAATTGATTTACTCTCAAAAAATTAGAATTTACTTTAATTTATTTTAAAGTTGAGAAATAATTTTGATTATTATATTAAAATTGAATAACTATTTTAATTGGTGTATCCAAAATGTTGTAAGAAATAGAGATGAAATAGGCCAGCAACCTATGAGAGACTAATAATGTGGCATATAACATAATAGTCTTAGTCCAAATTATTTCAAAAGTCTAAATTTATTAATAAATTAAATTTAATTCATAAATTAGTTTTATTAGTCTATCAAATTTATTTGAATTTATTAGAATATAAATAAATATATAAATATATTAAATATATTATTTTATTATAAATAGTTTACATATTTTAAATACTTTAAAAATTTAAACATTTTTGTAAAAATTAAATTTGATAAAGTAATTTTTGATTAAAAATAAAATTTAAAAAATATTCTAATTTTCAATTTTGTTAAAAGAATTATCAGATCTTTCAACAAATTTCAGTTCAAACAAAAAATCAAATTTAATATTTGAGAAAAAAATGAGATAATATTCAATTTAGTCCCTGAACTTGCATGCAAGCCTCAATTTAGTCTCTAAAGTTTCAATTGCTTTTATTTAGTCTCCAAACTTTGTAAATATAACCCATGTTAGTCATTGAAACAATTTTCAATATACAAACGTTAATGGAACACTATGGTAAATAGCCGGATGCCACACTAAACTTCGTAAAATGATGTCGTTTTAGTTTTGGCACTTAAATAACCCAAAAACAACATCGTAAATGGTGTCTATTAAAATTTTACCTAACAAAATAAGTGATACGATGTTGTTTTTAAGCTATTTAAATGCCAAAACTAAAACCGCATCATTTTACAAGTTTTAACGTGATATCTGATAGTCTATAACAGCGCTCCATTAATATTTTTATACTAAAAATCGTCTGAGGGACTAATATAAGGCCCGTTTATAAATTTTTGGGACTAAATAGAAGCAATTAAAACCTCAAAGACTAAATTGAGACTCGCGTGTAAGTTCAGAGACTAAATTGAGTATTAACTCAAAAAAAATCAATAACAAACTACAGATCAAATTCAAATCCATTAACTATTTCACAGACAGACTTAGGTCCAGTTTGAGTAAACAGCTTAATTAAGTTACTCTTGAAAAAATAGTTTAAATAATAAATGACTATATTAAAATTAGCTTATAAATAAGTTATTTTGTATTTGGAATTTTAGTTCTAAAATTGCTCATTTTATAGAAATGTGATAAAAAAAATAGTAGTAGTACGAGAAAAGTCATTTTTTTAACTTTTCTATAAACTCCTAAATAGTTTTTTAAAAAACTACAATTTTATTTTAAAAATTGTGTCAGACATTAATACTACTACTTTTCATAAATCAAAAGTTCAAAAAAAAAAATAACTTTTGAAACTTCTTAAACGGTCTTATTATTTAATATTTGTTGTGATAAGATTGCCTGAGGTGGATGCCCATTTTCCACAAGTCTCAGGTTTTCAAGGAAAATAATATTAAATGAAGTTTGAAAAACGATGCTTATGTATATCTATATATAGAGAACATGTTATGAAGTAACACACAGTAACAATAAACAAATGCAATTCTCTCTCTCTTTACTTTAATACTTCTTTCTATCTTTATATATATATATACATATTACAACATATAATATTATTATATATACATAAATCATTATTGAGCTAATTATATTAATGCTAGAGTCTTCTATTTATACATCCTTATTTTATATTTAATATATCTTTTATTTATTTTACAACACGTTATCAGCACGAGACTCTGATCAAATCTTTAGGAAGACTTAGGTAACAATTTTTCATTATGTCGAAACTCTCTCATCTTGAATTCAATGCTCTTGATATATCTGGAAACAATTATTTATCATGGATACTAGATGTTAAAATTCATCTTGATTCAATGGATCTTGGAGATACCATTAAGGCTGAGAATAATGCATCCCAGAAGGATAAAGCCAAAGCCATGATTTTTCTTCGTCGTCATCTTGACGAGGGATTGAAAAATGAATATCTCACATTAAAAGATCCTGCAGATCTTTGGAAAGACCTTGAAGAAAGGTATAATCATCAGAAAACGGTGATACTTCCTCAAGCTCGATATGAATGGACGCACTTGCGTCTACAAGATTTTAAATCCATAAATGAATATAATTCTGCAATGTTTCGAATCACCTCACGAATGAAATTATGTGGGGAAAAGATCACTGATCATGATATGTTGGAGAAAATTTTCTCAACCTTCCATGCCTCGAATGTGCTCCTGCAGCAGCAGTATCGAGAAAAATGATTTAAAAAATATTCTGAGTTAATTTCTTGCCTTCTCGTTGCTGAACGCAACAATGAGTTACTTTTAAAGAATCATGAAGCGCGCCCAACTGGCGCCGCCCCATTTCCTGAAGTAAATGCGGCAAATTACCCCATAAGAGGTAAATGGCAAGGTTTTAATAATAAGAAAAATTATGGAAGGAAAAGGAATTATATTCAAAAGAAAGGATCTCACCAGAAGTGGGATAAAGAAAGAAATATCGGGCAGAATAAATCAACAGAGGATAAGTGTTTCCGTTGTGGTGGAAATGGCCATTGGTCACGTACCTGTCGTACCCCAAGGCACCTAATCGATCTTTACCAGGCATCTTTGAAAAAGGATGACAAAGGAAAGCAAACAAATTTTATTTTAAATAATGCTGAAAATTTCACCACTCATTATGATGTATCTGATTTCTTTGAGGATCCTGAAGGAAATATTGGTCATTTGATCAATGATGGAATAGTTTAATGTGAGAGATTATTAAGCATTCATGTAAATAAATAATGTAAAAAACTTATTATTAAGTTTTATTTTCTATGTATTTAAGTTTCAAATATGATGTATATAAATAATGAAATATTAATGTTTATAAATTTTGAAATCATTAAATGTGTCATGTTTTAAAATAAAATTTTAGTATATGACATTATTTTTATGTGCAGTATTTTTTAGAAAAATAATTCCGATCAAGTATTCAATTTAACTGTGCATACTATTCATTTTATTATTATTTGTCTTTGAAGAAAATGGCAAGGATATGTAATGAAGATGTATGCCTTGCGGATAGTGCAAGCTCGCACACTATTCTCAAAAATGATATATATTTTACCCATCTTGTGCCAAAAGAGGAATATGTTAATACTATTATTGGCTCAGACAATGTGATAGAAGGCTCCGGAAGAGCTATAATTTTATTTCCTGGAGGAACAAAATTCATAATAAATAATGCACTATTGTCTACCAAGTCTCGAAAAAACTTGTTGAGCTTTAAAGATATTCGCCGAAATGGATATCATATTGAAACAATGAATAAGGAAAATCGTGAGTATTTATGTATCACAGCTCATGATTTAAATAAAAAGGTTATATTAGAAAAGTTACCCTCACTTTCATCTGGGTTGTATTATACCAGGATCAATGCAATTGAATCACATGCCATTGTAAACCAGAAGTTTACTAGCCCAAATGAATTCATTACTTGGCACGACCGATTGGGTCATCCGGGAACAACCATGATAAGGAGAATTATTGAAAACTCTCATGGACATTCACTAAAGAACCAGAAGATTCTTAAAACTAGTGAATTTTGTTGTGCTGTATGTTCTCAAGGAAAGTTAATTTTAAGGTCATCACCAGTAAAGATTGGATTTGAGTCCCCTGAATTCCTAGAAAGGATTCAAGGTGATATATGTGGACCTATTCATCCACCATGTGGATCTTTTAGATATTTTATAGTCCTAATAGACGCATCTTCGAGATGGTCACACGTGTGCTTATTATCTTCTCGCAACCTGGCGTTTGCGAGATTACTGGCTTAAATTATTCGATTAAAAGCACAATTTTCAGAAAATCCAATCAAAGCAATTCGTCTTGATAATGCTGGTGAATTTACTTCCCAAGCATTTGACGCTTATTGTATGGCTAATGGAATAAGTGTTGAACATCCAGTAGCTTATGTTCACACACAAAATGGGTTAGCAGAATCACTTATTAAACGCCTCCAATTAATTGCTAGACCCTTGCTTATGAGAACAAATCTCCCAACCTTGGTTTGGGGGCATGCTATTTTACATGTCGCAGCACTTATCCGTTTGAGGCCAACGAGTTACCATCAGTTCTCTCCTATGCAATTAGCTTTTGGCCAGCAGCCAAATGTCTCTCATTTAAGAATATTTGAGTGTGCGATATATGTTCCCATTACACCACCTAATCGCACCAAAATGGGACTCCAAAGAAAATTGGGATATATGTTGGATATGATTCTCCCTCTATAGTGAGGTATCTTGATATACAAACTGGAGATGTATTTAAAGCCCGGTTTGCAGATTGTCATTTTGATGAATCAAAATTTTCAACATTAGGGGGAGAGAATAAGTTTCCTGAAAAGGAACTTAATTGGAATGCATCATCCTTGATGCATTTAGATCCTCGATTAGGGCAATGTGAACTAGAAGTTCAGAAGATTATACATTTGCAAAGAATAGCAAATGAATTGCCTAATGCATTTTCCGATACAAAGAGGATAACCAAGTCGTATATACCAGCGGAAAATGCCCCAATTCGAATTGATGTCCCAGTAGGACAAGTAGCCACTGAAGCAAATTCACGTTAGAAGCGTGGCAGGCCTGTCGGTTTCAAAGACAAAAATTCTCGAAAGAGAAAAGAGGTAAATACGATTCCTGTTGAAAAAGACATTGTAAAGACACCTGCAGTTGTCCAAAATTCTGATATGATTTTAACGCCAGAAGACGTTTAGGTACCTGAAAATTGTGAAAATGATGAGATCTCGATAAATTATGTCTTTACAGGAAAGAAATGGGACCGAAATAAGATTGTCAATGAAATATTTGCATATAATGTGGCATTAAATATCATGCATGAAAGTAAGGATCTTGAACCAAGATCAGTCGAAGAATGTCGACAAAGAAATGATTGGCCAAAATGGGAAGAAGCCATGAAGGTTGAATTAGACTCACTTGAAAAACGTGAAGTCTTCGGACCTGTAGTCCGTACACCAGAAGATGTAAAATCTGTTGGATACCGGTGGGTATTTGTGAGAAAACGAAATGAGAAAAATGAAGTTGTGCGCTATAAAGCCCGACTTGTGGCACAAGGTTTTTCACAGAGGGCCGGTATAGATTATGAAGAAACGTATTCTCCTGTAGTGGATGTAATAACATTGCGTTATTTGGTCAGTTTATCTGCATATCATAAACTGTATATGCATTTAATGGATGTAGTAACAGCCTATTTATATGGCTCATTAGATCGAGATATCTATATGAAAGTCCCTGAAGGACTAAAGATATCTAAACCATCCAATGAATATTCACAAGTGTTATACTCAGTTAAATTGCAAAGATCTTTATATGGTCTGAAGCAATCTGGACGAATGTGGTATAATCGTCTTACTGAGTATCTGGCCAAAAACGGATTTAAGAATGATGATATTTTCCCCTGTGTCTTCATAAAGAAAACTGCATCTGGATTCATTATTATTGCTGTGTACGTTGATGATTTAAATATCATTGGGACTCCTGAAGAGATTCCAACAATTATAAAAACTCTAAAAGAAGAGTTTGAGATGAAAGATCTTGGAAGGACTAAATTTTGTCTCGACCTGCAGATCGAGCATATAAAAATTGGGATCTTTATTCATCAAACAACATACACAGAGAAGATCTTGAAAAGATTTTATATGGACAAGTCACATCCCTTGAGTACTCCAATGATCGTAAGATCTTTGGATGTGGAGAAGGATCAATTCCGTCCTAAAGAAGAGAATGAAGATATCCATGGTCCTGAAGTACCATATCTTAGTGCCATTGGAGCGCTAATGTATCTTGCTAATAATACGCGACCTGACATATCATTCGCGGTGAATTTACTAGCAAGATATAGTTCATTTCCAACCAGAAGACATTGGAGTGGAATCAAACAAATTTTTCGATATCTTCAAGGAACGGTTGATATGGGATTGTTTTATCCCTATGGATCCAAGTCACAATTAGTTGGCTATGCAGATACTGGATACTTGTCTGATCCACATAAAGGGAGATCTCAAACAGGATACCTGTTCACATATGGTGGTACAGCTATATCATGGAGGTCCACAAAATAGACGATAGCAGCAACCTCCTCTAATCATGCCGAAATACTAGCGATTCATGAAGCAAGTCGCAAGTGTTTTTGGCTCAGGAGTTTGATCCAATATATCATGTCATCATGTGGACTGATTGATCATAAGATAGCTCCTACTGTCCTGTTTGAAGATAATACAGCATGCATTGCTCAACTTAAGGGTGGATACATCAAAGGTGATAGAACAAAGCATATCTCTCCTAAGTTCTTCTTCACTCATGATCTTCAAAATCAAGGGACAATTGATGTGCAACAGATCCGCTCAAGTGACAATCTGGCAGATTTATTTACAAAGTCACTCCCAAAATCCTCTTTTAAAAGATTGGTACATGAGATTGGGATGTGCCGATTTCGAGACATTAAATGATGTCGACAAGAGGGGGAGACTGTACTCTTTTTCTCTTGGTCAGATTTTTTTTCCCATTGGGTTTTTCTTGACAAGGTTTTTAATGAGGCAGTCTCCATCACTAAAGGATATTGTACTCTTTTTCCTTCACTAAGGATTTTTTTTCCCACTGGATTTTTCTTTAGTAAGATTTTAACGAGGCAATAATTCTAAATGGTCATCTAATGGGGAGTGTTGTGATAAGATTGCCTGAGGTGGATGCCCATTTTTCACAAGTCTCAGATTTTCAAGGAGAATAATATTAAATGAAGTTTGAAAAACGATGCTTATGTATGCCCATATATAGAGAACATGTTATGAAGTAATACACACAGTAACAATAAACAAATGCAATTCTCTCTCTCTTTATTTTTAATACTTCTTTCTATCTTTATATATATATACACATTACAACATATAATATTATTATATATACATAAATCATTATTGAGCTAATTATATTAATGCTAGAGTCTTCTATTTATACATCCTTATTTTATATTTAATATATCTTTTATTTATTTTACAACAATATTTATTCATTATTAAGGATATATAGTGTGTTTCCACTTTCCACCCCTAACAAGGAGCGATGATATGTGTGAAAGCGTGATAAATGTAGTTAATGGCAGTTTAAATGAGAGTCGGCACCAAATGACACGTGGCATCTAATTCACCCTCTTCCCCGTATATGAAACTTCCCACTTGACTTCACTGGACCCCAACAACCAACATACTAACAACGTAAACACCAAACACCAAACCAATTGGAATTGGAATTGCTGTGAGATCTTCTTCCGTTTCTCTTCTTTCATTTATCATCGATTCTGTGCTCCAATTTTATTCATTTTAATAATATTTATTAATATCACACGGGAAAGAAAAAGGGATAAGGATTTTATATGGTAAATAATAACTATTAGAAGGGAAGGTTTATGATTAGACTTTTTAGATGCTTTGCATTTTGATTGTTTCCATGATTCAAAGTTCGGATTTGATTGGTCAAATTCAGTAATGGATGTTCCTTCCTAGCACACGCTTTGCTCTCTTGGAACTCAAAAGGTGAAAGTCTTCTTTTTTTTTTTTTTTTTTTTTTACTTATTTGTCTTTTATCTTTGACCTTTCTCCGTTTGTGAATTGTTGAAAAGGGTGCCAACTTTTTGCTTGTTTGTAAGGTTGGAACGGTTTTCTGAGCTGAATTCAGAAGCAAATTACTGATTTTGAAATTTCCGGTCCCTGAGTTACTGTGTGTCGGTTACAATTTTATGAATTTGGTTTATGTGATTTCGGAATTCAGAGAGGGAATTTTGGATGAGGTTGGTTCAAATTTTACTTTTACCTGATGGGATAGCGCTTTGCGGATTTTCATTCTAGTTCTACTATGCTTGTTTACATTTACTTTATAATTTTAGGTCCTTTTTTTTTGCTTTTCTTTTCTGGATTTTTCAATTACATTGAATTTAGCCTTCTCAGGAACAATTGGTTTCAAAATTTCACACTTGTTGCATAATCTACATGTATGACTCTAAGGGCATGTTTGGTTGTTGCATAATCTACATTGCTTTTAGGCATATAAATTTCCACTGCATTTTTACCTCAATCAAACATAGCTTAAAGGTCCTGTGTTGACTTTGCATGTGTGACATTTCTGTTTCACTGTTTTCTTCCGGCAGATTTTTTAGTCTAGAAAAGATGGGTTGCATATGGGAGCAGCATTAGACTTGGGACAATAGTCGAAATCAGGAAGGAGGAGTTTGAAGGAAGATAATGAGGTGCCTACAGTCTGGGGAGCCATTAGGAAGAGCAGTTGAAATGGTTCCATCGTCAGAATCTGTTGCGACCAGTGACTGCTCAGCAAGTGGTCATTCTTGCCTTGGTGGACAAATTGGCAACAAGAAGCCTGACACTGGCAATATAGAGGAAGCTGAATCATCCTTACGCGAGAGTGGTGTCTTGAACTATGAGGTTGGTTTCATCAAAAATACCTTGCCATTTATGGTTTTGAGAACTGGAATTTACCAATTTGTTCCGTATATGATCTAGGTCCTAGGGAGAGTGTATATAGATGCCATGAAGCAACTAAATGTTTCTTTCCTGTGCACAAAATAACTTCTTGCTTGTCTGAATAGTCTACATGTAAACGGTCTCTATGTAGACATGATACATGACAGAGCTCAATGGCATCGTTTGATTCATGTAGCCGACCCCACCTATGGGACAAGGCTTTGTTGTTGTTGTTGTTGTTGTTGTTGTTGTCTGAATAGATTCTTCATGATAGGTAGGTTATTAATAGTTGTTACTTGTAGTCTAAACTGTATGTATGCTTGTATTTATTGCATATCTGAATGAATTCTTCACAGAATTCATAGTTGTTGGATCAAGCACTTACCATTAAGCCAAAAGCTATAGGTCTATAGCTAATTGGGAAAGGTGCAACTTTCTTTACTGTTTCTCAAAACTGCATCTAGCATAAGGGGTTGCACTACAGGCGCCTTGAGCCCATCGAATCTTAAGTAAGACCAATTATTGTAGTTTGATTGAATTCTTTATCCTAATTCTTTTAATTAAAATATAATATCAATCAAGTGGTTTCTTCAGAACATAGCTAATGCAGGTAGTTTTCTGATGATCTCTTTATTGGAATTGATGTTCCCTCTATTTAGCAATATTTAGTTTGAATATTAAAGTTGTGCATGTCTGTGATCCTCTTGTTAAGATTAGTGGTTATTGCTGCCGTTATTATTTAAGTAAATATGTCTGTAATCTGCAGGAAGCTAGAGCTCTGTTAGGAAGATATGAATATCAGAAGGGAAATTTAGTAGCGGCTTTACATGTCTTTGAAGGAATAGATATAGTTTCTGTGACTCCCAAGATTAAAGATGCCCTTTCCAAAAGCCGAGAACGGCGTAAGAGACATTCCCAGAATAATGATGAACCGCAAATGTCTGTACATGCTGTTGCCTTATTGTTGGAAGCTGTCTTCCTAAAAGCAAAATCTTTGCAGGTTCTTGGAAGGTTTAAAGGTATATTCAGTGATTGTTTTAATTTAAAGATTTTGCTCTTTGCTTTCACTTTTTAACTTTACTTTCACTTTGAGGAACATATGGGTTGGTTGAATTGTTTCGGTATGACCTCAAGGACAAGTTCAAGTTGTAGAATCAACCACATATGCTTTGCAAAGGGCTGCCTTTTCATTTTTTGCTAGGGCTTCTATAACTAATAATGAAATTATTGATTTAAGTTATTATGACAAGGTGTTGACATGGCTCTTTGAACAAGCTAAAAGAGTAAGCAATTGCATAGGCACACTTGTATTGTTATTTTCATGAATCATTTGCTATGCAAAATATTCCTCTGGAGTTTATTCCTATTGCAACGAGGCATAATATCTTTCTAGGTTTTACCGTTCCTTCAACTTCGACCCCTAATATAGTGCATCACCTGAGTTGTTAATATGTTAAATAATCCACTTTCTGTGCTTGAGCTTCACAGCCTAGAGATCCTTGGGTCAAGTACAGTGAGATCCCCTTTTCAATTTTGTTGTTTTAAAAAAAAGGTGGATTGGTTCAACTATATAAGAAACTATGAGTTAATCTAATATATTTTTCAAATAATTCTTGCAGAAGCTGCCCAATCTTGCAAAGTTATTCTGGACATAGTGGAATCTTCATTACCTGAAGGCTTGCCTGATAACTTTGGTGCTGAATGTAAATTGCAGGAGACTTTGAGCAAGGCAGTTGAGCTACTTCCGGAATTATGGAAACTTGCTGATTGTCAACGAGAAGCTATTTTGTCTTACCGGCGAGCACTCCTTCATGAATGGAATCTTGATGCAGAGACGATAGCGAAGATTCAGAAAGAATTTGCTCTTTTTCTTCTATATAGTGGCGGAGAAGCAATGCCACCTGATCTTCGTTCCCAAATGGACGGATCGTTTGTGCCTAGAAACAACATTGAAGAGGCTATACTTCTTTTAATGATTTTGCTAAGAAAAGTCACTCTAAATAGAATTGAGTGGGATCCCTCAATTTTGGACCACCTTTCATTTGCTCTATCTGTTTCTGGAGATTTGATGATTTTAGCCAATCAATTGGAAGAATTGCTTCCTGGGACTATCCATCGAAAGGAGAGGTTCTATGCTTTAGCTCTTTGTTATTACGGAGCAGGGAAGAACGTGGAAGCGCTGGATCTTCTTAGAAAACTGCTGAGTCATAGAGAGGACCCAAGACATGTTCCAAGTTTGTTAATGGCTTCTAAGATTTGTTGCGAAAACTTCAGTGTTACAAAAGACCCTGGGGTAAGCTTTGCTCGGATGGCACTTGAGAACTTGGTTGGAAGATGTAATCAGTTAGAAAATATGGCCAATTTCTTACTTGGTGTTTCACTTTCTGCATACTCGAAATTGGCCATTTCTGATGCTGAGAGGGTTAAGAGACAATCTGAAGCACTTCATACCCTTGAAACTGCCTGCAAATTGAGCAGAATGGAAGACCCTGTTGTATTATACCATCTGAGTTTAGAATATGCTGAGCAACGGAAGTTGGATGCTGCACTTCATTATGCTAAGTGCATTGTAAAACTTGAAGTTGGCTCTAATGTTAAAGGTTGGTTACTGTTATCTAGGGTATTATCCGCACAAAAGCGGTTCTTGGATGCCGAATCTATTATCAATGCTGCTTTGGATCAGACTGGGAAATGGGATCAAGGTGATTTGTTACGAACAAAGGCGAAACTTCAGATTGCTCAGGGCCAGTTAAAGAGTGCCATTGAGACGTACACTCAGCTTCTTGCTGTTCTTCAAGTTCATAGTAAAAGTTTTGGTTCTCGGAATAAGCTATTTAAGGTTTGTTTTCTTAATTTTTACCAGTCCCAAAAATACTTTTTCATAGTGATATTGCTTTAAGCTCCTTACCCTTTTCCATACCATCGGTGACAGGACAAAAGAGATCAGATTAGGAATTTGGAAGTTGAAGTATGGCATGATCTTGCTTATGTATACATCAGTCTTTCACAGTGGCGTGACGCAGAGGCCTGCCTTTCAAAATCTCGGGCCATCAAACTATACTCTTCTACTAGATGTCATGCAATAGGTAAATATGTGAGCGTTTTCCTTTGAGGTTTTTTAAAATTTTCTTTTAATTAATTTTTAGTCCGTGATTGAACTTTCCCTAACAGATTATGATTAATTCAAATAATCAGCATATATTGTTGTGTAGCATGTACTGTAAGGGCATGTTATAATGCCATTACTCCCGGATTGTTAGAAGAGTAGCTTGAGTACTAGTAAAGAGTAGTAAAAATGTATAAAACAACTGAATAAATTAACCAATGATAAACTAATCTAACTCGGTCTATGTTTACATAGCCGGTCCCAAGCCCGGAAAAATGAGGAGGGTTGTTCGGTCTGCAATAGCCAACGTAAAACAATGTCGCATCTCAATGCATGGCCACGATGCAATGACGTCTTTGGAACCATGCTGGGTTGTGTTAGGCTTGTGACAGGCTACGTAAAACAAGGTCGCATTCCCATGTCTTTGATCCATATAGTTGACCCTAGTTAGTGGGAACAGGCTTTGCTAAAGAAGAATGATAAAGTAATCGAAGTCTGCACACAGTAAACATATTTCAGTATGCAAAATATAACAGCATTGAAGATCAAAATGTAATACAGCATAATATTCATGATATTTAGATGAAAGTTTGGTCCGTGGAGCATTCCCCTTTTGTTTGGATTTACATTTGTAGCTCAAATATCATAGTTTGTGTAAAAAATTAGAATGAAAAGCTTCTTCCCAAAGTATGATAGAGGGCTTTCCAAAACAAATAACATATGCTATTGTAATAAATATTATATCGAATTGTTTCCCAGGATCTCATGTAATGTTTATTTGTTCAATTCCTCAGGTAAAATGTATGAAGCAAAAGGTCTTTACAAGGAGGCTCTAAAAGCATTCCGCGATGCCCTGGACATTGATCCTGACCATGTCCCCAGCTTGATCTCCACTGCCATGGTTCTTAGACATTGCAGTGATCAATTGAATCCTGCAGTCAGAAGCTTTTTGATGGACGCACTGCGGCACGACAGATTTTGTGCTTCTGCTTGGTATAATCTTGGCCTTCTCCACAAGGCTTACGGTACAGAATCAGCATTTGTTGAAGGTGCAGAATGTTTTCAGGCAGCACACTCTCTTGAAGAATCTGAACCAGTTGAACCTTTCAGATGACTGGTTCTATACCTGTCTGGTTTCTATTTATATTTACTATCTATTTATTCTCTAGTTTTCATTTTTTAATTTTGTGAAGGAAAAAAGTCAAAAACAAGAAATGGAAACATAAAACAGAATTTTATGGCATGTTTGGTTTGTGAAAAGGTTTTCTTATGTCATGTTTCATTTTTTTAAGGATTTTATAATGGAAAAAATGAAAATAGTAAAACAATAAAATGTTTTCTGTTTTCATTTTTCCTTCATCACAAACCAAATAAAATCCACAAGATTTTTCAACTTTTTTTTGTCCATAAAATTCTGAATATATAAAACTCTAAAAGAAAATAGAAAATGAAAACAGAAATTAAACCGTCATTTGTCCCATGCTTCAGGTTATCAGGTTATGCATCATGCATGACTATCCTCTATCATTTGTTTTTTATTGGGGTTAGATGACAAGGATTTTTGTTGCGAATCCGATCCCCTTTATGTTAGCATGGTTGGTCTAGTTTGACTTTGACTTCACCAGAGAGGTAGCATATATCAATTTAATGGAGATTTTGCCATGTTAGTCAAATAAAAATGATGGCAGACTCTCCAGGAAATTTTTTAATGCCATAATTCATGGTATATGTTTCACTTGTTCATGAATTCTGTAAAGATACTATCTCAATAAGGAATCAGAGAAAAACAGATGAGACATGTTTAATCCTACACTACAATTTCGATTTGAGAAATATTTGTGATTTATTTTATTATTATATTCACAATTTTATTTTCATAGGATGGAATTTGTCTTCCACGTTGAATGTAATGATTTAGTTATTAGCTTCTCTTGTAAGCAAATTAAAACCAAGGTTTAAACTTAAACAAGCTGGAGAGCGCAAGAATGTTACCCTAGTTGCCTTGGGAGTTGAACAAGGACACACTGTTTTTTTTTTTTTTTTTCGGTATTCTGACACCGGTTTTTATATAGAATTCTTTGTATCTTTTCAGTTTTCATCCCTTCTTGTCTGAACCATTTTCAATTTAAATATTTGTTGAAATTTAAAGAGTTAAACTCCAAAGTGTCTTTGATTTATCAATTGCGCTCTTTATGTTCTCGATATTAGAAAAATTGTACTTAGTTTGTTACTTATCTTATTTTTGGCCAATTTCGTTGCCGTCGACAGTGACATGCCACGTTGAAGTGAATAACGGTTAAATGAGCTGGTAATTGAAACTCTTTTGACCCAATTTGGTCGCTTGTCCCTTTTTCTAACTTTGTTCCTGGTCCCTTGTCCCTCTTTTTAATCTTGTTCCTGATCCCTCCTCCTCCTCCTCAACAGGTACCAGAGCGAGTCTCGCCGCCGCTGTTGTGCTGTGGCTGCTGTCGCTTTGCATTGATCGCCGCTACTCTGCTCTCGCGCGGCGCTGCTTCTGTTCTCTTTTCCCAGTCTCACCACTGCTGTTTTGCTTTTTTAAGTCTCTCTCTTAGACTCACACACCTACATGGAGGCCACTTCTCTCTCCAGCGTCGCTGTTCCTATGTTCTCCTTACATCGCTGCCTTTGTTCGTCACTATCGCCTTACTTTTGCAGGTAGGCGTCAATCCAAAATTTGTTTATTTTTGTGCTGAATTTTTCGCCAGTCCCCATTTTAGTGATTTTTTATTACTGTGTTGATTTATTTTCTGATTTTGATCACTGAATTTGTCACTTTTTACTGAGTCTGTGTCCTGCTTTTTCATCCAAGTCAGAACAGAGTTTTGCAGGTACTAGAGCGGTGTGGGTGTGGCTGCCACCCTATGCTCATCATTCCAAACTGCAATGATGTTGCGCAACAAAAAAGAAGAAGAAGAATGATGGTGAACAAATAGAGAAGAAGAAGATGAAGTGCTACTACAATTAGGGTTAAACAAAGGATAGGGGATCAATTGGGTAAAAGAATTTCAATTGCCAACCCATCTAACCGTTACACACTTCAGTGTGGCATGTCACTGCGATATCATTGTCGGGTGCAACAAAATTAGCCGGAAAAGAGATAAGGGATCAACTAAGTACATTTTTTTCAATTTCAGAGACATAAAGAGTGCATTGGTAATTTAGGGATAAAATTAGTATATTTCGTGAACCTCAAAAACCACTTTGAGAATTAACTCAAATTTAATCCAAATATATATATGTTCATACTATCTTAGGTATTAGGCATGAATGTGGAATTGGATTAATGTTAAAATGACCCATTTATAATAGAGAAGTTAATGTTCATATTGGTCTTCAAATTACGCTTGCATCTCAAACTTTTTTAAAATTTTAATTTAGTCTCCAAAATTTATATTTGTTTATTAAGTTAGTCCTTCGAATATTTTTCGTTAACGATATGGTGCAATGGTACATTGTCGTGGACTATCGATACTATATGTCATAACATGTTTTGACTAAGTGTAATGGAGTAATAATGTGTCACTCAGTGACATGTGATATGTTGACATAAACAGTGGTGTCACATAACAGAATGTAATTTATTCATGTATCGCAATATAAATTGTTCACTTATTATTAATATGCCATCATTATAAGTAATTCAATTTAGTCTCTTAATATTACAAAACTAGTTTAAAATATGTGAACTATTGTATTACGCTTTTGATTATCACGTTGAATTTAAATCGAAATTGTTATGAGAAAATGTTCAGAAAGCTTGATAGGGAAAATTTTGTATGCATGAATCACTATCCATTTTTAGTTGGCATTAATCATTCAAATAATATCAAAAACCTAATACTAGAAAAATATTTAAAATTTCACTAAAAATTACATTAAAAAAGTGAGATACCTATATTAGAATATTTAAAACTAAAAATGCATCTTATTTATTTATGTCAGGTTAGTGATGATTAAAAATTCTAAATTTAAAACACAAAAAAAAAAATCCTAAACAATTAATATGAATATACAAAATATAACATCAGAAGAACAACCAAAATTCAACTGAAATTCTGAAAAGAACATTTTCAAATGATGTATCTAGATTGGAACATGTATAACTAAAAATCTAAATTAACTAACATACAAATTAAAATTATGAGAAATAGAAAAGGCATTTGCCAAAGAAGAATATAAAATTAAGTTGTTTCAACCTCTTTTTTTTTTATTAGTTATGAACACATATAAAACTATATCAAATATTTTCTATCTTAAAAGACATAATTTACGATCCTAATAAATTAGAATACACAACTTCCTATCCTAGTAATATACACGAGAGTACTCAAAGAGCGCTGTATCTATATTTTATTATCCATTAATACCCCCTCAAGGTGGAGTATGCAAGTCTTCAATGTTCAACTTGACTAATATTGCTTCAAACTTGTTGGCACCAAGAGTTTTAGTAAAATGGTCGGCCAACTGAGTGTGAGTGAGAACATAAGATGGAAGGAGGCGTTGATGCACGATCGCATCCCGAACAAAATGACGGTCTACTTCAATATGCTTCATGAGTTAATGAAAAACTGGATTTTTAGCAATGTGAAGAGCAGCTTGATTATTGCAATAGAGACAAATATGAACATGATGAGGCACGTATAAAGAGGAGAGTATATCTTTAATCCACATAAACTCTTTTGTTATCTAAGTCATTGAACGATATTCAACCTCAACAGAAGAAGCAGACACTGTCTGTTATTTCTGAGTTTTTCAAGATATTGATGAGTGACCAAGCTAGATGAACCAGCCTGTGATTGACTTGCAAGTAAGTAGTGGACAACTAGCCTAATTGGAGTCATACCATCTATAGAGCAAATCATTTTCTCATGGGAGAAGAATTCCTTGCTCAGGGTATCCCTCTAAATAGTGTACAATACGTAAAGCGGCTTGCCAGTGTTCGGTGCGTGGATTTTGCATGAACTGGGATAACATGTGAACACCGTAGGTTAGATCAGGCCGAGTAAAACACAAATAAATTAGTCTTCCAACAAGCCGACGATATATGCTAGGATCGGATAAAAGAGAACCTATAGGTGACCCCAAACGATGATTCTCTTCACACGGTGCTACAGGCTTAGCACCTAGAAATCTTGTTTTGGTCATTATGTTCAAAGCATATTTTTCTTGGCACAGGAAGATTCCAGTTTGAGATCTGGCAACCTCAACTCCCAAGAAGTACTTCAACTGGCCTAAATCTTTCATGTGAAAATATTTGTGTAAATACTCTTTGATACGTTGAATTGCAGCACTATTATTTTCTACAATTACAAGGTCATCAACATACACCAAAACTACCAATTGCATGCTATTGTGGCGAAGGCTAAATAAGGAATGGTCCTTTGGGGATTGTTGAAAATCATATCGAAGAAGCATAGATTAAAATTTTGCAAACCAGTAACGTGGAGCTTGCCGTAGGCTATAGAGAGATTTCTGAAGTTTACAAAACAGTCCTTGTTGAGGCACTTGAAAACCAGGGGAAAGCTTCATATAAACATTCTCATCAAGCTCTCCATGAAGAAATGTATTGTGTACATTCATCTGGTGGAGTTCCCAGTCTTAGACTGTTGCCACTTCGAGTGTTCTGTGAATTGTTACCATCTTCACCACTGGAGAAAAACGTTTCATTCTAATCCAAGCCTTTCACTTGATTATTTTCCAAAATTACCAGTCTTAACCTCTCTATTGTCTCGTCAGAATTGTATTTAATTTTATAAACCTTCTTACATCCATGGGTTTTCTTTTCTGGGAAAAGGGTTGTGAGTTTTCAAGTGTCATTGATTTGAAGCGCACGAATTTCTTAGGACATAGCTTCACACCAACACTCATCTCTATCTGCTTGTGAGAAAAATAAAAGCTCATGTTCTATCTGGACAAAAGCAAAAAATTTCGGTATTGTTTGGAAAAAGAATTATAATTCACAAAATTTTGTATAGGGTAGGACACACCTGAGGATTTTGATGGAGAGGGAGGTTGGTCAGTAGGGCTTATTGATATCGTGGCAGTAGAAACGAAGTCGCACAACCTGACTGAGGGTGTCATCATGTTGTGACTCCGACCAAGTGAAACTTCCATCGTGACTAGTGGTAGATCGGAAGTCGGCGTTATTTCTGCTGTACTTGGTTCCGATGCATCATCAGCGATGTACTCTTCAATCTCTTCATTGAGTTCATGTCCCCTTTGTTTGTTAATAAATGCTTCAATGAGGAATTTTTCAGCACAGTCATTGAAATGTGGAGTACTAGGCTCAAGTGTGAGTTCTGAACTTGGCCCATTATGTGTGTCTTCTTCAATAATTATTTTTGTTACAGGAGGTCCAATATCTTCAATCTTTGGTGTCGGTGCCAAAGCCTGAACCTCTTGAAAAGGAAATATATCTTCAACAAAATAGACGCCACAAGAGATAAAGAAAACTTCTTTTTTCAAGTCAAATAGTTTTCATCCTTTTTGTCCAAAAGGGTACTCGACAAACACACATTTTCTACTACAGCTGGCAAATTTGTCCCGTTGCCTATTCTGATTTTGAGCATAATATAAAGAGCCAAAAACCCTTAAGTGCTCATAACTTGAAATTGTTCCATGAAAACCTCATACAGAGTCCTGCCCTTCAGTACTGAGAATGGGGTATGATTAATTAAATAGCCAACAGTTAAGACACATTCTCCCCAAAACCGAATAGAAAGATTACCTTGAAAGCGTAATGATCTAGAAACATTGAGAATATGTCAATGTTTGCGCTCCACTCGTCCATTTTGTTGTGGTGTATTGACACATGATGATTGGTGAACAATGCCTTGTTGTAAGAAGTATTGTTTTAAATACATAAATTCCATTCCATTATTAGATCGCACCATTTTAACATATTTGTTATATTGGCGTTCAACCAACGTGAAAAATTTTTCAATGTGATTGATACCTCAGCCTTTTCTTTCAACAAATATATCCAAACCGCTTGTGAACAATCATCTTAGGAAATACAAAGTACCACACGAGGAGGGAGTTCTATAGGGTCCCCACAAGTGACAATGGATTAAATCATAAATATTGGAAGCTTGACTTAAAGGAAACTTATCTCTTATTTGTTTGGATTTTTCACAAGTTTCACAAATTTCATTGTTTGTATATTTCTCACTTACATTGGAAAGCATTTTCACAATTTTAAATTATGGATTCCCTAGTCTCTTATGCCAAAGCGCTAGTTGATTCTCTATTCTGGCATGACGAGCTTGAATCTTGTGTGTCGCACGATACCAATAAAGCCCATCCTTTCGCTCACCCGCTCCAATAAGTATCCTCGAAGTACAGTCCTATATGACACAAAATTCATCAGTGAATTATACTAGACAATGTTCTGCATCTGTTAATTGAGAAACTAAAAGTAAGTTGCATTTTAATTTAGGTACATAGAGAATATTTTTTAATTCAAGTCCTCCGTCAAGAATTATTGTCCCTTGCTTGCACAGTGCACACTATCACCTGCTCTCCATCCGCTAAACCTACTGGACACCCGCATATAGTTTTCTTTTCACATAAATTTTTCAAAATTTCAGTCATGTAGTTGGAAGCTCCACTATCAATGATCCATAAATAAAAAATTCTCTTATTAGTCATTTTCTCAAATTCATTTGGTTTTTGCTTGTTGATCATATCTACCAATGCGTTCAATTGCTCATTGGTTAATCCTGATATCTCACGTCTCTTGTCTTCCGTGTTGATAGCATGGCTGCTATTTCCACCAGTGTGTGCCACATTTGCACATGCTGGAATTCCTCCAATATGTGTGCCTTGTCGTCCGTAGCCTTTGCCACCGTCTCTTCCTTCATTCCTTGGTCGATCACTCTACCATTCTGGATATCCCACCATCTAAAAGCATCCTTTAAGATCATGCCCACTTTTACCACAGAGCATATTGTTGATTTTTGGCTATCATCTCCTCGACTTTTTGTCCTGTTCCTTGCCTGCATTGCGAGTCCCACAATCAACCCTCTCTTTTCTGATGCCTTAGCCATCGTTTTCACTCTCTCCTCTTGGACTAGCATTGTGTATACACGATTCAGCGTTGGTAAAGGATCTGTTGCTAGAATATTTGACCGCACTGTTCTATAACTCGCATTATTTAGGCCCATCAGAAATTGGTGGACCCTCTCTTCTTCCCTTTGCTTCTCAAGTTGAGAGTCAATTCCTCACTTACATCCACCACACTTGCATTTGGAAATTTGCTCGCACCGTGCTAATTCATCCCACAGTACTTTTAATTTTCCATAATACACCGTCATGGCCATTCTTTCCTACTTGCATCTCGTCGTCTGTTCACAGCAAAAAAACCGTTCTTTGATGTTTTCTCACAGTATCCACGCGTTCTCAACAAACACAACGGTTGACCGAAAGCTTGGTTCGATGTGTTCAAGATCCAAGATACGATCATGGATTGGACTGTCCACCAATCCTCAAGATCAAGTGCATATTTTTATGGTTCTGTCGTTCTCAACAAACACAACGGTTGACCGAAGGCTTGGTTCGATGTGTTCAAGATCCAGTATACGATCATGGATTGGACTGTCCACCAATCCTCAAGATCAGGTGCATATTTTTCTGGTTCCGTGAGAATTCCATCGATGAATCTCTATTTTCTCCGAGCTCAAAGCGATATTTTTCACTGGTATAGCTTATTCCCCATAATTTTAATTTCTCGACGCAGCTGCACTTGTGTGATTACATTTTTTGGGTTGTCATTGACATTGAGATCATATGACGAGTAAGTTTTCTTAGTTTCTTTTTCTGAAGTTTCTGATTCATTTGCAGAGTTCTTTTCTGATTTTGTTACCATGATTATGCAATCTAGGTTTTTTTTTTTTTATTTCTCGTATTAAAGTGATAACAGTAGAAGAAAAATTGTTTCAACTTACTTTTCTATTAGTTACGAACATATATATATATATATATATATATCAAATATTTTCTATCTTAAAAGGCATAATTTACTATTCTAATAAATTAGAATACATAACTTCTTATCTTAGTAATATACATGAGAGTACTCAAAGATTAATGTATCTATACTTTATTATCCATTAATATGAATTCATTTCAAAATTTTTTTCTAAAATAAAATAAAAAATTTTATTATTTACCCAAACCCTATTTTTCAACTTTAATTCCCAAATACAATTTTTCTTTTGGATTTAAGGAGAGTTCGTCGCACCCGCGAACTCCACTTCAATTTATTTCCAAAATACACTAAACTCAAATTTTTAAGGCATTATCATGATATTCAAAAGTACATAGGAGTACACAAAAATATACAGATAACTTCAATTAATTTAAGCTTCACAATAGATAATGACAAAAATAATAACTTTTTTATTTTATTTCAAAAAAAATCCAAATTTTTAAGCTTTACAATGGATAATGACAACCATTAAAAATTTCTGAAAAACCCATATTTCTAGAGACTATAAAAATAATTGCTATTGCTGTCTGCAATGTTGAAAAAGTCATATTTATGTATTTTAAAAATAATTGAAGTGAACTCTCCCTAAATCCAAAAAAAAAAAAAAACGTATTTAAAAAATTAAAATTAAAAATAGAGTTTGAGTAAATAATAATATTTTTTATTTTATTTAAGTGAAAAATCCATTTATTCCAACTCTAAATTACCGCCCACTATTGATTAAATTTTTGGATTATCCAAAATCCAAATTTTAAGATGTTTAAAAATTCATATATTCGAAAACATCCGAAAATATTTATTGTAGAACATCCAAAAGTAAATAAGCAATTTTGGCCACTTAGATTCATAAAGAAAATTAAGTCAAATAACAAAAATTCAACAATTATATTTTTTCTCTATACATTCTTCTGTTTATAGAGTAAAGGAGTTTTTTATTTAAATAAATTAAATAAATATATTAATTATTGGAATAAATAATTTTAAAAATTATTATTAAAATTTATTTCTAAATTTTATCTCATTTATACGTCTCTAAATCTTATCTTATTTACACGATAAATAAAATCTATTTCAATAATAATTTTTAAAATTATTTATTTCAATAATTAATACATTTATTTAAATAAAAAATACTAGAGTAAAAATAAGATTTAGAAACAATGTTATTCTAAAATGAAAAGAGAAAACATTAAAAAAAAAAAGTAGCGGAGTAGGAAGAAGGAAGGTTCTGGAAGAGAAGGAATCAGAATCTAGGAAGCAAATAACAGAAGGGGAAATGAACACGTCAGCAAATAGTAGAAGGGCTAAAGGCAGCCACGCTACAAAATCACAGGAGCCAATCAGCATAAGAACTTGGATCTTGGGGTGGCCCCTTGTCTTTATCCTTGTCTCCGTTCCCTTCTCTCTTCTCTTCTGTTCTCTTCTGGTGCACTTCATAGCCCAATAGAAAAAAGCAAATAACAAATGAAATTGGCTTCAACGAATGAATGAAAAGTGTTGTGGTGCTGGTACCCTTAACTTTCCTTCTCATTAAAAAAAATCCCACTTCCCTCGCAATTTAAAAACGTCTCTTCTTTCCTCGCCGCAAATGCACTTCGCGGTTCCCATTCAAAACCCTCCTTTCTTTACTTCCGTTCTTTCTCTTGAGCTTCAAGAATAAACTAATATCTAACCAATCAAGTGAGTGAGTGAGTGGCTGGCTGAATTGGTAATTTCAGCCAGCCAATCAGGAACTGACACATGGAAACTGCACCCGCTTGCTTCTTCTGCGGTGGAATCCCTGCAACTGCAACTGCCACAGCGACATCAACTCCGAATTCTGTGCCTTTCCGTTGTGCCGTTAGAGTTCCCTTCTCTTCTTCGTTTGCCTCGCTCTGCCTGTTAGCTCGTACCAGGCACGGCGGCGGCGGCGGCGGCGCTTCTGTTTTCCGCTCTTTGTTCTCGTCGTCGTCTTCTTCGTCGGTCTCCGGCCTCGGCCTAATTCGAAGCGCCGCTAACAGCGAAACGAAGCTCCCGGCTCCAAGGAACGCTAAACGAAGTAGAAGAAGAACGCGGACGCCAACGGTTTCTCCTCCTACTCCTCGGCCTCCGTCTCCGGAGAAAACTAACAGTAACGGTAACGGTAACAGCAATGGGAATGGGGATCCTCTCGGGTGGAAGGATCTTGGGAAGAGTGTTGTGAGATGGATTAGGGAGAGCATGAGGGCCATGGCGTTGGATTTCGCGGCGGCGGAGTTGCAGGGGGAAGTGGAATTCGGGGAGTTGAGTCAGCGAATGGGACCTGGTCTGACTTTTGTGATCGAGGCCCAGCCTTATCTGAACGCTGTTCCGATGCCACTTGGGCTTGAAGTGATGTGCTTCAAGGCCTGCACACACTACCCAACTCTCTTTGATCACTTCCAGAGGGAGCTTCGGGAGGTTCTCCAGGACCTTCAGAATAAGTCCTTGCTACAAGACTGGCGCCAAACGCAGTCTTGGAAGCTGCTTAAAACTCTCGCCAATTCAGGTAGCTTTTACATTGTAGAGATTAACCTATATACAACTTTCATTTGGTAACTAACTAACTATGTCAATTTCATAATAAAATATGTGTCATTATGGTTAGAGTCATACCTTGCCTAGAGATAAGGCCTGGGCACTTTTTGTAAGAGTTTGGACTTATCGCATGAACTAGCTTTTGGGGTTTAGTTTTAAGTACACTTCTAACACGTGATTGCTTACTTAAACTAACGATCATATTTGCAATTACAGCTCAGCATCGAGCAGTGGCCAGAAAGATAGCCCATCCCCTGCCCAGGACTGTCCAAGGTGTTTTAGGAATGGACTTGGACAAGGTCAAAGCAATGCAGCAGAGGATTGAGGATTTCACCAACCGTATGTCTGAACTACTCCGTATTGAAAGGGATGCTGAATTGGAGTTCACTCAGGAGGAATTGGATGCTGTTCCTAGGCCTCTGGATGATGCTTCAGACCCCTCAAGACCGATTGAGTTCTTGGTTAGCCATAGCCAGCCTCAGCAAGAACTCTGTGACACCATTTGCAACTTAACTGCCATCAGTACCTCTACCGGTATTCTCCTTTTTTCATTTTCTTACGAGTTATCGAGAGATATAGTAGGCAAATATCCTGCCAATTTGGTATCTGCAATTCAACATGTCTTTAATTATGTCCATTCCATTTGCCATAAAAGAACTTGAATTGTTCACTTCATTACAACTTACTATTTGGAACACTATTTATAATAAGTGCCATGAAGCAGAGATGACAGGAGGACTAAGTCGCTCACCCGTTCTTTCATGAAGACTATTCCGAATTCATTTATATTAATGTATTGATATGTTTGTATAGTCTGTCAGTAGTTATTATTCAGTGGTTTCTTTTTTATTTATTTAATCATCCTCATTTTTTGTTTTAATTTAAATCACCCATCTATTCTAGTGAATGTATAGGGATCAGATGCCATTTATTGAGTGCATATCTTTTATTGATTTGATCCATGTTTTCTGTTGTAGATTTAAAAATACAATCTTTCTTCTCAAATGTCTGATTGAGTATGTTTGTTACTTCTGTATATGGCTCTTGTTTTCTTTATAAAGTGTGGACTTAATCATATTTGCTTGGTAAATCCATGTATTCACTTGTTAATATTCCTTACAAAAAGTTAAGAATTTTCAGTTAACTTTATGGAGGAATGGAAATGTTGAAGGTAGACTCAGACCTAGGATAGACCTTGACTAGTCTAGTTTTAGCATGTAAAATTGCAATATGATCCACTCAGTGTCTATCCTGAGTAATAAAGCTCTTAGCTAACCTTTGCCCTATTATTCAAACATATGCCGCTCTTTATGCCGTGTTAACACTTCACTGATGCAATTATGGAGACTGTTAATCAAACTTGGACCATGTAATTTAAAATGCCTCTATATGATCCCATTTTATTTTGTAAACAGGACTTGGGGGAATGCATTTGGTGTTGTTCAAGGTTGAAGGCAACCATCGATTACCACCTACTACTCTTTCACCTGGAGATATGGTTTGTGTCAGAACATGTGACAGCAGGGGTGCAGTTACAACTTCTTGCATACAAGGATTTGTGAACAATCTTGGGGATGATGGCTGCAGTATTATTGTTGCTTTAGAGTCACGCCATGGTGATCCTACATTTTCCAAACTATTCGGAAAGAGTGTGCGCATAGACCGTATTCAAGGACTGGCTGATACACTTACCTATGAGGTATTTGAAATCAAGAATGTAAATTATTGCATATAGTGGAAATATTCTGTGGTTCGAAGAAACATTTTTCGTAAAAAGGTTGAAGTAAGATTCTGAGAATTTTGTAGCCAAGGGAGGGCTATGCCACAATGATGTGTTTGACCAAATTCAGAAAATAAAAATGAAAATATATGATGTTTGCTGGAAAAGAAATAAAAGGAAAGACAGTGCTATGGTTGCAAGTGTCAACTAACTGCCACCTACTTCTCTTCTAAAATTTAGCTATATATGTTGCTGATTAGTTTCAAACAGATTAACCAACATAATCTGACTATTATGGTTATCTATCAATTTCACTAATACTCTCCTTGGCTAACTAACTATACATGTAAATATATGTCTTTTAAAAAACTTATATTTCTTGCTTCCAGCGCAACTGTGAAGCTCTAATGCTGCTTCAGAAGAATGGTTTGCGGAAGAAGAATCCTTCAATTGCTGTTGTAGCTACACTTTTTGGAGAAGAGGAAGATGTTGCATGGCTTGAGAAGAATAATTTTGTTGACTGGGAAGAAGAAAAATTAAATGGACTGCTAGAAAATGAAACATTCGATAGTTCTCAGCAGCGAGCAATTGCATTGGGTTTGAATAAGAAGAGACCTGTATTGGTTATCCAAGGGCCTCCGGGTACAGGCAAGACTGGTTTGCTCAAGCAACTTATAGTATGTGCCGTTCAACAAGGTGAAAGGGTTCTAGTGACGGCACCTACGAATGCAGCTGTTGATAACATGGTTGAAAAGCTTTCAAATGTTGGATTAAATATTGTCCGAGTTGGAAATCCTGCTCGTATTTCAAAAGCTGTGGGATCAAAGTCTTTAGGTGCAATTGTAAATGCAAAGCTTGCAAGTTTTCGAGAAGAGTATGAAAGGAAAAAGTCAAATCTAAGGAAGGATCTAAGACTTTGTTTAAAGGACGATTCACTAGCTGCAGGCATACGGCAACTTCTGAAACAGCTGGGAAGGTCTCTCAAGAAAAAAGAAAAACAGACTATGAATGAAGTTTTATCTAGTGCGCAGGTTGTGCTTGCCACTAATACTGGAGCAGCTGATCCCTTGATTCGAAGGCTAGATGCTTTTGACCTGGTTGTCATAGATGAAGCAGGACAAGCAATTGAACCATCTTGTTGGATTCCTATATTGCAGGGAAAGCGCTGTATTCTTGCTGGTGATCAATGCCAACTTGCTCCTGTCATATTGTCCAGAAAGGCCTTAGAAGGTGGCCTAGGAATATCACTACTGGAGAGAGCTACAGCATTGCACGAAGGGATTCTAACCACCAGGCTAACAACACAATACCGTATGAATGATGCAATTGCTAGTTGGGCCTCAAAGGAGATGTACGGAGGATTGTTGAAGTCTTCTGAGTCTGTCTTTTCTCATCTTCTTGTAGACTCTCCTTTTGTTAAGGTACTATAACCAAAAATGATATTTCACTTCTCCATTTTTCATTTAAGTGAATCAAGGTTGTCCTAACTAAATCATTATTCTACTTCTTCCTGTTGTCTGCTTTGCCAGTTCTTGTTTTTCAAAAATGCTGCCCAAGATCATTCAAGTTGTTTGTAGAAGTTCTATATATAAGCTCTGCATATGAACATAAAAATGTAATATTGATCACTTATGCTTCTTTATAGACGACATGTAATCCTGCAGATGACAAATGGCAACACTTTTCAGGAAACAGTTCTCAAAAAGTGTGGTCAAGAATGTATAAAATTAACAAATAACTTCCTGTTGGTTACCATTCTGTGAATTGTCATATCTTTTCTGTTTTATTCTGATTTGTCTGTGCTTTTTAGTCTAGGATGTATTTGATCTTTGTCGGTATTTCCATTCCATTTACTTCCGCTAATACTTGGGAGAATGCATTTTCTGTTTTTGCAGCCTACTTGGATAACCCAATGTCCACTGCTATTGCTTGATACAAGAATGCCATATGGAAGTCTGTCGGTTGGTTGCGGAGAGCATCTGGATCCAGCAGGAACAGGCTCATTTTATAATGAAGGAGAAGCTGATATAGTTCTGCAGCACGTCGTTTCCTTGGTTTATGCTGGTAATAACATTTGACTCTTTTAAAGTTGTGACTTTCATGATCTTGGGTAATACTTTTTCAAAAAACTATTTTCCTACTGTGAATGTTCTATGGTATGGACAACAAGTGATATCAACAAAGTAAACTTATCAACCATGTAGGGCATGGCAGGTTGTTCTTTGGTTGTTCCTTTTTTTCTATGTATTATATGTACTTATACCCAAGGCTTGACTCTCCAACTGTATAGATGATCAAATAAAATCTTGGGATGACCCTTCCATTCTATACTAGTTGGAACATTTTCTAGATAATATTGCATCTTCTCTATAAAGTTTCAAATTCTCAATCAGTTTCAAAATGAGTCGTGCCTTGTATTTCTGCCACTTCCAACCTTGCTTAAAATTTTAAGCATATTACTTGTAAGTCAAGAAAAAATATGTTAATGCATGTCCTCTCTTTCATCATACTTATAAAATCATGTGACATTATTTGTTGATCGTGATCTCGAATAAGATCTTCCTTTTGATAATTTGAATCTGAAATGCAGGTGTTAACCCAGCTGCCATTGTGGTGCAGTCCCCTTATGTCGCTCAAGTGCAGCTTCTGAGGGACATGCTTGATGAGGTACCTGAAGCTTCTGGTACTGAGGTTGCAACCATTGATAGTTTTCAAGGTCGCGAAGCTGATGCAGTAATTTTATCCATGGTATGATCTGAAACTCAATAGTGATTTACAGCTTGTCAAAGAGCCCATATCATCCAATTGCAATAGAATGTGAATGGGTTATTATACTGCAATCATTTTTCTATCTCTCAATGCCAGCATCCGGTTCTTATTATCAAGACTTTGACTACTCTGGCCTAACTCAACTAGGTTCTGAGAAGGATGTAGGGATCTCCTAGCGAGGATTTACCTACTTTCTTCATGGGACCTCAGCTAAATCAGATTTGATTAGTCAAGTTCCTGATTATAGGACCTTGATACGAGCCATTCACTCACGAAAAATAAAAAACAAAACCTGTGCTGTATCAGTTTTTCATGTGAATTGATGTTGTTTGGCTTGTTTTCTCCTTGTAAATTAAACAGGTACGGTCAAACACATTGGGAGCTGTTGGATTCCTTGGTGATAGCAGAAGAATCAATGTTGCCATCACAAGGGCACGCAAACATGTAGCCGTGGTCTGTGACAGCTCAACAATATGCCACAACACCTTCCTGGCAAGACTTCTGCGTCACATTCGACACTTTGGTCGGGTGAAGCATGCAGAACCAGGTAGTTTTGGGGGTTCTGGACTAGGGATGAACCCCATATTACCCTCCATTAATTAGTGTTGCATCAATAGCACTAATAGTTCATGGCCTTTCACGTGGCCAAAACTTATAATGTATATAGCAATTCTTGAATTTCATATTTGTATACAAAGTACAGCTTGCGCATGAAAAATAGCAAAATGCTTCATAGCCAATATACATATTGGCAAAATCTGATAGGAATACTTAAGTTTTAAAGCAAATTACTTGTTAGTCACCCCTTGTACTACCAATTGTGTCGCTTGTTGTAAAATAAATAGGGAAGAGGTAATAAAATAAAGTATAAATAGAAAAACACTATTATCAGTATTTACCAATACTATTATACTACTATAAAGATAATATATTAATATTAAATTAATAGTATATGAAGAGAGAAAGTAAAGAAGTGCTTTGTAGTGTAAGAAAGAGAGAATATTTGTTTTATTATTGCTTGTTTTGTGTTTGTGTGAGGCTTAGCCTCCTATTTATAGGCATACAAAAGGTAAATTTTCAAATGGAATTAGCTTCAGTCTTCCTTTGATAGTCTAAACTTTTCACTTGGAAAAGTTAGCTGCCCAAACATTAATGGGCATTCGTCTCATGCTTTATCACAACACTCCCCCTTTGATGATCATTCAAGATAATGCCTCGTTAAAACCTTACTAAAGAAAAATCCTGTGGGAAAAAACCTTAGTGAAGGAAAAAGAGTACAATATCCTATGTGATGGGAACTGCCTCATTAAAAACTTTGTCAAGAAAAACCCAATGGAAAAAAAAAACCTAACCAAGGAAAAAAGAGTACAGTCTCCCCCTCTTGTTGACATCATTTAATATCTCGAAATCGGCATATCCCAATCTCATGCACCAATCTTTCAAAGGAGGATTCTAGGAGTGACTTTGTAAATAAATCTGTCAGATTGTCACTTGAGCGGATCTGTTGGACATTAATTGTTCCCTGATTTTGAAGATCATGGGTGAAGAAGAATTTGGGAGAAATGTGCTTTGTTCTATCACCTTTGATGTATCCGCCTTTAAGCTGAGCAATGCATGCTGTATTATCTTCAAACAAGACAGTTGAAGCTATCTTATGATCAATCAGTCCACATAATAACAGAATATATTGGATCAAACTCCTGAGCCAAAAACACTCGCTACTTGCTTCATGTATCGCTAGTATTTCATCATGATTAGAGGAGGTTGCTGCTATCGTCTGTTTCGTGGACCTTCATGATATAGCTGTATCACCATATGTGAACATGTATCTTGTTTGAGATCTCCCTTTATGTGGATCAGACAACTGCATAGCCAACTAGTTGTGACTTGGATCCATAGGGATAAAACAATCCCATATCAACCGTTCCATGAAGATATCGAAAGATTTGTTTGATTCCACTCCAATGTCTTCTGGTTGGAGAGGAACTATACCTTGCTAGTAAGTTCACCGCGAATGATATGTCAGGTCGCGTATTATTAGCAAGATACATTAGCGCTCCAATGGCACTAAGATATGGTACTTCATGACAGATATGGTACTTCAGGACCAATGATATCTTCACTCTTTTCTTTAGGACGGAATTGATTCTTCTCCACATCCAAAGATCTTACGATCATTGAGGTACTCAAGGGATGTGACTTATCCATATAAAATCTTTTCAAGATCTTTTCTGTGTATGTCGCTTGATGAATAAAGATCCCATTTTTTGTATGCTCGATCTGCAGGCCAAGACAAAATTTAGTATTTCAAAAATCTTTCATCTCAAACTCTTCTTTTAGAGTTTTTATAATTGTTGGAATCTCTTCAGGAGTTCTAA